>NC_063181.1:12164453-12467483 GCF_023159225.1 Perognathus longimembris pacificus | reverse complement strand
AAGCACTCTACCGCTAGGCCACATTCCCAGCCCTGGCTTGAACTTTTAAGAGAAAGTGGAAACATTGGAAATACACGCCCTCTGAATGGGCTGAGGGGTTGAACTACCCAGGGTGCAAGACAGACCAAACGGATTTCAAAGATGGCCACATCAAGTACACTGATAGAAGACAGTGCACTTCATATACTGTGGCACAAAACTGCAGGTGGGGCAGAATCTGTGCTTAGCAGGCACAAAGACTTGAGTTTGGGAGCAGGGAACATGGCCTAGTGGTAGAGAGCTTGCCTTGTATACCTGAAGCCCTGGGTTCGATTCCCCAGCACCACATATATGGAAAACGGCCAGAAGGGGCGCTGTGGCTCAGGTGGCAGAGTGCTAGCCTTGAGTAAAAAGAAGCCAGGAATTGTGCTCAGGCCCTGAGTTTAAGCCCCAGGACTGGCCAAAAAAAAAAAATGTGTTTGCTCTCCAACACTGCAAAAAAAAAAAACCCCAAAAACCAAAAAAATACATAAAAGAGGAGAGAGAAGAAAGAACAATGTGACCAAGGCATAAAAACAACAGATCATTTTTCTTTCTTTCTCCTGCCAGTACTGGGTCAGAACTCGGGGCCTGAGCGCTGTCTCTTTGCTCAGGGCTGGTTTGTTACACTCGAGCCACTTTCGGGCTTTCTGATAGTGAATTGGAGATTATTAGTACCTCAGACTTTTCGGTGAAGGCTGGCTTTAAACTTCGATCCTCAGATTTCAGCCTCTGGGGAGTAATTAGTATTACCTGGCTCTCTAGTCAGGTCTTACCTCCACCTCCCCAATGTTACAATTTATAGGCATGTGTCCCATCTAGTTGTCTATTATTTAATATCTTTTGGGAGGGAACACTCCCAAAGCAAACAATAATATTAACACAATGCACGTGGCCCGGCACCAGTGGCTCTTGCTTATAATCCTAGCTATTTAGGAGGTTGAGATCTCACCATAGAGGTTTGAAGCCAGCCTGGGCAGCCAAATCTCCAATTAACTGGCGCAAGGCGGATCTGAGCCTCAGTCTGTCCTCTGTGAATTAACATACTAAGCAGACTAATTCAGAACCCATCCCTCGGCAGCTAAGACAGATGACAAGTGGCTCACGTCTGTAAATGGAGCGGAGATCTGAGGACCCAGGTTCCAAGCCAGATCAAGCAGAAAAGCCTTTAAAATCTCTTCTCTCCAGTGAACCAGTCATAAACCCGGACTGCAGGGCGCAGCTGAAGCCGTGAAGCCCCAGCCAGGAGAGTCCAGGCCAAGCTCTGGCTGAAGACTGAGTTCAATCCCCTCCCCCACGGAAAAAAGGAAACGGACGCATTGTATTCATAAATCGCTTCGTTGCCAGGCAGCTCCTTTGTACAACTACCTAAAGATGAGAAAGCATCTCCAAACACAAACTACCCCTCACTTCCATACCCCAGAGGCCTCCAGCAAACCAACAACTGGGAAAAACAGGAGCCATGCCCAGAGACCCAGGTCTTCAACAGCCCATTTAGTTTGAAGGCCCCAGACAAGGAGGACCTTCCCCTAGCCCTAGATCTGGAGGGGGGGCGGGGCGCAGATCGCAGCCCCCACACTACCCAGCCCACCCCCACTTACCTTGGTAGGACGCCCAGGCTGGTCTACCAGGGGCCAGATGTGCCCCCCACGAAACTCTAACCTCACTTTTATGGGTCCCGGGCTGGGCGGAGGGCCGCACCCTAGGGTGGGCAGGGTCTCCCAAGAACTGGGTGGGGCTGGGAGGAGCGCCAAGATAGTTGCAGGTGGCCTTGATCTTCTTAAGTTTCCAGGCCTGGTCTTGGCTACCCTGTGCCTACGTGTCTGGGTGCCCATTTAAGGATATTGGGGTCTTGGTAATGTGAAGCAGTGTGTATTTGCCTCTTAAAAAAAAAAATGTGTTTGTGCCAGCCCAGGGGCTTGAATTCAGGTCCTGACATCTGTCCCTTCAATGTCTCACTCAAGGCTGGCGCGCTACCACTTGAGTTACAGCCCCACTTGTGTTTTTTGTTGTTGTTGTTTTCCTGGTTAGATGGAAGTTAAGGGTCTCATAAACTTTCCTACCCAGCCTAGCTTCCAACCCCGATTCTTACATGTCAGCCTCCGGAGTGAGCCGCTGGGGTCCAAACTGCCTTTTTCTTTTTGGTGGGTGGTGGGGGTTTGAACTCTTGTCTAAGCTCTGTCCCAGAGCTCTTTTTGCTCCAGCCTAGCACTCTGCCACTTTGAGCCCCTCCTCCACTTCGCATTTTTGAGTAGTTAAATGGAGATAAGAGTCTTAGGAACTTTCCTGCCCCAGCCCATCTTTTATAGTTTGTTTGTTTTCCCCCCAGAGCTGAGGATGGAACTTGGGGCCTTGCGCTTGCCAGGCAAGCGGCTCTTCTGCTCAGCTAAATCCCCAGCCCCCAGACATCTTCAATCTCAGCCTGGCGAGTTGTAGTAGCTAGGTAGGAGCCAGGGCCGCTCAGCCCAAGCTGCCTTTTAAAAACTGAGCTGACAGTAAATGTAAGTGACTTTCTTCACAGTCCTTATTAAATCGTCAATCCTTCCATTTGTAACCATTTGTTAATTTGTATTTTCTTACCAATAATCCCCTGGTGTGGCTCTTTCCTTTCTATCTCTTCCCTCTCTCTCCTGTCTCTCTCCCGATTGAACTCATTTTGTGTTAGGTATATTGAACTTCATGCCTCCACTCCTGAGAGCCTCTTTTTACTTATTTCATTTAATTAATTTATTTTGTCAGTCCTGAAGCTTGAATTTAGGGCCTGGACACCGTCCTTGAGCTTTTTTTGTTTTTGCCCAAGGATAGTGCATGCTACCATTTCAGCCACAACTGTACCTCCAGCTTTCCGGAGGTTAATGGAACAGCCTAATTTGCATCTCTAAGGAAAGCTAATTATTTTGCATTAGCCTCCACCCCGTAGAGTAAAAAAAATTTTTTTTAAGCAGGTGGCTCTTGATTATAATCTCTGCTACTTACCAGTTGGAGATCAATCTAAAAGCCCTAGTCAGTCTGACTCGTATCTCCAATTTAGGACCAGAAAACCCAGAAGTGCCCTGTGGCTTAAAGTCGTAGGCTAGCCGTCAGCTCAAGGACTGCACCTAGGCTCTGAGTTCAAGCCCCAGGACTGACCAAAGGGAGAAAAAAGAGCTAGACACCCATGGCTCATGCCTGTAATCCTAACTACTCAGAAGGCTAAAATTCAGGATTGTGGTTCAAAGCCAGCCCTGGCAGGAAAGTCCCTGAAACTCTTATTAGGCTGCAAATAGCCAGTAGAGCTGTGGTCAAGTGGTAGAATGCTAGCCTTGAGCAAAAAAGATCAGGGGTGGGACCTAAGCCTGGAGTTCAAGCCCTAGGACTAGCACACACACACACACACACACACACACACACACACACACACACACACAGAGATCTTTCTTGAAAAGGTTTTGATGAAAACCTTATGTTTTTTGGTGGCTCAAGCCTGTAATCCTAGCTACTCAGGAGGCTGAGATCTGAAGATCATGGATCAAAGCCAGCAGGGCAGAAATGTCCATGGGGCTCTTATCTCCAATTAACCACCAGAAAACTGGAAGTGGAGCTGTGGATCAAAAAAAAAAAAAAAAAAAAAAAAAAGTAGAGAGCTAGCCTTGCGCAGAAACACTCAGAAACAGTACCCACCAGGCCCTGTCAAGCCACGTGACTAACCAATGGGGGAAAAAAAAAAAGCTTGGACGTAGCTGGCTCACACACACCTGGAATCCTAGCTACAGGAATGGGGGGGGGTGGGGAGGCTGGCGAGTGGAAGAGTGGAGGACAGCAGTTCGAAGCCAGCCTGAGACTCTTCAATTAACCATCAAAAAAGCTGCATGTGAAGCTATGGCTTATCCTTGAGAAGACAGCACCCAAAGTTCAAGTCCCAGTACGGGTACCCCAAAATAAGAAAATTTAAAGTCTCCTTTATTATGTAATAACCTCTCTGTACATCACCTTTATAGCTTTTTTTTTTTTTTTTTTTAAGAAGTCTCTTGAGCTTTCCTGCCCAAGCGGGCTTCAAACTGCAATCCTCAGATCTCAGCATCCTGACTAGGGAGGATTTTAGCAGAGGTCCACGGGTGCTTGAATGCTTTGCAGGACCTTTGAGACAGGACTCATCATCCAGGTTGCCAGGGAATTCAGGCTCCTGCACGCAGCGTCCATCTGTTTGGATTATGAGCGTGCAAACAGAGCCTATTTTTCTTTGAAAATATTTTGAATTTAATGCAACATTTTATACACATTTTTTGCAATATATATATTTTCCTTACCCGAAGTTAAATCCAGTAAAATGCTCAAGGCTAGCCTGGGACACAGAATGGCCTTGCTTTGAAAAGCACAAATTCACTGGGAATGTGGCTTAGTGGTAGTGTGCCTGACCGGCATGCATGAAGCCCTGGGTTTGATTCCTCAGTACCACATAAACACAAAAAGCTGGAAGTGGTGCTTTGGCTCAAGTGGCACAGTGCTAGACTTGAGCACAGGGAGGCTCAGAGAGTACCCAGGCCCTGAGTTCAAGCCCCAGGACCAACAACAACAAATAGGCTTTGGTGGCTCACACCTATAATCCTAGCTACCCTGAGAGTCTGAGATCTGATTGTCACAGTTGGAAGCCAGTCTAGCTAGGAGTCTGTGAAAGTTCTTTTTTTTGGTCATGGGGCTTGAACTCTGGGCCTGGGCACTGTTTTTGAGCTCCTCATCTCAATGCTAGTGGTCTACCACTTGAACCACAGTACCACTTCTGGTTTTCTGGTGATTAATCAGAGATATGGCCTTTCCTGCCCAGGCTGGCTTTGAACCGTGATCCTCAGATGTCAGCCTCCTGAGAAGGTAGGATTACAGGGGTCAGCCACTGGCACCCTGCATCTGTGAGACTCTTAGGTCCAATTAACTACCCAAAAGCCCAAGTGGAGCTATGGCTCAAGTGGTAAAGCAATAAATTTGAGAGGAAAAAAAAATCTCCCAGCACCCAGGCTCTGAATTCAAGCCCTAGGACCGGTATAGAAAAAGTTATTTGTGGGGCTGGGGATATAGCCTAGTGGCAAGAGTGCCTGCCTCGGATACACGAGGCCCTAGGTTCGATTCTCCAGCACCACATATACAGAAAACGGCCACAAGCGGCACTGTGGCTCAAGTGGCAGAGTGCTAGCCTTGAGCGGGAAGAAGCCAGGGACAGTGCTCAGGCCCTGAGTCCAAGGCCCAGGACTGGCCAAAAAAAAAAAAAAAAAAGTTATTTGTATATGTAATTGTTAAATCCTGTTTCCCACACCAGGAAGAATCTGTTAAGATAATTAGACAGTTGGGTACCAGTGACTCAAGACTATAATCCTAGCTACTGAAGGGGCTGAGATCTGAGGATCAGGGTTCAAAGACAGCATAGACTGAAAACTCCATGAGATTTATTTCCAACTAACCATCAATACGGTGAAAGAAGAACTATAGCTCAACTGGTAGAGCCCTAGCCTTGAGCGAAAAAGCTCACTGGGACAGCTCCCAGATGAGTTCAAACCTCAGGACCAGCACAGATACGTGCATGCATACACATACACACACACACACACACACACACACACACACAGAGTCAATGAAACAATACCATGCTTATTCCTATATTTTATTTAAATAATCATTAACCATTAAATAATTAATAATATTTAGCAGTTGGGGATTTTAGCTCAGTGGAAGAGCACTTGCCTAGTTTAAGTACAAGGCCCTGAGTTTGGTTTTCAGCTCTTTAAAAAAATTAAAAAAAGGATGAAACAAACATAATACAGTCTTTAAAAGCTAGTACTTTTAAGACTAAAATTTAAATAGATATAATTTACAAGATAGCTATATGTAAGCATTATTGTATGTTAGTTACGTATTGTACATTCAATATATATAATACATAATCATGATAAATTTACCAAAGGCAAGAAATTACCATTTGTCCAATCCTGTTAAGTAGGTACTTTGAGTTTCCAGTTTTTGAACAAGTATTCTATTTCAGGTTTGTTATAGTTAGGATAATCTTAGCTAGTCAGGTTGAGATCTGAGGATCCAAGCTCAAAGCCAGCAGAGGCAGAAAAGTTTGTAAGACTCAACAAAGCAGTCAAAAGTCAGAAGTGGAGGTTGGGCCCAGTGCTAGTGGCTCACACCTGTCTGTAATCTTAGCTACTCAAGAGGCTGAGACCTGAGGATCACAATTTGGCTGGAGGCCAGCTGAGCTAGGAAAGTCCGAGAGGCTCTTTTCTCCAATAAACTACTCAGAAAAGCCAAACTGGTAGAGCACTAACCTTGAGCAAAAGCTAACCTTGAGCAAAAGAAGCTCAGGGACAGTGCCCAGGCCCTGAGTTCAAGCCCCAGGACTGGCAAAAAAAAAAAAAAAATCAATCCTTATAGTCTGTTTCTTAACAGAGAGTAAGAGGTTTTGAATCAAACCCAATACAGAAAAAGGGTATCAATGTTTCAGAAAACTCATCCATGAACGTGTAGATGTGAGATTCTGCATCTGTATTGTAAAAGGAAACCTCACCCAACTCATAATCCAGATAAACACCAACCTTTATGGGCTTTTCTATGCTAAGTTGGACTATAGCAGTATTTCGAGCCACCAAGTACCCATTGCAAAGCTGAATTGCCCAGTATTTGCTCGGTCCTGAGTGGGGCCGCTTTGTATCTGTGCAAACGTAGTCTTTACAAACACCTATGGTCCATCCCTCCTTATCTTCAACCTGGACCTCCCAGAAATGACGGCCGGAAGTGAATCTGGCAGCCCCCAGAATGATTGGATAGTCCATAAGCTGCATTGGGTAGGGAGGGGCAGTTTGCTCTGTCTGCACACACATCACACTCTTTTTATCCTCGGACACCCACAGATTAGGATGTGCTGTGTGGGGATCCAGAAGAACTTCCACTTGAAACTTCTTTCTCGTTCTCTGCACAGCTGAAAGCGGTCGATAAATACTACAGTGTTCTCGCTTAAACGGGGCGGAATGGAAGTCTGGGGCCTCTAGGCTATCACACTTGTGCAAGATGCTCTTGACGTGTGTCAGTAATCTCACTTCGGGCAACTTGCTTTTCTCCACTATCTCTTTGATTAGCTCTTCAGCACACTCACAGTAACATTCAAGCCTTTCCCGGTTTACCTCAACCTGCTCCTGATTCTGTTCCTGTTGTTTCTGTACCATGGACAGGAATTCATCGTGCTTATCTTTCACCAGCATATTCCAGTAAGAAGATTCGGTGGTTAATTTCTGTCTCTGGGTTTCCACCTTAATTTCCAGGCACACCAGTTTCTTGTAGTGGTCAGCTAGTACCTTCTGCCCCTCACGCACTTGGCTCTTCAGCGAGGAGATGGAAGACTGGAGCTTTAGCCTGTGCTCTGCAGCAGCTTCCTCGATCGGCCTCACACGGTGGCTCTGATGGTCACCGCCAGGGACACACTGATGACAGAGCAGGACCAGGTCGTCCTCGCAGAACAAGAGGAGTTCCTCCTTGTGCCTCACGCACAAGGGTCTCTCCTGCTTCCTTTTCTTGCTTGGGCTTGGGACGAAATTCTGGGCGATTTCAATCATGTTTCCCAGTTGGTCATTGCTCCAGAAACGACCCTCCTTACACTCTTGACGACAGACTGGACAGGATAACACCTTGAGCTGTTCCCAGGACTGCTGGATGCAGGCACGGCAGAAGTTGTGGCCACACTCAATGGTGACTGGGTCTCCCAGGTCTTCCAGACAGATGGGGCACTTGGATCCCTCCCGAAACTCGGCCAGCGCGGCTTTGGCCTCCATCGGGCTGGGAATGAAGGTATCCCCGGTCACCAGCAGATATGCTGTCCGATGCCACCTGACTGGCGGGCTAGCCTTGATGTCCTTCAAAGCTCCAGAAGTGGGTGACTGGGTTGGTTCTAGAAGGAGCCGCCAAAAGCAGACAACGTCCAAGTCAGTCGAGGAGGTTTAGTGGCCAGCAGTTAATGGACACCAATGAATGTCTCCTTGATTCTGTTAGTAAGGGAAAAAAGAAAACGCACCTTGAAATTTAGCTACCGTAATGGCAACCTTCTGCTGGGCAAAGAACAGTGCCTGCCACGCCCACCCTTCTGCTTACCTGGAGGAGGGGGTGCTCCCAAGTAACTCAACTCCCACTCGTGCCTCACACAAACTGCAGGGCCAGCTGAAATAGGTCTGGAAGGTAGGGCGGGACTGGAGGCCACGCCCACCCAGGTGGAGGGCAGGGGAAGGAGAGAAGCAGTTGATGAGGGAAAAAGCTCCAGTACTATCTAGCCCCCTGGGCCTTGCTCTAGGTGGACAAAGTTGACATTTATGCTTCTGTCACTCTTGCTTAATCCTTTTTAGATTTTAATCTCGTCGTTTCCTTGGAGGACAACTGGAGGCTAAAGCTGGCTTTATCCTGACCTCACCCACAACTTTATCTGGCTAGAACCCACCAGCCTAGCTCTCCCTTCCAGAGTGCAATTTCCAGAACTGAGGGAGTCTGCCTGTCCCCCACCCCACCCCCACCCCTCCACACCCCACCCTCCACCCCCGCGATGGAAGGGCCTTGCAGTGACCAGGTCACCTGTCACCTGAGGGCAGTTTCATACACTGTTCTGACTGGAAAAGACAACCAGGGCTGGAAATGTGTCTTAGTGGTAGAGTGCTTGCCTAGCATGCATGAGGCCCTGGGTTCGATTCCTCAGCACCACACTAACAGAAAAAGCCAGAAGTGGCACTGTGGCTCAAGTGGTAGTGTGCTAGCCTTAAGCAAAAAGAAGCTCAGGAACAGTGCCCAGGCCTTGAGTTCAAGCCCCAGCACTGGCACAAAAAAAATTTTTTTTTCAAAGAAAAGACATCCATTCTAAGGAACAGAGTCCCTTGACCCCTACCCATGGCTGCCTGCCCCGAACAGCTTTACTCAACAGAGATCAGAGCACCAGGAAGGAGGTGGGTGGCTACTGGCACCTGCTGATTCCTCTTCAGTTTATGCCAGGGCTGGGGGTAGGGGGGAAGCTGGGGCCCTGAGCCATTATAATCACCCTGCTGTTCTTGGTCCTCAACTCCTTGCCCACCTGACAGATCTGATTTCAGAATTGAGATTTCCCTCACACGCAGCAGCCTTAAAAGTTCGTTGCTTCCAATCTCTCCATCCCACTTTCTCTGGCACACGGACGGTATATTTGTTAAATTATTGTCCCTCTGGCTAGGCGTCCCTGACCACACCTGTGATCTTAGCTATTCAGGAGGCTGAGACTTGGAGGATCACAGTTTGAAGGCTCCTGGGGAGAAAAGTCTTGGAGAGTCCATCTCTAAAACATCTAACAAAACGCCAGCCTGGAAGCATGGCTCAAATGGTAGCTCCGCAGGTGTGAGCAAGCAAACCCATAGAAAAGCCGGGCTGGGAATGTGTCTTAATGGTAGAGTGTTTGTGTTGCATACATGAAGCCCTGGGTTCGATTCCTCAGTACCACATAAACAGAAAAAGCTGGAAGTGGCGCTGTGGCTCAAGTGAGTAGAATACTAGCCTTGAGCAGAAGCTCAGGGACAGTGCTCAAGTCCTGAGTTCAAGCCCACAGGACTGGCAAAGAGAAAGAGAGAATGGGAAGGGGTGAGGGAGAAAGGGAGAGAGAAAGGCAGCAGGAAAGGCATGGTGGCCCACATTAGATTTTTCATCTCCTATTAGGTAAATGTTTTTCTTTGCCCTGGTAGAAACCCGGTCTAGTAATTAGTGTCAATAACATAAGAGGGAATATTCGTTAGTTATTGGCTTTTAAATTTTAATTTAGTTAAATTAATCTGTTAAGTTATTAATTTATCTTTGTGCTGGTCCTGGGGCTTGAACTCAGAGCTTGGATGCTGAGCCTCTTAGTGTTTTGCTCAAGGCTAGCTCTTTATCACTAGAGTCCTAGCTCCACTGTAGCTTTTTTGGTGGTTAATGGGAGTCCTCTGGGTACCTAGAATTATAAGCATGAGCCACAGGAGCCTAGCTTTTTATTTTATTTTATTTTAATGCTTGTGTCAAGTATTCAGAGGTTTCCTTTTTCATCTCTGCATATGTTTACAGTGTAAATTCAATCAATCTCACCCTCCCTGTATAAGCACTGGCTCTTAAAATTGTATCTCTAACTTCCCTCCCTCTCCCCTGCCCTCCTTTCCTCCTTTCTTTCCATTCATTCATTCTTTTTCTTTTTTCTTTAAACATTTTTTCAATTGGTTTTTTTTTTTTTTTTTTTGGCCAGTCCTGGGCCTTGGACTCAGGGCCTGAGCACCTTCCCTGGCTTCTTCCCGCTCAAGGCTAGCACTCTGCCACTTGAGCCACAGCGCCGCTTCTGGCCGTTTTCTGTATATGTGGTGCTGGGGAATCGAACCTAGGGCCTCATGTATCCGAGGCAGGCACTCTTGCCACTAGGCCATATCCCCAGCCCCTCAATTGGTTTTTAAAAGGTAATGTACAGAGGGATTCTAGTTACATAAATCAAATAATAAGGAGTATATTTATTTTTTTAAAATTAGTCCTGGAGCTTGAACTCTGGGCCTGGGTGCTGTCCCTGAGCTCTTCAGCTCAAGGCTAATGCTGGACCCGTGAGCCACAGTGGCACTTCTGGTTTTCTGGTGGCAATTTCCTACCCAGACTGGCTTTCAGCCTCTTGAGTTGCTAGGATTACAGACGTGAGCCATCAGCACCTGGCAAGAGTATACTTCTTTTTAGACTATGTGACTCCTTCCCTTGCTCTCTCCCAGTTTTTCCCTCTCATGCCCAGCCACAAGTTGTATAGTTCATTTTCTTCCTTTCTTTCTTTCTTTCTTTCTTTCTTTCTTTCTTTCTTTCTTTCTTTCTTTCTTTCCTTCCTTCCTTCCTTCCTTCCTTCCTTCCTTCCTTCCTTCCTTCCTTCCTTCCTTCCTTCCTTTCTTTCCTTCTTTTTTTTTTTTTTTTTACCAGTCCTGGGGCTTGGACTCAGGGCCTGAGCACTGTCCATGGCTTCTCTTTTGCTCAAGACTAGCACTCTGCCACTTGAGCCACAGCGCCACTTCTGGCCATTTTCTGTATATATGGTGGTGGGGAACTGAACCCAGGACTTCATGTATACAAGGCCAGCACTCTTGCCACTAGGCCATATCCCCAACCCCCATTTCCTGTTTGTTTTTTTTTCCAGATATTTTTTCTTTCATTTCTTTATTGTTAAAGTGATTTATAGAGGGATTACAGTTTCATACATAAGTATAGTTCATTTTCAATATAGTGTTCAGTGAGTACCATTGCTACATTTGTTCACCCTTTGTCCCTCCATTTCTGTGCCTCTCCTTACACTCCAAAAGACAGATACAAGACAGAACAAGAAGAAAAGAAAAACAACAGAAAAAAAAACCTCTTCAATTTTTTGGATTACATTTTGATAAAGATTATTTTAGGGCTGGGAATATGGCCTAGTGGCAAGAGTGCTTGTCTCATATACATGAAGCCCTAGGTTCAATTCCTCAGCACCACATATATAGAAAAGGCCAGAAGTGGTGCTGTACCTCAAGTTGGCAGAGTGCTAGCCTTGAGCAAAAAGAAGCCAGGGACAGTGCTCAGGCCCTGAGTCCAAGCCCCAGGACTGGCAAAAAAAAAAAAAAAAAAAAAAAAAAAAAGATTATTTTATATGACCAGAGGCCCATAGGTGCCTCTGTGTTCCTCTCCTAAAATATCCTCCTTTGCTTTCACTGTCTGTGGATGCCTAGAGTATTGTATATATATTGTAGGGCTGCTCCTATAGCTTGGCCATTGTGAACAGTGCAGCAATAAACATGGATGTGCAGGTGTCTTTATCATATCTGGCTCATAATGTTCAGGGTAGATGCCCAGGAGTGGTATGGCCAGGTCATAGGAAAGGGCTATGTTTAGGTTTTTGAGAAACCTCCAAACTGCTGTCTAGACTGGTTGTACTAGTTTCCATTCCAACCAACAGTTCAATAGGGTTCCTTTTCCCACATCCCCACCAACATTTGTTGTTGGAATTCATAATGTTGGTCAATCTAACTAGGATGAGATGTAATCTCAGAGTTGTTTTGATTTGCATTTCCTTTATGGTCAGGGATGATGAACATTTCCTCATGTGTTTCTTTGCCATTCTTACCTCTTTTTCCAAGAAGTCACTCTTAGCTCGCTTGCCCATTTAGTGATTATTAGCTTTGGGAAGGTCTCTCTCTTCTTTTTTCCCCCCAGTCCCAGGACGTGAACTCAGGGCCTGGGCACTGTCCGTGAGCGTCTTAGCAGTCTACCACTTGAGCCATAGCTCTACTTCCAGCTTTTTTTCCACTGGAGATAGGAATCTCAGATTTGACTTCCCAGTCTGGGTTTGAATCTCATTTCTCAGACCTCAGGCTCCCAAGTAGCTAGAATTATAAGCATTTGCTACCAAGGCCTAGCTATCACATCAGACTTATTATTTCTGTGCTACATTGTGGTGGGAATATGAATAATCCTCTCTACAGGCTGGAAATACTAGCACTCAAGGAGTGCTGTGTAGAGTAGAAGTTAGAAGCCAGCATTAGCTTTCAGAGAAAATTCTAGTTCTGTCTATGCTATTGAGTGAGACCCTAACTCATTGGGGATCATAATAATAATAATAATCCTCTCCAATAGATCAACCACAGTTGTCAGCCTACGGTAGCACTGAATATTAGAAGTCATTCCTTCTATCCAAGTGTACCCTTATACTCATTAACCATTTTTTTCTCCATTCCTCTCTCCCATTCATATTCATACTATATTCTGAAAATGTTAAAAATAAAATTTCTGTGACTCATGTACCAAAGCTTTAGGAGTTAAGACAAGGGGCTGGGATGGTGGCTTAATGGTAGGGTTTTGCCTAGCATGCTTGAAGTCCTGGATTCCATTCTTTAGTACCATATAAACAGAAAAAGCAAAAGAAGCTCAGGAACAGTGCCCAGGCCCTGCGTGCGGGCCATAGGACTGGGGGAAAAAAGAAAGGAAGGAAGGAAGAAGGAAGGAAGAAGGAAGGAAGGAAGGAAGGAAGGAAGGAAGGAAGGAAGGAAGAAGGAAGGAAGGAAGGAAGGAAGGAAGAAGGAAGGAAGGCAGGCAAAAAAGAGTTAAGATAAGGGCTGGGAATGTGGCCTAGTGATATAGTGCTTGCCTAGCATGCATGAAGCCCTGGATTCAGTTCTTCAGCACCACATAAACAGAAAAAGCCATAGTGGTGCTGTGGCTCAAGTGGTACAGTGCTAGGTTTGTGCAAAAAGAAGCCAGGGACAGTGCTCAGGCCCTGAGTTCAAGCACCAGGACTGGGGAAAAAAAAAAAAAAAGAGTTAAGACAAGCTGCAAGTACTATTAGTTCAGCCTTGTTTTTTTTTTTTTTTTTTCCTTTTTAAATTTTTATTGTCAAGGTCATGTACAGGGGGTTACAGTTACATACACCAGCTAGTACATTTCTTTTGTTTGTTTTGTCTTTTGGCCAGTCCTGGGCCTTGGACTCAGGGCTTGAGCACTGTCCCTGGCTTCTTTTTGCTCAAGGCTAGCACTCTGCCACTTGAGCCACAGCGCCACTTCTGGCTTTTTCTATATATGTGGTGCTGAGTAATCGAACCCAGGGCTTCATGTATACAAGGCGAGCACTTTACCACTAGGCCATATTCCCAGCCCTTGGGTTTTGTTTTTTTTTTCCAATTTTTTTGTTGTTGTTGTTATTCATGGGTCTTGAACTCAGGATCCTGGAGCTATTCCCTGTGCTCTTTTTACTTAAGGCTAGCACTCTACCACTTTGAGCCTCAGTGCCCCTTCTGGTTCTTGAGTGATTAATTGGAGGCAAGAGTCTCTACTGGTCTTTTCTACCCTGTCTGGCTTCCAACCAAGAACCCTCAGATCTCACCATCCTGCGTAGCTAGGATCACAAGGTGTGAGCCACCATGCCTGCCTGGCAGTCTTGAAGATTTCACTCTCAGTTTTCTAGTACCATACAACCTTACGTGTCACCTCCGAAGGAGACCTGGGTAAGCCTAAATTGGTGGAGTGCAACCAACTTTACAGGACTGGATAAACAAGCCCACCTCACAGACTACAGTACCCAGCATCCTCCTTGATGCCATCCTCTGCCCAGGGGGTGTGAGAGATTTTTACCTCTCCCTTTCCAGGAATTTCCAACTCCATTTTGCATTTCAAAGGGTTAATCGATCCTCCTGGTTTTCCACAATCTCTACTCCTGTTTTTACTCTTCCTCTCGGGACTCTGAGATCTGGACTTTGGTCCCATCGGAGTTTTCCATTTCCTCGGGTGCTGAGATCTGAGGATCCGAGTTCGAAAGCAGTCTGGAATAAAAGAAAGTCCATGAGACTTATATCTCAAATTATTAGCAAACAGCTGGAAGTAGAGCTGTGGTTCAAGTGGAAGGGCGCGAGACAGACAGAGAGACAGAGAGACAGAGAGAATGGGAGGTGGAGAGGGAGAAAGGGAGAGCGAATGGGAGGGAGGGGGGAGAGGGAGAAAGGGAGAGAGAGAATGGGAGGTGGAGAGAGAGAGAGAGAGAGAGAGAGAGAGAGAGAGAGAGAGAGAGAGAGAGAGAGAGAGAGAGAGAGATATCCCAAGACAGGCTGAATCTTTCCAACCAATCTGCAATTAGTTTGACCTATCTTTGACTCTCAAAAGTTAGTCATAGGAATAAAATAAATCAATCAGATAAGCCCGGCAAGAATATGAAAGCCAGCCTAAGGAGGGAGGATTTCCAGTTGGAGACTCGTTTGAGCGACACACTGGAAAGGAACCTTGCCTTAGGGGGGGGCGGGGGGGGGGCGGCTCGCCGAAGTGATCCGGATGCATTGTACTCATACACTGACATCTTGGATGGAAGCACCTCTGTACAACTACTTAAGAACAATAAGCTATACACATATATAAATGTGTGTGTGGATATGTAGAGCTCACGCGCAGGCTCCGCCTCTGAGCCCCAGACAATAGGATTCTAACGATCAGTTAAGGACCCCAGGGCCAGCCAGACGTCTAGGGAGGTCTCCCCGGGCCCGCCCGCACCCAGGCTTACTGGGCATGCGCGGGGATGCGCCCCGCCCTCTTTCCGAGATCTGTCAATCACTGCGCGAGCTGCCGGTACCGCGCGTCCTGCGGGCCGGCGCGCGCGGGGTCTTGCTCCCGAACCCCCAAGTACGGTTGGGGTGCGGCACAGTTCGCTGATCTACCTGTTCCAGGTAAGCCGGGAGGACTGCAGGAAGCTCCTGGCAGGAGCACCTAGCGGTGGGGCCGAACTTAGCAGAGGCGTCGGTGCAGAGACCCTGGGGGCTGCGGACTGGGTACTGCCGGATCGCTGCACACTGGAGCCTCCTAGCCGGGGTGAGGGGAGGCTTCGGGACACCCCAACCCCTCCGACACCCCGACCTCAGACGTCCAGCCGCCAGAGCCTCGAGGAAATAAACTGTTCTTTGAACACTTCCCGCTCCCAAGGAAAGGCACCAGCCCAGCACAGTCAGGCATTGCTGTAGTCTAGGCACTGCGGGGCAGGAGCCGGAGGAGACCCGGTTTCCAAACAAAAAGAAAAGAAAAAGACTCCAGGGTTCAGCTCAGTGGTAATCAAGATGGTGGGTCCTTGTGAATCGGTCCTTCTAGAAGGATCTGAGGACGGGCTGAGGTGCCACTCGGTGGTTCTTGTTTGGTGAACACCTGTGAGACCCTGGGGTCTCATGGATTTGTGGTGGGAAGAACCCAACAGTAGCTTGAGGGTATCTCCAGAAGCAGGGTTTAGGGTAAAATCTATCACTCTCCTAGGCCAGACCCACCCTGGCAGATCCCATCATGCTCTGGGGGAATCTTGGCTGAAATTAGTATTTAAAGGTTGACCGCCCAGAACGTTTGAATCCAGTTACGTTTATCGCCTCCACCGTTTGCATCCGGACACAAGAAGTTTGGCTCAGGTTTCGCTGATCAGCTGAAGAGTTACCCAGCTCCAACCGGCCCGTGTGCTATGTTACAGCCACAAGAAGAACAATTGGTAATGCGATTTGTCTTTTAACCAAAGTAGGAAGAAAAGATGAGCGAAAGCTGAAGTTGGGCCTGATTTAGAATGAGGGGCCAGGGGGAAGTTGAGCATATGGCAAAGGGAAGGCCTGTTAGATATTGAAATCTGTACGGGAATTCTCACGTTTGTGTGTGTACGGTGTGTGTGTGTGGATGTTCGCATGCGTGTGCCATTTCTGGGCTTGAACTCAGGGCCTTATCCTCAGCTTTGCTGCTCATGGCTACCGAGACCGTCATGTTGGCTTTGAATCACCATCTCTGAGGAACTTGGGTTACAGGTGTGACTACCTTCATTTATCTTTTTTTATTTTAAATGGTGTAACTTTTTTTTGCCGGTCCTGGGGCATGAACTCAGGGCTTGGGCACTGTCCCTGAGCCTCTGTGCTCAAGGCTAATATCCTACCATGCGAGCCACAGGGCAACTTCTGGCTTTTCCTAAGTGGTTTATTGGAGATAAGAATCTTATTGACTTCTGCCGGGGCTGGCATAAAACTAGGATGCTCAGTTTGAGCATCCTGAGCAGCTAGGATTACCAGTGCCTGGCTTAAATTCTTTCTGTGACGGTAACTCGGTCCTGAACTGAAGGACAGGGCGCTGTCCTTTAGCAGGTGTTTTTGTTGTTGCTGCTGTCTGTCCTGGGGACTTGAACTCATGACCTGGGTGCTGTCCTTGAGCTTCTCTTGCTCAAGGCTAGCACTCTACCACTTGAGCCACAGCACCGTCTCAGGCTTTTTCTGTTTACGTGGTGCTTTGGGCATGCTAAGCAAGCATTCTGCCACTAGGCCACATTCCCAGCCCTCCTTTAGCTTTTTGCCCAAGGCTGGTGCTCTATCACTTGAGCCACAGCTCCACTTCAGGTTTTGAGTGGTTAATTGGAGATTAACAGGTGTGAGCCACCACCTAGTTTCCCTTCACTCACTTAAATGTCTCAGGACTCAGTAGAAAATGTTACTTGCTGTTGTGATTTATTTCAGTGCAAAACTGGGACAGCGCACAGCTTGGATGTGAGGAACCGAGAGCTGTAAGGGGTGACTCGGGACCTGCTTATTCCTCCAGTGGTAAGTTGCAGCTTCAAATGAAATAATGTTGAAATGTTCCTCTAGCAGGAAAGTCCATTTGTAATAGATCCCCCCCCCTTCGCAACATTTTTTAATCAGTTTAACAATTTACTAAGTCAATTCATACACCATTGAAATTGCAAATATAAATAAAGGCCATACTTCTTCTCGGGAAAACATCAAATGGGGGATGATGCCGCCGGTGCCGGGGGAGGGCGGGGAGGCCCTGGGGGCCCAGGCTCGGGAGGCCGTGGCTTCCGTGGAGGCTTCCGGTAGGAGATCGCAGCCGTGGTAGAGGCCAGAGTCGTGGCCGCAGGGCTCGTGGAGGCAAGGCCGAAGACAAGGAATGAATGGATCCCCGTCACCAAACTAGGCCGCCTGGTTAAGGACATGAAGATCAAGTCTTTGGAGGAAATCTTTCCTCCCTGCCCATCAAGGAGTCTGCGATTATTGACTTTTCCTGGGGGGCGTCACTCAAGGACAAGGTGTTGAAGATTATGCCCGTGCAGAAGCAGACCCGCGCTGGCCAACGCACCAGGTTCAAGGCATTTGTAGCCATTGGCGACTACAATGGCCATGTGGGTTTGGGTGTTAAGTGCTCCAAGGAAGTTGCCACTGCCATCCGAGGAGCCATCATCCTGGCGAAGCTCTCCATTGTCCCTGTGCGGAGAGGCTACTGGGGGAACAAGATTGGCACTGTCTGTTGTGGATCTGTGCTGGTGCGCCTCATCCCCGCCCCCAGAGGCACTGGGATTGTTTCAGTTCCTGTCCTGGCTGGTATTGATGACTGCTACACCTCAGCCAGGGGCTGTACTGCTACTTTGGGCAACTTTGCCAAGGCCACTTTTGATGCCATCTCCAAGACCTACAGTTACCTGACCCCTGATCTCTGGAAAGAGACCGTGTTCACCAAATCTCCTTATCAGGAATTCACTGACCATCTTGTGAAAACCCACACCAGGGTCTCCGTGCAGAGGACCCAGGCTCCAGCTGTGGCTACAACATAGGATTTTTATACAAGAGCAATAAAGTGAATCAAGCCTGGAAAAAAAATAAAGGCCACAGATTTTATGATTTCTCGCTTTTAGCTGGGAGCTGTGGGCTCATGCTACTCCTGGCTCCTGGCTCCTGGCTCCTGGCTACTTAGACTCCAAGCATGAGATCTGAGGGTCCAGGTGCCCAGGTTCAAAGGCAGTGTATGCAAGGAAGTCCTTTTTAGGCTTTTTGCTCAAGGCTAGTGCTCTACCACTTGGGCACAACTCTACTCCTGGCTTTATGGTGTTATTTAGAGATAAGAGTATCACAGACTTTACTTCCGTAGATTGGCTGTGAACCTTGCTCCTTAGCTGTCAGCCTCCCGAATAGCTAGGATAATGGGTATGAGCCACCGGTGCCTGGCTTGCCATACAAACATTTACCCGATAGCTTTGACAGTGATGAATGATGCTTCGGAACCCACTGTAAAATATTGTTTCGTGTCTAGGACGTTGGGACTCAACAAATCTTTCCTCATTCACAGGCACGACGAGATTAGTGACGCACTAAACCTCATTACCCAGATGATGATCTCGGTGATAGAGCTACAAGCCTCGATTCCTTCAGGTCTCGATTCCTTCAAGTTCTAGGCGTGCCCGGCCGGTGACTTCCACTTCTCCCTGGCTGTGGAGCTCCAGGGACTCAGGCCTGGCCCTGCCACGCCCATCCCGGCCCCGCCCCATGGAGGTGAGGGCGGGGCTGGAGAACTTGCGGGAGGAGAGCTGCTGCCCGGTGTGTCTGGATTACTTCAAAGACCCAGTGACCCTCGACTGCGGGCACAACTTCTGTTTCGCCTGCCTGCAGATGTGCTGGGAGGATCTCACCGCGGGGGCGGCGGATACCTTCCCGTGCCCGGTGTGCCACTTCCGCTTCGCGCGCATCCACTTCAAGAGGAACCCGCAGCTGCGGAATCTGTCCGAGATCGCCCAGCAGCTCCAGCTCCGGCGGAGCGGGCGGCAGCCCAGGCGCCGGGAGCACCCCGTGTGTGAGACGCACCACCAGTTCCAGACCCTGTTCTGTTCCGAGGACTTGCAGGTGTTATGCCCGCAGTGCAGCTTCTCGGCGGAGCACCGCTCGCACTTCGTGAGCTCGGTGCAGAAGATCTTCCCGTACCGCCGGCGGATGGTGGAGGAGTCCCTGCGGACGCTGCAGAGGAACGCCAGGCTGGCGGAGAATGTGATCGCCATGCAGGGCTCCCGGGCCCAGGAGCTGAGAGCGAGGGTCGAGCTCCGCGAGGACGAAATCAACTCCGAATTCGAGCGAGTCCGGTGGTTTTTCCAGGATCAGCAAGAGGCTCTCCGGAAGCAGATGCGCGAGGAAGAGTTCGGCGTCTTAACCGAGCTTCGGAACCATCTGGCCAAGCTCGCGGGCCGGGTTACCACCCTGGGCCACCTGCTGAGAGAGGTCCAGGACCAGCGAGCCCGGTCAGACGTGGAGCTGCTGGCCCAGGTGAAGAGTCTCCACCACCGGTTTCAAGATCGGAAAAGCCCCGACCTGCTCTCGTTCAGGTGGAAGGAATACGCCCTGGGGCTCCCGCCGCAGTACTCCGGCCTGGAGCGCATCATCAAGCCATTCCACATCCACGTGTCTTTGGATCCCGCCACGGCGCATCCCCAGCTGGTTGTTTCTGAGGACCGGAAAAGGGTGTGGTCTTCCCGGGGAAGACCGGGCAGCTCCCGGGAGATCAACCCCTGCGCTGCCGCTGTTCTGGGTGCCGAGAGATTTGTTTCTGGCCGCCACTTCTGGGAAGTGGAGGTGGGAAACAAAGCCAAGTGGGCACTGGGCGTGTGCCAAAACCGCCTCCCTAAGGACTGGGGCCGGGGCACGAAGGTGCACAGGGGTGTCTGGGCAGTGGGGACCGCTGCTGAGGAGGGGTACGTAGCTCTGGGTCCCCGGAAAACCCACATCATGCCAAGAGTCAGACCCAATAAGGTTGGCATTTTTTTGGACTATGAATTAGGGGAGGTTTCCTTTTACAATATGACTGACAAGTCCCTTCTCTATATCTTTAGTGACTCGTTTACCAATACCATTTGCTCTTTTTTCTGCCCTGGAATAGATCCCGAACCTCTAAAAATTGTGCCAATATCTCCATGAATAAAAGGCAAGTTAGGGCTAGATTAGACAGTGAATTGCACCTTACTATTTCTAGAACCCTTGAAAAAAACTTTTTTTTTTTTTTTTTTGCCAGTCCTGGGCCTTGAACTCAGGGCCTGAGCACTGTGCCTGCCTTCCTTTTTGCGGGAGGCTAGCACTCTGCCACTTGAGCCACAGCGCCACTTCTGGCTTTTTCTATATTTGTGGTGTTGGCTTCGTGCATGCTAGGCAAGCACTCTACTGCTGAGCCACATTCCCAGCTCCCCTCCTCCGTTTTGTGCTAGCACTCAGGCTTTAACTCAGCCCGGGTGCTGTCCCTGAGTCTTTTTGCTCAAGGTTAATGTTCTATCACTGTGTCCCCTTCAGCTCTTTGGTGGTTAATTGGAGATAAGATTCTCACAGATTTTCCTGCCACCCTCAGATCTCAGCCTCCGGAATAACTAGGGTTACAGGTGTGAGTTACCAGCGCCTGGCCTACCTCTCTTGCATTTAAGCACAAAAACCATGGCTGTTGCTAGGTGTAATGGCAGAAGTTTGTTCGGCCCAGCACTCGGGGCTGGACAGGAGGATTATAAGAGCCAGGCCAGCCTGGACTGTATAATGAGACTCTCACTTTAATTTTTGAGGGGCATCTGAGGTCAAATTCAGAGCTCACTATTAGGAAAGTTATGTCAATCCTGGCTACAATAAACTATATCCCTAATCTAGGTGCCAACTGCTTTAGATGCTAAAATATTTGAGAAGCATATTACTAAACACTGCCAATAGTGTATTTTGCTTTGAATGAGCATAGTGACACATACCTATAATCCCAGCACTCAGGAGATACGAGGCTAATCTAAATAGTATAGAGAAACCCAACTCAAAATAAAAGGGGGGGGGGCTAGAGAAAAAAAATTAATTTGCAAGGTGTTCTTTCCTTTTGTAAAAATTCATCATTAGAAGCTGTTGCTATTATTTAGATATTATGTTTACAAGCTAACAACCTTTCCATGCGGGTTTTCTTTTTCTGTACCTTTCAAAAATATTTCAAAAAATTTTATTTCGTGTATCAGTTGTATGTCTGATTGCTTATTTCAATGAATAAATGAAGTCTTTAACTTTCCAAACCTGTCCTCAGACATATGTACAACCTGTACAAATTTTATTTTTACTTTTAATTTTTAAAAAATTAGCATACATTGTTCCATTTTCATTCGTGTATACAATTCCATGGGAAAAATTCTGGTTTCTTTGGTTTATGTCCTATTGGATGTCTAACTCAAGGCTTCAGTACAGAAGCAATTTCCCCAGCACCTGAAGAGATGCTTAAATATACATATAGATTTACAAATTCTCCAAAGGAAACATCACGCCTTTGCCTATAAAAATCTTACTAAGGGACTGGGAATGTGGCTTAGTGGTAGAGTGCTTGTCTAGCATACAGGAAGGCCCTTGGTTGATTCCTCAGCACCACATACACAAAAAAAAGCCAGAAGTGGCAGAGTGCTAGCCTTGAGCAAAAAGAAGCCAGGGACAGTGCTTAGGCCCTGAGTCCAAGCCCCAGGACTGGCCAAAAAAAAAAAAAAAAAAAAAAAATATATATATATATATATATATATATATTTTAAGGCTGTTAATAGAACCAAGATGCTAGTAGTAGAGTGTTCAGAGATAGTGTTCAGACTTGAGCCAAAAGCAAAACAAAATTAACAAGACAACTGTTCGGCAGGCATTGGTGACTTATCTGTAATCCTAGTTAGTCAGGAGGCTAAGATCCAGGGGATTGAGCTTCAAACCACTGGGAACTCTGTTTTGGAAAGTAACCAGCCAAAGACAGAGGGTCAGGTGGGGAGGTGGAAATAATGTTATTACTTTTTATTGTTTGGATAAGTCTTAATCCCAAGATTGGAGATGGAGGAATGGGGGCAGAACTCTTCTTTCTTACTATTTTACTCAGTGATTTGAGTTCTTGTAATAATTCACCCTCTGTGTGTAAATGAAATCTACATTTTGTGTGTTTGAGACTGCCCTGGTAATTATTTAAGCAGCTCTTCCAGGCTAAGGGGCAGTAAGGGGGTGAGATTGGTTGGAAAACATAAGCGTGTAAAAATGTCAGAGCACCCCCACAAAACTAATGTATGCTAAGAGAGACAGCTCTTTGCTTCTTGTCTGCCTCTATCACATGCTCCTGCAACCACAGTTTTCTCCATCAGGGAAGAATCAACAGACGCGAGGGCTTTGGAATTGGAAACTGTTGGGATGAAGGTGTTCTAACCTAGCCTGGGTTATTTTATTCCTGTGGGGCTGGGGATCAAGACCAGGGCTCTGCTCTCTTTGTGCATGTTAGCTAGTGAAGTACTCTACCATAGAGCTACACAACCTCACTCCTGGGCCTTGAACTCAGGGCCAGGGCTCTGCCCCTAAGCTCCTTTGGCTCAAGGCTAGTACT
Organism: Perognathus longimembris pacificus; assembly: GCF_023159225.1. Lineage (NCBI taxonomy): Eukaryota > Metazoa > Chordata > Mammalia > Rodentia > Heteromyidae > Perognathus > Perognathus longimembris. Next base: position 12,444,833 of record NC_063181.1, on the reverse strand, counting down.
CTACCAATTGAGCTACAGCACCACTTCAGGCTTTTTCTGTGATTAATTGGAGATAAGAGACTCATGGGCTGGGAATGTGGCTTGGTGGTAGAGTGCTTGCCTGGCATGCATGAAGCCCTGGGTTCAATTCCTCAGCACCACATAAAAAAAAAAAAAGCCAGAAGTGGCACTGTGGTTCAGGTGGCAGAGTGCTAGCCTTGAGCAAAAATAAGACAGGAACAGTGCTCAGGCCCTGAGTTCAAGCCCCAGGACTGGCAAAAAAAAAAAAAAATTCTGGTCATAGTCTGGTGGCGGAGGAACCTAGGCAAGCAAGATTGATCCTGCGAGGGAAAGGTCATGGCTGATGACCTAAAGTGATTCTTGTATAAGAAGTTACCAAGTGTTGAAGGACTCTATGCTATTGCTGTGTTGGATAGAGATGGAGTACCTGGTATAAAGTGGCCAATGATAATGCTCTAGAGCAAGCTTTGAGACCTGGTTTCTTATCTACCTTTGCCCTTGCAACAGACCAAGGGAGCAAACTTGGACCTTCAAAGAATAAAAGCATTGTCTGTTACTATAACATCTGCCAGGTAGTTCAGTGATTTACCTCATTTCATAGCCAGTAGGAAGGCCAACACAGGACTGATTATCAGTCTAGAAAAGGAACCGGTCAAAGTTGTGGATGTTTCTTCATCTGATGGTGGTTTTGATGTATGCCTTATAAAAACACAAGTCAATCTAGCACTCTTTAGACCACAATAATACTTTTCTCTATTTGTAAGAAAGGGCCCCCCTTTCCACCTTACACTAAAGAATCAGCCTATAGGTGTACTTTATAGACAGATCAGGTATTACATTTGCTTTGTAAGGTCTTTTCTTATTTAAAGAGATCCGGGGATGATGGGGATGATTTGACATGGTTCAGTCTGTCACAACTCCTGTGGAGTTAGTACAGTCACCACATAAGGATAGGATCCTATTCAGTGGCTCAGAATCAAAATGGTGCATTGATCCACTTGAGCCACTGAGCGCGCCCTATCATACAGGACTCCCCGGCTGCAAGCGCACAGCAGACTCTCTTATTGTGAATAATAATGAGGGCATATTTTTCTTCCATTGTATTTTATTTCTTTGCATTGAGTGTGAGGAAAATAAAATGGCTTAATAAAAGTAATAAAATCAGTACAATCACTAACTTTATATATATTACTTTGCAGTGTAGCTATATATCACTAGTGGGTTCTTTTCAGAGGGTGCTTCTCTTTAATGAAAAGGAAAATTATAGCTTACTCTTCCTACTCTGCTCTCTATAACCAGTCAGTGTTGTAATGACTTTTCTTTATAGAATTTAAATGTGACTTGTTACTGAATCCTGTTATCAGTATGTATATAAATGTGGTAGTTTTAGCCATTTGCATACATGAGTATAAATAAAATAGTATATTTTTTTAAAGTCTCATGGGCTTTTCTGCCCTAGCTGGCTTCAAGTGGAGATCCTCAAATCTCAGAATTCTGATTAGCTAGAATTTCATGTGTGAGTCATCAGTACCCAGCTTTTTTTTTTTTTTTTTTGGCCAGTCCTGGGCCTTGGACTCAGGGCCTGAGCACTGTCCCTGGCTTCTTTTGCTCATGGCTAGCACTCTGCCACTTGAGCCACAGCGCCACTTCTGGCCATTTTCTATATATGTGTGATGAGGAATCGAACCCAGGGCTCCATGTATTTGAAGAAAGCACTCTTGCCAGTAGGCCATGTTCCCAGCCCCCCACCCTTTTTTTTAATGCTGGTACTGGGCTGGAGCTCAGGGCGCTTTTCATTAGCTTTCTCACTCAAAGCTGGCACTGTACTTGGGCTACACCTCTACTTCCCATGTTTTTGGTTGTTAGAGGTAAGAGTTTCACACACTTTCAGCCACCAGTGCCTGGCTAGCTGGTTGGCTGGCTTCCTTTTTTTTTTTTTTTTGCCAGTCCTAGGCCTTGGACTCAGGGCCTGAGCACTGTCCCTGGCTTTTTTTTTACTCAAGGCTAGCACTTTATCACTTGAGCCACAGCGCCACTTCTGGCCATTTTCTATATATGTGGTGCTGGGAAATTGAACCCAGGGTTTCATGTATGTGAGGCAAGCACTCTTGCCACTAGGCCATATTCCCAGCCCCATGGCTGGCTTCCTTTTTCAAAAAATTTTAATTAAATTTTATTGACAAGGTGATGTACAGAGGGGGTACAGTTACATAATAAGGTAGTGAGTACATTTCTTGTCATATTTATTATACCCTCCCTCATTTTTCTTTCCCTTCCCTAGTTCAGGTAATCATATATACAATATCCAGTGTACCAAAATCATATACAGTAACCACATAGGGTATGCCAAAGGAAGTTCACCTAATTGGCTTCCTTTTTTGAGGCAAGGTTTCACTGTGTAGCCCAGATTAAGCCTTGAGCTCACTAAGATTGTCTTCAAACTTGTGTGCCCATCATGCCTGGCTCTAGCTTAGTGTGTGTGTGTGTGTATGTATGTGTATGTGTGTGTGTATGCATGCTCACACGCCTGCACATTTGCCAGTCCTGGGATTTGAACTCAGGGCTCACAGCTCTACTTCCTGCTTTTTGGTGGCTAATTGGAGATAAGATTCTCCCAGCCTTTCTTGCTGAGGCTGGCTTCACCTGAGATCCTCAGACCCCAGCATCCTGAGTAGCTAGAATTAAGGATGTGAGCCACTATGCCTAGCTTTTCTTCCCCCTAGGCCTGGGGCTTGAACTTAGAGCCTGGCCACTGTCTCTGAGCTTCTTTTGCTCAAGGCCATAACTCTACCACTTGAGCCACAGCATCACATCTGGCTGCTTCTGGTCATATGGTACTGAGGAATCAAACCCAGAGATTCGTGCATGCTAGGCAAGCGTTCTATCACCAAGCCACATTCCCAGCCCTCTTTTTTCTTTTCAACATTTAAATGCTGCCCCTGGCATTGGTGGCTCACGCCTGTAACCCTAACTTCTCTGAAGGCTTAGCGCTGAGGTGCTCTGTTCAAAGTCAGCTTGGGCAGGATGGACTATGAGACTCTTAACTCCAATAAACTCCTGAAAAAAACCAGGTGTGGGGCTGTGGCTCAAGTGGTAGAGTGCTAGCCTTGAGCAAAAGAAGCTCAAGGACAGAGCCCAGGCCCTGACTTCAAGCCTCAGGACTGGTGGGGGGCTGGGGGGGGGGGGGAAGGCCGCTGGAGGGTAAGGAGGTGGCAGAGAAGTAGGGATGGTCAGTTGTGGGTGCCGGCTAGAAGGTCAGGCGCCTGCGCTGAGGAAGTTAGTATCCCTGGGTGCCCACCTGCCATTTCCAGCCACAGGCCCAGTGCAGTAAACTGCACTCTGCAAAGGAGAGTTAAGACTGTGGGATCTGAACATGCAACACCCTGGGAAAGATCAGGATAAAGTCAACCTTAGCTCGGATGGAATTAAAGTGTTACAAGGATTAATAAAGCCTTCGAAAGGGTAACCATCCCATTTATCCACAAGGGAGGTGACCTCCACCTGTGAGATTACAACACTGTTTGCTTATTCCTGCTGGAGAAATCCTCCCTGCAGTCACTGGCCCTGCCCTCCAGGGAGGAGCCCCACCCTTTTGTGGGCGGGGCCTCCAGTTCCCACCCTCCCTACTTGAGCTGTGGCCCGCCACTCAGCGAGCAGTCCGTGCCTGGCTGCCTTTGAGGTCGCTTTGGGAAGTCTGAACCTGCAAGAGCCTCTGAGAGCCCCGTGCTCCAGGTAAGCAGAAAGGGGGGGGGGGAGGGGGGGGAGGAAGGAAGCCAAGTGGGTGTGGCAGGCACTGTTCTTAACCCAGGAGAAGACTGCAGATAAAGTTACCTGAACTCAACTCTGATTCCTTTAAAAAAGTACTATTTTTTTTTTTTTACTAAACATGGGATTATGCATATTTCAATACACAGTCATTGGGTCAGAGCAGATCAGAGTCATTTACTGATCTAGCGACTTGATATTTGCTGGGTGCTGTGCTTGAGTTTTTGTGCTCAAGGCTAAGTGCTCTTCTGCTTGAGCCACATTTTTACCTCCAGCTTTTTGGTGGTGAATTGGAGCTAAGACTTGTAAGGTTTGCCCGAAAGGAAACCCACCGCCTGGTTCAGGCAGAGAAGAGGTTATTGGGGGAGAGCAGTCTGCAGCCCACACAAGATGGAGGTGTGGGGAGAAGGAAGGAAAGAGAGAGAAAGAGAAAAAGAGTAAGAGGAAGGAGAAAGGGAACAAGTGCGAGTAAGAGAGAAAAGGAAAGAGAGTAGGGACTCGAGCCGGATTATATAGGGAAAGTCCAGAAGTATGGCCAGGTGGATAGGATGTGACCTCAGAGAAGGGGGAGAAAACTGCTTCCAGGTAACGCAGCTACTGGCGCAGACAGAAACAGGTGGGGGGCATCTGCATGGAACCCTCCCAAGACTCTCCCAGACTTTCTTGCCCAGGTTGGCTTGAACTGAGATTCTCAGACCTCAGAATCCTGAATAGCTAGAATTCCACATCTGAGCCACCATGTCTGCCTTTTTATTTTTTCTATTTTTTGGGGGGCGGGGCAGTCCTGGGGCTTAAGCTCAGGGGCAGCGCACAGGCTCTACCACTTGAGCCATAGCAACACTTCTGGCTTTTTCTGTTTATGTGGTGCTGAGGAATCAAACCTAGGGCTTCATGCATGCTAGGCAAGCATTGTACCACTAAGCCACATTTATCCCTCCTTCCCCTCCCCCTCCCCCTCCCCCTCCCTCTCCCCCTCCTCCTCTTTTCTTTCTTGAACATTTAAAGGTTGCCCCTGGCATTGGTGGCTCACGCCTGTAACCCTAACTTCTCTGAAGGCTTAGCTCTGAGGTGCTCTGTTCAAAGTCAGCTTGGGCAGGAAGGACTGCCCAATAAACTTAACTCCAATAAATTCCTGAAAAAAGCCAGCTGTGGAGCTGTGGCTCAAGTGGTAGAGTGTCCGCCGCCCAGGCCCTGACTTCAAGCTCCAGGACTGGAAAGAAAAAAAAAAGGCCGCCTGCGGGGAAGGAGGTGACAGTGAAATGGGGGCGGTTAGAGGGTGAGGCTAGATGGTCAGGCGCCTGCGCTGAGGAAGTTAGTACCCCTGGGTGTCCACCTGCCACTTCCAGCCACCGGCCCAGGGCAGGAAACCGCACTATGCAAAGGGGAGTTAAGACAGTGGGATCCGAACGTGCAGCACCCTGGGCAAGGTCAGGATAAAGTCAACCTTAGCTCGGATGGAATTAAAGTGTTACAAGGATTAATAAAGCCTTCAAAAGGGTAACCATCCCATTTATCCACAAGGGAGGTGACCCAGCTGTGAGATTTGAACACAGTTTGTATATTCCTCGGAGTCTGAACCTGCAAGAGCCTCTGAGAGCCCCCTGGCTCCAGGTAAGCAGAAAGGGGGGAGGAGGGGGGATGGGGGGAGGGAGCCAGGTGGGTGTGGCAGGCACTGTTCTTAACCTAGGAGAAGACTGCAGATAATGTTACCTGATAGTTACCTAGCTCATACCTGCAACCCTAGTTACATATCTTGGAGTTTGTTTTGATAAATAGATATAATTTTATATAAATCTGCAGAGGCACTTCTGCATTGCAACTTTGTGATTCTATCCTGAGTATCCTCTTTGTCTCACTGTGTGGGAGTATCCAGAATCCTGTATAATTAATTTATCATATCCTAGTATATTTTAGATCTAATTTCTGTATACCAAAGAACACTCATTTGTTTCTTTGAGCTTGGCTTACCTTACTTAACGTGATTTGTCCTGTCCTATTCATTTCCCTGCAAATGATATTATTTTATTCTTTCTAATGGCTGTATAAAATTCCATTGTGTATAGATACCACATTTGTTTTGGGATCAACTCCTCTATTGTGGGGCATCTGGGCTGTTGCCATACCTTGGCCATTGTGAACAGTGCAGCAATAAACATGGATGTGCAGGTGTCTTTATCATATCTGGCTCATAATGTTCAGGGTAGATGCCCAGGAGTGGTATGGCCAGGTCATAGGAAAGGGCTATGTTTAGGTTTCTGAGGAACCTCCAGACTGCTGTCCAGACTGGTTGTACTAGTTTCCATTTCCACCAATAGTGCAATAGGGTTCCTTTTTCCCACATCCCCACCAACATTCGTTGTTGTTGGAATTCATAATGTTGGCCAGTCTGACTGGGGTGAGATGGAATCTCAGAGTTGTTTTGATTTGCAGTTCCTTTATGGCAATGAGGGAGGCTATTTCCTGTGTTTCCTTGCCATTCTTACCTTTTCTGAGAAGTCTCTCTTAGCTCTCTTGTATAGTTAATGATTGGTTTATTATCTTTGGGAGGGGTTAGTTTATAGAGCTCCTTTTTTGTTGTTTTGTTTTTGTTTTTGTCAGTAGTGGGGCTTTCACTCTGGGCCTGGGAGCTGTCCTTGAGCTACTTAGCTCAAGGCTAGCACTCTACCACTTGAGCCACAGTACCAGTTTTCTGGTGGTTAATTGGAGATGAGAGTCTCACAAACTTTCCTGCCTTGGCTGGCTTTGAACTACGATCCTCAGATCTCAGGCTTCTGAGTAGGTAGGATTACAGGCCTGAGATGAGGCCTTTGTTGGATATATTTCTGTTAAAGATCTCCCAGTCTGGTGGCTGTCTTTATAGTTTAGTAGCTGTCCTTTGCTGTGCAGAAACCTTTTCATTTGGTGTAATCTCATTTGTCAAGTCTCTCCTATTTGCTGTGTTCTTGGGACTCTTTTCAAAATGCTTATGCTTGTACCTATAACTTCCAGGGTTTCTCCTATTCCCTTGTGCATCAATTTCAAGGTTTTAGGCCCAACACTGAGGTCTTTGATCCACTCTGAGTTGATACTGATCCATTTAAAATTTTTCTGAATATGGATGCCCAGTTTCCCAACACCAATTATTAAAGAGGTTATCTTCTTGGCTGGGAATATGGCCTAGTGGCAAAAGTGCTTGCCTCATATACATGAAGCCCTGGGTTCCAGTCTTTTTTGTTTGTTTGTTTTTTGTTTTGCCAGTTCTGGGCCTTGGACTCAGGGCCTAAGCACTGTCCCTGGCTTCTGTTTGCTCAAGGCTAGCACTCTACCACATGAGCCACAGCGCCGCTTCTGGCTCTTTTCTGTATAATGTGGTGCTGGGGAATTGAACCCATGGCTTCATGTATATGAGGCAAGCACTCTTGCCACTAGGGCATATCCCCAGCCCTGGGTTCCATTCCTTAGCACCACATATATAGAAAAGGCCAGAAGAGGCACTGTGGCTCAAGTGGCAGAGTGCTAGCCTTGAGCAAAAAGAAGCCAGGGACAGTGCTCAGGCCCTGAGTCCAAGCCCAGGACTGGCAAAAACAAACAAATAAATAAGTAGGTTATCTTCCTACAGTATCATCAGCTCCCTTATCAAATATCAGATAGCTGTAAGTATATGGTTTTATTTCTGGGTCTTCTAGTCTGTTCCATTGATCTTTGGGTCTGTTTTTGTGCCAATAGCTGGTTTTGTTGTAGCTTTGTGGCTATTTTTCCCCCAGTCCTACTTGAACTCAGGGCCTGGGCAACTGTCCCTGAGCTTTTGCTCAATGGTAGCACTCTACTACTTGAGCTACAGCACCACTTCCTGCTTTTTCTGTTTATGTGGCACTGAGGAATTGAACCCAGGGCTTCATGCATGCTAGGCAAGCACTGTAGCACTCAGCCACATTCCCAGCCCTGTGGCTATTATTTTTTAGACATGTTTCAATCAATCAGGAAAAACAGTGTCGGGTCTGGCAATGAGTCTCACAAGCTTTCCTGTCCAAACTGGATTTTAACTGAGACCTCAGATCTCAGCCTGTCAATTAGCTAGGAATACAGGTGTGAGCCACCTGCACCTGCCTTCCAGATCTGCATTTTTTTTTTTTTTTTTTGCTCGTTCTGAGGACTGAACTCCGGGCCCAGGCACTGTCACTGGCTTCTTTTTCTAAGGCTAGCACTCAAATCATTTGAGCCACAACACCACTTCTGGCTTTTTTCCACTTATGTGGTACTGAGGATCAAACCTAGGGCTTTGTGCATGCTAGGCAAGCTCTCTACCACTAAGCCACATTCCCAGCCCCAAGTTCTGCATTCTTATTGATATAATGCTCTTCATTGCTTTGCTTTACACTAATTATTTTTGTTGTTGCAGAAACCTGATCAGTGGATTGTGAAGTGTTCCACAGTAGAACTACTTATGTGCTTGTTCATTTGCACTGATTCTTTGCATTGATCTCTACTTCCTGTGAAATATTACATAGCCAAGCCTGAGTTGGTGGAGCCCCAAAATTTCAAGAGTGCCTGGAGACCATCCCTCTTGAACATCTGCTTCTGCGGCTGAAGGAAGGAGGAAGCCACAGCTGTGTGCAGGGTCACAGCCCCAATGGAACTCCCAGAGGACAAGATGCAGAGAGAGTCTTCGTCAGATCCTCCCCATGCAATGTCCTCTGCAACCTCCCTGGCCCTGCTCAAAGATCAGGTCACCTGCCCCATCTGCGTGACTTACCTGAGAGACCCGGTGACCACTGAATGCGGACACAACTTCTGTCACTCCTGCATCTTCCAGTGTTGGGAAGGTCTCCAAGACACCTTCCCCTGTCCCCTCTGCCTCCACTATTGTCCTAGCAATGTCCTCCAGAGCAACACACAGCTAGGCCACCTGGTTGATATTGTCATGCAGATGGCTGGCACGCAGAGCCAGAAGAGCCTGTGTGAGCAGCACAGAGAGGCCCTGGACTTGTTCTGCAATGAGGACCTGAAGCTGTTGTGCGCCCAATGCGGGTTCTCTCCCAGTCACCAAGACCACCACCTCATGCTCATTCAGGAGGCCGCAGCGGTTCAAAAGAAGAAACTGAAAAGCTACAAGAAGCACCTGGAAAAGCAGGTCAGTGACCTTAAGAAGGAGTGCCAAAGGCAAGATGCCATTTGCAGGGTGAACATTTTTAAGATCCAAAAGTGGCACAAGGAATTGCAATTGGAGTTTGAAAATTTTCAACGCTTCCTGAGTGGAGGATACACGGCAATCATCTCTGGACTAGGTTTAGAAGAGAAGACTATTGAAACCCAATTGTTTGCCAACACAAGGAATATCAAGAATCACCTGTCCATGATGAAGTGTCTCCTGAGTGAAATGACAGAGAAGAGTCTACAAGCAGATGTAGATTTGCTGAGAGATGTTAAGAGCCTTCAGGAGCGGTACAGTACCATGCACATTCCCACAGAGGTTTCCTACGAGTTACAAGACAACAACCCCTTCCCTCCGCATTATGTTGGCCTGGAAAAACTGATCAGCACATTTCAGGTAGATTTGACCTTCCAGCCTCGGGGTTCACACCCTATTCTGAAAGTCTCCAGGAATGAAAAGGCTGTGACGATAGTGAGGGAATTAGATGATTGGTGTAGTACCTGTCCTTTCTCTGTCACGGTTGAGACCCAGGAAACATTTCAAAGTGGAAGGTCTTTTTGGCAAGTAGAGGTGAAAGGCTCAGGGCAGTGGTCCTTGGGGGTGTGTCAGAAGCCTGCCTCAGAAGGCACCAAGTGTACCTGTTGCGGCAGCGGAGAGCAGCAATTTGTGCACCCCATCCATTCCAGCAGGGCGAGACGGGCTAATCGCCTTGGTGTCTTTCTAGATTATGAGCTTGGAGAGATTTCCTTTTATGATTTGGAGAGTCGAAACTGCCTTCAGGTTTACAGGGCTGAGTTTACAGGTATACTTGTGCCCGTTTTCTCTATCAGCTCTCATTCCACCACATTTCTTTCTATCTGCTTTGACTCCAAGGAATGACGGACTGGGCTGTTCTGGTCACCATTTTTTTTTTTTTTTTTTTTTTTGTGGGGCTCTATGGAAAGAACTTGGAATGAAGGCTCAGGACCCTTTCTCTGATCCCCTAATCTCCAGAATAATCCCTCTTCTTGCCTGTTGAGTATCAAATGGGGCCCATTGTGGGAGGAAGGGAGGTGTGCCCCCTCTAGGCAAGGTGTGGTCAGCTACTGTCAATGGAGCAAGGTGATCGAGATCCTGCCCTTTGCCCCTTTTCTGCTGCTGTTCCCTGCACCTCAAAGATGGAAATGTTTCCTGTTCTAGGCACAGGGAAGGGGCTTCTTGAACTGTAATAGTGGGCAAAAGAGACTTCTTTCTGGTAACACTGACCTGAGCTTATCAAGAGTTAACAGACATACTATATATTCTGTACATTGTATACTGTACGTTATGTAAATATCGAACTATGTCACTTGAAGGTAGGGATGGGGGGAGAATGATGGAAGGGATCATATAGATCAAGATGCCGTGTAATCACAACCAGACATATGGAATTAAAACATCTTTGTAAAACTACTTAACTTTTTATAAGTTGAGTTACATAAACAAGGAGAGAAGGAACATGCCCCAGGAAAAGAATAAGCCAGGAAAGCAGGGAAGCAATTTGGGCTCTGCCTCTAAGCCTAGCTACTCCAGAAGACGTGATCCAAGGGTTGTGACTCCAAGTCAGTGTGGGCAGCCAAATCTACAAGACTGATCTCCAATTTAACCATCAAAAATCCATGTGTTCTTAAGGAATATGAGTAATAAAAATATATGCAACAAAAGAAAGTGGTAATGACTTTGATTTTTAACATTTTGAAGTTTTTATTGGCATCCATTCATTGCATAAGGGGATAATTTCTTTTTTGTAGGTCATGCAGCTTGAACTCTGGAAGTAGGCTCTGTCACTAGTTTCTTTTGCTCAAGGCTAGCACTCTACCACTTTGCGCTTCAGCTCCAGTTTTCTGGTGGTTAACTGTGAGAATAGAGTCTCATGGGCTTTGAACCACTATCCTCAGATCTCAGCCTGTTGTGTAAGCCACAAGCACATGGCTCCTTGCAGAATTTCTATACATGCATACAATGTGACCCATCCACCTGGCCCTAACCACTATATTTTTATTCTCCACTCCCCCCCCTTTTTTTGACAGTCCTTGGGCTTGAACTCATGGCCTGGGCTCTGTCCCTGATCCTCTCTGTGCTCAAGGCTAAAGCTCTACCACTTGAGCCAAAGCATCACTTCCTGCTTTTTATATGGCCTAGTGGTAAAATGCTCGCCTCGTATACATGAAGCCCTGGGTTCGATTCCTCAACACCACATATATAGATAAAAGCCAGAAGTGGCGCTGAGGCTCAAGTGGCAGAGTGCTAGCCTTGAGCAAAAAGAAGCCAGGGACAGTGCTCAGGCCCTGAGTTCATGCCCCAGGACTGGCAACAAAAACAAATAAACAAAATGGAGGAGCAGGGTGCTTAGTGGCTCAAGCCTGTAATCTTAGCTACTGAGGAGGTAGATCTGGAAGACTGCAGTGTGAAGCCACACCTGGCAGAAAAGTCCCCAGGTGACACCTCCCCACCAGAAAATGAAGTGGAGCTGTGGCTCACAGTGGTAGAGATCCTTGAGCAAAAGAGCTCAGGGGCAGCACCCAGGCCCCAAGTTCAAACCCTATGACCCACCCTCCCCATCCCCAAATGGAGAGGGGTGGCGGCCATGTAGGCCACTTGTGGAGAGCTTGCCTAGCACTTGCGAGGCCCTGAGTTCGACTGACAGCAAGTGGGGTAGGTGGAGAAAGAGGAAAACAAGGAAGCTGGAAGTGTGAGTTTTTCTGGCCTTTTATTATAGCATGTATTTCAACCGGTGTATAGGATTATTTCACGGAGACATTTCCACAGAAAACATGCAATGCATCCCATATACAGTGTATTCCATCAATCTCTCCTGCACACCCCTCCCCCCATTATCTCCTTGCCCAAAACAATTCCAACAGCTTTTGTCGCAAACTCTCTACTGGTACCACACTCATGCAGTCCCTCTTGCATGTTAGTCCAACTCTTCTGCCAGCACCAGCTTCCCAAATGATTTTCGATAGCATTAGTGCCTGCGCTGGCTTTGAACCACAATTCTCAGGTCTCAGCCTACTGAGTAGCTAAGATTATAGGCATGAGATACTAGCTGGTATGTACCTTGCTTTTGCAATAGGTCCTCAATTTTTTTTGCCAGTGTTGGGATAATAGACTTGCTCCACCCAGGCAATGGTATGGTTTAAAGACCTAAGCCTGGTGCAGGTGGTTCATGCTTGTAATGTCGAGATGAAGATCTGAAGCCAGCCCAACCAGGAATAGTCCTGCTAGACTCTTATCTACAATTAACACCCCTCCCCCTAAAAAGGATAAAGCTGGAAGTGCAGCTGTGGCTCCTTGAACACAGAGGACCAGGGACAGTGCTAAGCCCTTGAGTTCAAGCCTCAGGACTCAATACACATGAAAAAGCAAAGAACTGGTGGCTCATGCTTGCAATCCTCGTTACTCGGGGCTGAGATCTGACAATCCTGGTTCAAAGTCCAGGTTCTCGAAGAAGCTCACACTTATAATCCTTGCTATTCAAGAGATCAAGAAAATTCCATTAGGGGCTGGGGATATGGCCTAGTGGCAAGAGTGCTTGCCTTGTATACATGAGGCCCTGGGTTTGATTCCTCAGCACCACATATACAGAAAACGGCCAGAAGGGGCGCTGTGGCTCAAGTGGCAGAGTGCTAGCCTTGAGCAAAAAGAAGCCAGGGACAGTGCTCAGGCCCTGAGTTCACGGCCTAGGACTGGCAAAAAAAAAAAAAAAAAAGAAAATTCCATGAGACTCCATTCAAAAATAACCAGGAAAAGGTTGTGCTACAAGCATCACTCAAAGGAGGACTGAAAGTTTGAGGCCACAAAGCAAAGACCTTAGTTTTTAACTTTTGTTTTTTTTTGTTTTTATTTGCCAGTCCTGGGGCTTGAACTCAGGGCCTGAGCACTGTCTCTGGCTTCTTTTTGCTCAAAGCTAGCAATCTACCACGTGAGCCACAGCACCACTTCTGGCTTTCTGTGTATGTGGTCCTGAGGAATCGAACTCAGGGCTTCTTGTATGTGAGGTAAGCATTCTACCACTAGGCCATATTCCCAGCCCCAAGATCTTAGTTAAAAAAAATTTTTTTTAAAAAGCTACTTTCCAGGCACCACTGGCTCACACCTATAATCCTGGCCAGTCAGGAGGCTGAGATCTGAGGATTGTGGTACAATCCTGTCAGCCTGGGCAGGGCAGGAAAGTCTGTGAGACTCTTATCTCATTAACCACCAGATACCTGAAAGTTGTGCTGGGGCTCAAATGCTAGAACACTGGCCTTGAGCTGAAGAGCCCAGGGACAGCACCCAGGCCCAGAGTTCAAGCCCCACAATGGGCCAAAAACAAAAAAAGGGCTACTTTACAGATTAATGGCAATGGCCAACCTCTGAAGTAATTCCCCTAGGCCTCTTGGTTTTCTGTGGTGCTAACATTTGAATTCTGGGCCCTGGGCTTGCTAGGCAATCACTCTACACCTTGAGCCATACCTCCCACCTTTTTCTTTTTTTTGAATTTTTATTGTCAAACTGATGTACAGACAGGTTACAGTTTCATATGTTAAGCATTGGATACATTCCTTGTACTGTTTGTTACCTCCTCCCTCATTCCCCTCTCCCACCTTTTTCTTGTTTGAGGTGGTCTCACAATATAGATCAGCTTACCCTTGAACTCAGGATTTTGCTTTAGCCTCTGAAGTGCTAGATTAGAGGAGGAAGCCATTATACTCTGCTCAAGGCTTTTAATTTTTTCTTAAAAGGAAAATACATAAACATTGATTACAACAAAGAAACTATAATGTCTTATTGGAAGCTAGTGCAGTAACACATATTCCTTAGTTATCTATAAAATAGGCTAACTTGAGGCCTTGCCCTTGAGTCACTCTTTCAGTCCTCAGTTTTCCTCCCCTTTTGCTGGGTATTGGATAGAGCGTCTTCAGTCCCAGCATAGCTGGGATTACTGGTGTCAAGTAACAGATATGTCAAATAACAGAAAGAAAAAGTCTTCCAATAATTCATCACTCAGAATCTGTTACTGTACAGATTTTAAGGGGTTTACTGTCAGTTCCAACGTAGAAATAAGGCAGAAGTGCTTCATTAAAATGAACAACATTGTAACTATGAAGAAGAGATCCATCATCTAAATTGTAAAAGGAAATCTCACCCATTTCAATGTCTAAAAACACACCAATCTTAGTAGGTGTTACTTTTGGCAGGAGGTAGATTCTCTTAGAACCCAAGGCAATATAATTAGACTTGAAATGCCATCCTATTGCCCATATTCCGTCCTGTTTTAAGAGTTGTTGTTTCTGATCCCTTTTCCTCCTGGGAAGAGACTGTTTACAAACACCCACGATCCAATCACGCTTGTCTTTCACATCTACCTCCCAGTACTGCCTTCCAGAATGATATGCCTTAGATCCCAAAACAGCTGGGCAGAGATAAAACCTGCTTGCTAGGGGCGGATATTTTTGCATGCATCCATATTGCACAGATTTCCCATCTTCTGAGATCCTGAGTCGACAATGTGCTGTTTCAGGGTCTAGAATTACATCTGTTTGGAAGCTCTTGATGATTGGGTTGAGGCCTGAATACTGTGGAGGAAGCCAGTTTCCACAGTCTTCGAAAGTGAATGAAAAATCTTCTGGGCTCTTTAAGCCTTTATACCTGTCATAGACACTCTTAAGGTTTGTCAGCAATTCCATTTCTGACTGTACACATATCTTTTCTACTTCCTTTAACAGGATTCTCACTGAGGAGGCATATTCTGAAGTTTTGGCGAGGCTTTCACTTAGTTTTGCTGAATTAACTATTTCTTCTTCCTGCAATTGCTTAAGGAGCATCTCGTGTTGGTTTTTGACAAACAACCTATGTTGTTCAAATTCAAAGTTTATATCTTTCCTCCTTCGCTCTACCTTTCTCTTCAGTTCCAGGGGTCTTCTAGTCTGCATGGCTAGCACTTTCTTAACTCGCTCCATCCTGTCTTTGTACAGCTCCATGGAACATGCTAGTTGTTTCCTATGCAAGCGTGCAGCCTTCTGTATGGGCCAAATACGGTGATGCTGGTGACTAGTGGAGCAGCACCGGCGACATAAAACCTCCAGGTCCTTCTGGCAGAAAAAGGCCATGGCTTCTTTGTGCTTCTTACACATGAGCTTGCCTTGCAGTCTTCTCTTGCGTCTTCCAGTGGGGAACAGCTTAGCAATCCGAGTCAAGTTACCCAGCTGGAGATTGCTTGAGAATTTTCTTTCTGGACAGTTAAGCTGGCAAGAAGGACAGGGGAAACTCTTCTCTTGACCCTTCCAGGATGACCTGATGCAGGAGAGGCAGAAGTTATGCCCACAGGGCAAGGTCACTGGGCTTTTGAAGTATTCCAGACAGATGGGGCAGCTAGCCTCAGCTTGGAGGTCTTCCTGAGCTTTTGCAAACTCCATTGAGCCTGGAGCAAAGGTGTGGTTCACCGCCATGCTTCTTTTCATAAGGTCTGGTCCTGAGGAAGCACAGGCACTCTTCCCAAGATCTTCCAAAAGGCTGTTTTCACCTCCACTGGCTTGCCATGCTAGTGTCAGCCTCTAAAGACATGTTTAAGAAAAGAAAATTAGAGGGCTGGGTAGAATGCTTGCCTCGTATACATGAAGCCCTGGGTTCAATTTCTCAGCACCACATATACGGGAAAAGCCAGAAGTGGCGCTATGGTACAAGTGGTAGAGTGCTAGCCTTGAGCAAAAGGAAACCAGGGACAGTGCTCAGGCCCTGAGTTCAAGCCTCAGGACTGGCAAGAAAAAAAAAAGAAAAAAGAAAATTAGAAAATGAAACAGGTCTGGAGTCAGGCTGGGTACTGGCTGGAGGAAGGGAAGGAGGGTGAATACAGTTATGACCTGCAAAGTGCAGGCCAAAGTGGCATAGTACCAGCTATGGGTAGGAGGAGTCCAGCAAGGGAATGAGGCTCTGAGTTCAAGGCCTGATACCAGCATCCACATGAAAAGCCCACTGTAGCTGGGCACCGGTAGCATAAACCCTGTAATCATAGTTAACCCAGGAGGCTGAGATCTGAGGATCAATCACAGTTTGAAGTTAGACCAGGCAGGAAAGTCTGTGAGACTTTTATCTGCAGAACCTGAGTTCAAGCCCCAGAACCAGCACCAGGAGAAAATAAAAAGTGTGTATGCGTGCAAGAAAAGCTGAATGTAGGTGGAGAGCCTGTAATCCTAGCCAACCTGGGCAGAAAAATCTGAGAGTTATCTCCAATTAACCTAAAAAAGCTAAAGTAGAGCTGTGGATCAAGTAATAAAGCACCAGCCTTCAACAAAGAAGCTAAGCCAGAGAGCAAGGCTCTGAGTTCAGCCCCAATAGCAAGCATGCACACACACAAGGGGAGACAATTTTGCCCTTATTTTCATAATATTCATCCATGCCAGTTTTAAGCTAAAAACTCATCTATCAAGCTTGCAAGCCATTCACCCACAAATAGAGCATTTTCCCCTTTCCCACATACTCTGTTCACTCTGTTCTTCTCCCTGCTCTTTCTTGCAACCCCAGAACAATTAAGAGTACTAGTATGGGCAAAGCTGTGACATGTGAAGGTGGTGAGCTAGCAAGTTCTTTCCTTGCAGATGTCCACTTACAAGCAGGAATTTACAAATGACCCCTAAACTCAAGGCTTGCCCCAGCACCTGTGGCCTGTACAAGCAAAAGCAATTATAGACCTGGCTCCTCCAGTAATTCCTGATGAAACCAGCATCCTTTTCATCTCTTTGACCTATGAGAGTTACAACTTAATATGGAAATAGTTATGGGGCTTTTTTCTTTTTTTGGCCACAGCAGCTTTCTATGTTAGATATATTAGAATCTGGACATAAACAAGGTCTCTACATTGCCTATGCTCATGTCACCTTTGTTCTTAAGATTATCACAATGTCAATCTTCCAGCCCGGAAGCCTATTGGTTCTGGGTAGTTTAACTTGGCCACAGCCCTTCACTTAGGATTACGTCTTCCTTAATTTAAACTTGTCAGCCAGGTGGTTTGGCATGCTAGCATACCAGCACTTGGGAGGCAGAGGTAGTAGGGTCATGAGTTTGAAGCCAGTAGGGACTATGTATTGCAATGGTCTTAATACTACTAATAATCTAAATAATACCTGCCAATAGCTCTCCATAGACCAGGACAATGTTTTCTATTGTTAGCTTATCATTTCCCCATGTCTTTTCCTTAGTCCAAATATTAGTCTCCAGAGCAAAAGAGACTAATAGCTCTATGCTAAATATCACTGCGATGCTATGGGTCTTCTATATGGCTAGATTCAAATGTAACAGCAGAACAGTTCAGAGAGGAGGGAGATAATATTCTCAATTAGAGGTGTAAAAGCCTGCAGGGTCTTGCACCGCTCCTCTGGCAGTAAACTAACTGGCATAAGCAACTGGGGGCATAATTTCTGAACCCATGCTGCTGCTTCAGACTCCCACAGTATCCTAGCTTTCTTTTCCCCACCCCCTCTTTTTCTTGGCCAGTCCTGGGGCTTGAATCGGGGCCTGGGCTCTCTGTCCCTGAGCCTCTCTGTGCTCAAAACTAGTGCTCTACCACTTGATCTACTTCTGGCTTTTTCTGAGTGGTTTATTGGAGATCAGCGTCTCACAGGCTTTCCTGCTTGGGCTGGCTTTGAACCAGGACCCTCAGATCTCAGCCTCCTGAGTAGTTAGGGGAGTCCTACACTGCTTTCTATCCTACATAGCTTTCTGTATCTGCATCACAGTGAATACATGTCCATATTTACTCATATTTACATGTCCATATTTACTCATATTTGATTATTTCAAGTGCAAGGACAGATAAAACAAATTGGAAGCTAGAACTGTGAGGTAATAACATCTCTCTCACATTATGAGTACATGTAAAAAAAAAATCCTGCAAGGCACCCGTCATACTCCACGACATTTAGCACTTGCACAACAGTATGGCAGCATGCTGTGGAGGTAGAGGCCATCTCGGATCCGCCAGGAGCCCTGAGTTCAAACTCTAGCACTGCAGAGAAGCGTTACAAAGCCGAGTGCTGGTGGCTCTCGTCTGTAATCCTAACTCAGCAAGCTGGGATCTCGGGGGTAAAAAGGTTTGAAACCAGACCGGGCAGACAAAAGTATGTGAGACTCTTATGTCCAATAAACCAGGGAGGGAAGGGAAGCAAGAAGCTGGGCTTAGATGAGGCTCAAGAGATCGAGTGTCAGCTTTGGGCAGAAGAAGCCATTCAAGAGCATGAGGCCCTGGGTTCGAGCTCCGGTAACAGCACAGAAGAAGAAAAGTAAAAGGATGAGACGGGAATCCTTCCCTTGGAGGGTGCACGTGAAAGGAGGTGGTGGGTTGTCACTGCCGTCCCAAGAACTCCCCGTTCCCAGCCCTGGCCGGGCCCTCCCCGGACTCACCTTCCGGAAGGTTCCCCGGTTGCAGGCTCACTGTCCCAGCCTCCCAGCCCGGCCTAGGGGCCTAGGCAGGGCCTAGGCCTTTCCACACACCCTCCCCGGGCAAGCCCAGAAGCCCAGTCCCTGACCAGCCAAGGCCGAGGGCTGGCTGCCAGTGGACGCCCGGACAGCAGGCAGGAACAAGCATTCCTCCGGCCCGCTGTTCCCCACTAGCGCGCTGACGACTTACCTGGAATGGAGGGCGCGACTGCTCCCGGGAGCACGGAACCGGGGAGAACGAGGATGAAGCCGTATAGCAGCAAGCCGGCCTTCCAATTTATCTCACAAGACTCTGTCGGTGATTGGCTCACCGCCATAGCCTCACGCGGTGATTGGTGGGCCCACCTAGAGTGGGCGGAGACTGGGTTTGCGCATGCTCCCTCGTCCTCGTAGCGGGAAGCACGTGAGGTGACGCCTCGGCGAGCAGGCGGTGGCTGCACCGTGGCGAGGATCGAGGTCGGACAGCCGGCTGGTGGAAAAGCTTCCCACCACCCTCTGCCCAGTCTCCCAGGCAGAGGCCAGCGCTGCCGGAAGTCAGCTTTACGTAGCCCAGCCCGGAGCTCAGGTAGTAAGGAGGAGGGTGGGTCGTGAGGGCCCTGGGGCCTGGACGTTTGCATCTCAATGGTGAGCGGGTGGGGACGACTGGGTCCCTCCCTTCTCCTCGGATCCTGCCCAGCCCACGTCCAGGTTCCCGGCCCTGAGGAGAGACTGAGTGGTTGAGAGTAGCTTAGTCCCTAGTCGGAGGCTGACCGAGAGGCGGGGAGCGGGGGTTCCTTCAGGCCAAACATAGCTAACCCGAAAGGGAAGCAGAGGGGCGGGAGTTAGAAAATGGTTCCAGCCCCGGGGCTCCGGCTTGTGATTGTAGCTACTGAGGGAGCCTGGGATCTGAGGGTGGAAGTTCGAAGACAGCCGGGGCAGGAAAGTCGGTGAGACTGACTCCTAACTAACCACTAAAAAGTCGGACGTGGAATTGGCCCAACCGAGTGGTAGAGTGTTAGACTTGTGCGGGAAAGTTCAGAGACAGCACCCGGGCCCCCCGAGTTCAAGCCTCTGAACACACACACACACACACACACACACACTTTCCAAGGATGATTGGAAACAAAAGAGATCTAGGGGCTGGGGGAAAACTGGAAGTGAGTCACATTTTTCTGACCTAATTTTTTTTTATTAGCATTCATTTTAACCAATGCATAGAAGGTTCTTTCCTCCCTTCCTCTTTCTTTTCTTCTTTTTCTTTCCTTTCCTTTTTGTTGGTTGTGAGGCTTGAATTCAGGGCCTGGGTGCTGTCTTTGAATTTTTTTTTAGTCAAGGCTAGTGCTCTATTACTTTGAGCCACAACTCCACTTTTAGTCTTTGTTTTGTTTGTTTTTTGCTGGCTAATTGGAGATGAGTCTCACAAACTTTTCTGCCCAGGCTGGCTTTGAACTATGATCCTCAGATCTCAGCCTCCTGAACCTAGGATTATAGGCGTGAGTCACCCGTGTCTGGCTGATTTTGAACTTTCAGGTTCTATATTTCTATTAACATTTGGTTTTATTTCTTGTGAGAATTCTGTTCAGTTGCTTGTCTTTTATTAATTGGTTTGAGAAATTAAATATTGGGCTCGGGAATAGAGGGAAGGAATGACATTGTCCAAAAAGAAATGTACTCATTACCTGACTTATGTAACTGTAATCCCTCAATATATCACCTTTGTAACGATTTTTAAAAGAATTTAAGGGGCTGGGGATATGGCCTAGTGGCAAGAGAGCTTGCCTCGTATACATGAGGCCCTGGGTTCGATTCCCCAGCACCACCTATACAGAAAATGGCCAGAAGTGGCGCTGTGGCTCAAGTGGCAGAGTGCTAGCCTTGAGCAAAAGGAAGCCAGGGACAGTGCTCAGGCCCTGAGTCCAAGGCCCAGGACTGGCCAAAAAATAAATAAATAAATAAAAATAAAAGAATTTTAAAAATTAAATATACTTAATAGAAAATAATCCACAAATGCCAAATCATAGAAACATTTAAATTTAAAGCATACAGATTAGACAACTAGTCTGTTTTCCACCCACCTCCATAGGACTCTTGGAGCTGGTGGTATTGTTGAGTGGTAAAGTGCTTGCCTAGCAAGCAGGAAGCCAATCCCCTTCCCCTCCACACCAAAAACAAGCCCCCCAAAACATCCATCATGTTCCCATTTCTTTTGCTTTTAATTACAGTTTTGGAGTTGTATAGGTTTGGGGTGGAGAGCAATGGGCCAACCTGGACTGTAGTTCTCCTACTGTAGTATTCCTCTTGTTTATGCATCCTACTTATACCACGTATGTGGGATGACAGGTAGGAGACACCATGTCTAGCTCTTTTATTTTTTTGGATCTGGGACTGGGACTTGAACTCCATACCTGATATTAGTACTCATAGACTAGCACTGTACCAAATGAGCCATACCTCCAACTTCTGTCCCTGAGCTTTTGTGCTCCAGGTTAGAATTCTACCACTTGAACCACAGCTCCATTTCCAGCTTTCTTTTGGTGTTTAAGTAGCAATAAGAGTCTTATGGATTTTCCTGCCCAGGTTGGCTTCAAACAGTGATTCTCAGATCTCAGGCTCCTAAGTAGCTGGGATTACATGTGTGAGCCTCCAGTACCAGGCATTTCCAGCCTTTTAGTTGAGATGGTGACTCACTAACTTTTTTCCCCTAGGCTATCCTTGAAACATGATTTTCTGATGAGCTGAGATTATAGACATGAGCCACTGTTCCTACCTCTATAATTGATTTTTCAGATGTTATTTTGCCCTAGATCAATTCTGAATCTGGATCTTCTTATTTTCTGTCTTCCTAGTAACTGGGATTATAGATGTGTATCACCATGACAAACTTGATTTTGTGATAGGGCCTCACGATTTATTTGTTGAGGTTGCTCTGAAACCACAGTCCTCCTCTCTCTGTTGCCCAAGAAGCTGGAATTACAGGCTTCATTATCATGCCCAACTTATACTTTTTTGATATTTTTCTGTCAATATCATTACATATATTGTTTATATATGGGGCTGGGAATATGGCCTAGTGGCAAGAGCGCTTGCCTTGTATACATGAAGCCCTGGGTTCGATTCCCCAACACCACATGTATAGAAAATGGCCAGAAGTGGCGCTGTGGTTCAAGTAGCAGAGTGCTAGCCTTGAGCAAAAAGAAGCCAGGGACAGTGCTCAGGCCCTGAGTCCAAGGCCCAGGACTGGCAAAATATATATATATATATATATATATATATATATTGTTTATATAGATTCACTTTATTTAAAGTTTATTTTTCACTGTATGTCATCTTATAGCTTGTTTAGCCATTTATATATTGAACATTTGTTTTTACTTTTTTTGCTGTCACAGTGTTCACATAGATAAATATTTGAACACAGTGCCTTGAGTACTTGTTCAAGTGCTTATAAACTATGTATGTATGTAATCTATCTTATCTATCCTGTATATATACTGTATCCATCTATCTTATGTAACTATGTATCTGTTTAATCTAGCTACCTACTTATCAGTTGATCTTCTCTATCCTATATCTATCTATGAAACACATGAGTGCCACAGGATTTAGCACCACAGAAATGATTGTTTTTCTCACTGTATTTCCAAATTCATTATCATGTACTATTGTTATTATGCTATGGTAAAGATTGGTAAGACACATTTTAATTTGTGTCTTTTGAAAAATTTGAATGCTATTTATATACATTGTCTTTTTCTTTCTCTTTTTTTTTTTTTGGCTAGTCCTGGGGCTTGGACTCAGGGCCTGAGCACTGTCCCTGGCTTCTTCTTGCTCAAGGCTAGCACTCTGCCACTTGAACCACAGGTACCACTTCTGGCCATTTTTTGTATATGTGGTGCTGGGGAATCGAACCCAGGGCCTCATGTATATGAGGCAAGCACTCTTGCCACTAGGCCATATCCCCAGCCCTATACATTGTCTTTTTCATTTTCTGGTTGTTTTCCCCTCATTGATTTGTTTTAACCTGCTGTGTCTTGGACATTTAAATATATGTTGCAAATAGTTACTTACAATTACCTTATCTTTGCTTATATTGGCATTTTTCCTTTGTTTTTACAGTCTTACTCATAGGGAGGTATGTTGTTGTTGTTGTTCTGGTCCTAGGCTTGAACTCAGTACTTGGATGCTGTCCCTGAGCTTTTTTGTGCTTAAGGCTAGCATGACTTGAGCCACAGCTCTATTTCTGGGTTCTCTTCTTCCTACCCTTCCCCTCCCTTCCCTCCCCTCCTTTCTTTTTCCCTTCCTTTCTCTCTTTTTCTCTCTCACTTTCTCTCATTTCTGGGTTCGAGACTCCTCTGAGCCTCAGCTCACTTTGGGTTTCCAGACTCCTCTGAGCATCTGCCCATCCTGTCCATGCCGTTGGTCCGTCCCTCCATCCTGGGCTGAGGAATCTCAAGCCGAGGCTCAGAGGCGGCTCTCAAACCCGGAAATGCCTTCTGAGACCAGCGCCCTAACTTGCCCAGGCCTTCCCAGAGCCTGAGAAGCTGTGGCTTAGCCTTAGTGATCTGAGTGGAGTGAGTGCAGTGTGCCCCGTTACCACACATGAATCACACGGCCCACGCCGCCTCTGCAGCTTCATGTCCTTTCTACACAGACTTGCTTAAAGACATCTCCTAAGAGACTTGGGGGGAGTATATGTGTGCCACCTCAGGTTAAAAGTCCAGGGAAAGCCAGGCACTCGTGTAGTTCGCACCTACGAAAGTCCTAGAAGAGCTGGGTGCTGGAGGCTCAGGCCTGTCATCTTAGCTTCTCAGGAGGCTGAGATCGGAGAATCACCGTTCAAAGCCAACCAGGGCAGGAGACTCTTCAGTTAACCACCAGAGAATCAGAAGTGGCACTGTGGCTTAAAGTGGTGAGCACTAGCCTTGAGCAAATGAGCTCAGAGACAGTGCCTAGCCTGAGTTCAAGCCCCAGGACTGGAGTGTGTGTGTGTGCGCATGTGCACGCGCACACACATGAACAGCCAGAGTCACAGAATAAATACCCAGGAGTGCCAATCAAGAAATTAAGGGAAACTACACCAACTAGGAAAAAACCCTCACATCAGAAGTCAGTTTGGAATGATAGAATGGATATAGAGAAAAACAACCTGTGTTCCACAGCTCACAGACACTGTCCTAGTTCCTTTATCAGTGATTTTATCAGGGCTACTCAAAGAGAGCACCGCCAAGATAATTAACAATGCTTCCAGTTTTAAAAGGTTGAGTATCTTAAAAAAAAAAAGTTGATTATCTAAAGGGCAGGTTGCTCTTTAAATTAAAGATGACATCGGAGACATTTACAGCAATGTATGTTACTGTGCAGATATTGCACGTAAATAGATAGGTCGGGAGTCCAGCCCAATCGTCCACTAGGGCCAACAGGTGAGACAGAGGAGTGGCCAGACCTGTGAGGTCGGAGGCGAGTGAGAGGACACGTTCCCGACAGCGTGGGTGGAAGGGCTTTCCACAGCCCATTGTGGCAGGACCGAGAATTTCCTCTGAGCTGTGTCGAGGCTCACCCGTGGGCCGCCCGGGTGACCGGGATCTCGCATGGGTGGGCCCACGCGGGACAGGAACCTCACGTGGGCTGGCCCACCCATGACAGGCCCAGCCTGGTGATGACTGAGAATAGCTGTAGCTTGTTAAAGGAATTAGCCCCGGGAACTCGGGGTAACGTGTCAGGCCGTCTTGCGTGTGTTGGCCTATGTGTGTCGGGCCATCTTGTGTGTATTGGCCTACGCGTGACAGGAATCCAAACCACGTGAGATTCCCGTCACGCATAGGCCCATGCGTGTCAGGGATGTCCCGTGGGCTGTCCCGGGGTGAGGAATCTCAAGCTGAGGCTCAGAGGCCTTTGGACCCCGGAAGTGGGTGGAGGCCAGGAGGAGTCTCTAAGCCAGAAGTCGGCTAAGGCTCAGAGAGTCTCGAATCTGGAAGTGGGCTGAGGCTGAAAATGGTAGGGCACTAGTCTTAAGTCAAAGAACTTAAAGCTCATGACTGACAACAACAACAACACAAAAAGGATTTCAAATTCATTCACTTGGCCCAGGAATGTAGCTTAGCAGGCACAAAGCCCTGGGTTTGATTCCTCAGTGCCACATAAACAGAAATAGCTGGAAATGGTGCTGTGACTTTAGTGGTAGTGCTAGCTTTGAACAGAAGAAACTCAAGGAAAGTTCCCAGGCCCTGAGTTCAAGCCCCAGGACTGGCAAAAAGAAATTCATCATTATTTTTTTTTTAATCATCACTATTTTCTTTTTTTCTTCCTCCCTCTAAGTATTCCCTTCATTTGGCTCATGTTTTGTGTTGGTCAGCCTGTGGCTTTGATATTTGTGAGTTTTTCATCTCTGGATTCAACCGGCTGCTAGTATAAAATACAGAGAAAAATCCAATACAGCAAAAGTACTGAAAATAATCAAGAACTTTATGCAACATTTACATTGTTCTAGGTTTTATAAGTAATGAAGAAGTTACTTCCGTCCTTCTTCCCTCCCTCCCTCCTTCCGTCCTTCCTTCCTTCCTGTCATGGAGCTTTAGGTCAGGGCCTGGGTACTGTCCCTGAGCTCTTTTGTTCAAGGCTAGCACTTTATCACTTTGAGCCATAGTGCCTCTTCTGCTTTTCTGGTAGTTAGTTGGAGATGAGTCTCACAGTCTTTCTTGCTTGGGTTGCCTTTGAACTGCAATCCTCAGATCTCAGCCTCCTGAGTAGGATCACAGGTATGAGCTACCAGAACCGTATGGATTTGTTTTCTCTGAGTCTTAAAATTACATGTTGAATTTCCTTAATAGATACTGTGTCACTGAAATGGTCTAGTTTATATTGGGGAAATTGTGGTAGCTGGTTTTTTTTTTGACAAATTGGTCCATATCATCTGAGTTGTCAGTTTACTTGTTTATAGAGTCCTTGGTGCTTGCAAGATCTGTAGTGATATTCCATTTTACTCCTGATACAGGCAATTTGTGTCTTTTTTCTTAGTTTTTATTAGTATTGTCTGTTACGGGGTTTGAGGGAGGAGATTCCACGTCCTTCCAAGAGTCCACCACTCAGAGACAGTCTCAAGCAAAAAGATGAGTTTATTGGGGAAGCAAAAAGCAAACTGCCCGGCCAGGGACGCAGCACAGACTCGGGAGCTGAAACTGCAACCCTAAAAAAGCAGGCTGACCGGCCAGGGACACAGTGCAGACTCGGGAGCTAACACTGTGACCCTGAGCAGTCCTCAAATTGGGGTTTATGTAAAAGCGTAGCACAGATGTAGGGGATTGACACAGGGGGTAGAGCAAGCAACAAACAAGTTAAGCCATTTACAGAAGCAGAATTTTGGGGCCAGGTTGACCTAATCATCAAGATGGAGTCAGCTCTACTCTCCCCAACATTTCCTACCATATTTCCCCTAGTCAAGATGGAGTCAGCTCTACAACATTCCCAAAGTTACTTTGCTAATTTGCTGGTGGATGTTTTCAGAGAACTAGCTCTTCATTTTTCTCTATTGTTTTCCTTCTTTGTGGCCTATTTTTTTATTACCAGGTTTTTTTTAAATGGAAGGTTAGCACATTGATATGATATTATACACATATAGATGGATATTTTTATTTTGTCCAGGATTTTTTCTAGCATGCCACTTTTTGCAGCACTGTTTTTGACTTTTGGCAGTGTTTGAGAGAATCTTTGTCCTTGATGTGGTCATTTTGAAATAGGCAGATTTGCAGAAATCTATGAAGGCTGAGTCTTAAATTCTTCAATTAAAAGGAATAAGCAATGGAAATAGAAATATTATGAACATTCTAATATATTCTCTAAGCATTTCTTGTATAAAGAAAGGACAAGTCAATACTCAAATCATAGGGGATTTTATTGAACAATTGTTGAAGTTGTATGAACAGCAATCTAGAGCCAATTCATTACAATAGCAAACTTGTTAGTTTCATTGTTGATTTTGGTTTTTTGGTGCCTGCCCTGGGGATTGAACTCAGAACTTCGGCTGTGTCCCTGAGCTTCTTTTGCTCAGCACTAGTGCTCTACTACTTGAGCCACAGCTCCACTTCTGGCTTTTTTGGCAGGTAATTGGAGATAAGAGTCTTCAGGACTTTTTCTGGATTGGCTCTGAATTTCAGTTTCAGTCTCAGTCTCCTGAGTAGCTAGGATTGCAGGTGTGAGTCACTCTTGCTCTGTGCAAGCCTGATTTTTCACTGTTCTTCTGTGAGTATGAGAACTTGTACTTTTAAGAGTTAGGATTGTATTGCATGAGATTATCTGAACTGTATAAAGTATTTTTTATGTAACATATACAAATGAATACATATTTTTGACAAATATAATCCACAAGAGTGTATATTTCTACTCAGAGGCACTTATGGAAAGTAATCAAAATTTATCTAGAAAAAATTCTATTGCATCAATAATATCTAATGATTATGTAAGAGATTTTATTAAGCATCTTTTGTGTGTAAATTTAATTACAATATTAAAAAATTACAGGGCTAGGAATGTGGCTTAGTGATAGAGTGCTTGCCTTGCGTGCATGAAATCCTGGGTTTGATTCCTCTGTACCTCACAAATAGAAAAAGCTGGAGGTGGCACTGTGGCTCAAGTGGTAAAATGTTAGCCTTGAGCAAAAAGAAGCCCGAGACAGTGTGCAGACCCTGAGTCCAAGTCCAAGGACTAGCAAAAAAAAAAAAAAAATTACAATATTTTATATAAGCGCCTTCCATCAAAAATATTTTTCTTTTGTTGCCAGGACTGGGGCTTGAACTCAGAGCATGGCTACTGTCCCTGAGCTTCTTTTGCTCAAGGCAACTGCTTTACCACCTGAGCCACAGCGCCACTTCTGTTGTTTTTTTGAGTAGTTTATTGGAGATAAGAGCCTCATGGACTTTCTGGCCTGGCCTGGCTTCAAATTGTGATCCTCAGATCTCCTGAATAGTTAGGATTACAGGTGTGAGTCATGGATCCCTAGTTCCCTCCAAAAGTTTTAACCAAATTTGATAGGGAAATAAGATCCAAGATATGGCCAGTTTCTAGTTAAAATTCTTTGTTTTAGCAAAATTGTGTGTGTGTGTGTGTGTGTGTGTGTGTGTGTGTGTGTGTGTGCTGGTACTAAAGCTTGACCTCAGGGCCTCTCAGTTTTGCTTGGCTTTTTTTACTCAAACCAGACCTACCATGTGAACTGGAACTACACTTCCCGATTTGACTTTTTTGCTAGTTAACTGGCGATCAGAGTCTCAAGGACTTTTCTCCTCAGGCTAGCTAGCTTTGTACCATGACTATCAGATCTTATTCTCCCGAGTAGCTAGAATCAAGCATGTGGGCTTACTAGAGCCTGGCTAATGTTAACATTTTAATAACCGCTGCCACTCTGTAATGCCTACAAATTATAATGCTTGACTTGGGAGTCAAGCTATGAATTGGAAAATTTATTATCTGAGTTATTGATAATTATTACCACTGAACTAGCAGTCTTTCAATAAATACCAGGTAAGAATATATTTAGCCACTTGAGAAAGCCTAATTTAGATTAATATAGTTTAGACATAGATAGGACAGTTTCCTTATTTGATAATTGTAGCCCTAAATTCTTTCTGACTTTTTATTTGCATATCTTACCATCACAAATTGAATAGCACAGAAACAAAACCAAATCTTTAACTAGAATGGTGACCACATATCTATTACATACAGGTTTTGCCCAGCTAGGACTGCACTGGCATAAGTGTGTTTTAGAGACTACCTTTAGACAGATCTTTTAAAGGAACTACACAAAATAATCAAGTGTGTAAAACAGAACTTTGCTTTTAGTTTCTTTTTTGTCAGTTGTGGGGCTTGAACTTAGAGCCTGGGCACTGTCCCTGAGCTTCTTTTGCTCAAGGTTAGCAAATGCTCTACCACTTGAGCCATACTGTCACATCCAGCCTTTTGTTAATGTGGTACTGAGAAATCAAACACAGGACCTCATGCATGCCAGGCAAGCACTCTACTACTAAGCCACATGCCCAGCCCTAAAACAGAACTCTGAATGCTGGCTTTTGCTTATTACAAGATGAGAAAAGATACACTGCCATTTTAAAATAAGATGAGTTTACAGTTGGTGATTTCTGCTCTTTTTATGACTTCCACTGGATATGATTCAGAAAGTAGAAAAGCCATACTTTTATAAAAACCAAAGCAATTCATAGTTTTTTCCCCTTAGTCTTTCAAAATAAATAATCAGTTATTTTCTTTTTATCCTTTAAAGCCAGGCAATGCAACTGATTTCAATTTTTAGCACTTAAACATCAATAAAGTTAATACATTTGGGTAGTTATACGAGTATGGAAAAATTGGAATTCTTGCACTTTTAACCATCTGAGAGTTCTAAGACATTGACAAGCATTTTTCTTTTTGGTCCATTAAAACAATAAAAAGTCCCAAAGAAGATGAGACCATTGTAACTTCAGGCAAATGAGGGTACTTCACACTGGAATCGGTTCTCAATTTGTGTCAGGAAGAAGACAGTCCTGGGAGCCAAAAAACCATCCCAGGTCCTCTTAACCAATGCCTTTTCCTACAGTAGCTTCTAGGCAGTCATACTGTTGCAGTTCTTTGGATGGTTGGGTATCATTTCTTCACTCCTGTCTTGTGGCAGACTTGGTAAAATCAGCTGGGAGCTCTATATTTGCAAGATAAAGAAAAAAAAACAATACATTGTTTAGTCTTTAGGAACCTTTTAATGAGATTACACTATTCAACAGTATATATATTTTGCCAATCCTGGGGCTTGAACTCAGAGCCTGAGCACTGTCCCTGACTTCTTTTAGGACAAGGCTAGCACTCTATCTCTCAAGCCACAGAGTCACTTCCTGCTTTTTCTGTGTATGTGGTCCTAAGGAATGGAACCCAGGGCTTCATGCATGCGAGGCAAGCACTTTACTACTAAGCCACATTACTAAAGAGTAATAATTTTTGAATATATGGTGGAAGCAAAATAGACTTTCTTGATTTGATGAGAAAAAGAGATCTTTTACAGGAGAATTGCAAGGTTTCTCTGGGCCGTTTATTTTAGCCCCTTCTGAGGAC
Source organism: Perognathus longimembris pacificus (assembly GCF_023159225.1). Classification (NCBI taxonomy): domain Eukaryota; kingdom Metazoa; phylum Chordata; class Mammalia; order Rodentia; family Heteromyidae; genus Perognathus; species Perognathus longimembris. The sequence goes on along the minus strand of NC_063181.1, from coordinate 12,415,435 downwards.
ATGAAGCTATGCTATCCCCCTTGCCTCATTTCTGGAAGCATTCCTATCCTTCACATTTCACTTACTAATGGTTAACAAGATGCAGGAGGCTGTGCTGGATGCTCACATCGATAGTCTTAACTATTTAAGAGGCTGAGATCTGAGGATCAAGATTTAAAGCCAGCCTGGGAAAGACAGTCTGTGAGACTCTTATCTCCAGGTGCTTGGAGAGTGCTTGAGTTCAAGTAGGCCATTGGCCAGTCAGAAGAGCCTGGCCTCACTGAAGCTAAGGAAAAGCCATTCTACCACGGGCACTAAAGTGAATAACTGTGGTCAGGAGTGAAGGGAGTTAGTTCACCAGACTCAGAAGAAATGAGTGTTGAAAATAGGCATGTGAGGAAAGCAGCAGCCACCCATTCAAGAAATCCCTGACAGGGCTGGGGATATAGCCTAGTGGCAAGAGTGCCTGCCTCGGATACACGAGGCCCTAGGTTCGATTCCCCAGCACCACATATACAGAAAACGGCCAGAAGCGGCGCTGTGGCTCAAGTGGCAGAGTGCTAGCCTTGAGCAGGAAGAAGCCAGGGACAGTGCTCAGGCCCTGAGTCCAAGGCCCAGGACTGGCCAAAAAAAAAAAAAAAAAAAAAAAAAGAAATCCGTGACAACATAGGCGATCACTAGAGGGCACTGTGTGACCATCCTGGCTTCACAATCCTTTTCTCCATGAGGAGGTTACCCCTGTGGCTGAGTTGGAAGAGGAGGCTGGAAAGGGGAAGGGAGCTAGCTGGGCAAGGAGCTCAGTGCTAAGTTGTTTGCCTAGCATGTGCTGGAGCACTGGGTTTCAAGGAGGGCCGAAAAGAAGAGAGGATGGGGTGAGAAAGGTCAAGATAAGAGGACAGTTGCACATGGAATTGGGGGGCAGGGGAGTGAGTGGTTTGGTCAAGATGTCCAAGTAAGGAAGACCAGGGAGAAGCAGAAAGACATCTTCAATGACGGGCAAGGGTGACAGAGTAAATGAATCTACTGAAAATCTTTTCTTAGCCATTACCTCTGGAAAGTGAAAACGGGAAGTAGGGTCTAGTGGGAATTTTACTTTTGACATATATTCTATATGGTTAGAAATAAGTGTTGATGCCATATATATATATATATTTGATATTTAAAAGGTAAAGTGTTATTAATAGGGCTTATGGCTATCCAGTGAATATTTGTAAATAAAAGGATTGAGATATTGCAGTTGGAAGAGGAAAGGATCTTCTTCCTTCCCTTTTTTTTTTTTTTTCCGGTCCTAGCGCTAGAACTCAGGGCCTGGGCACTGTCCTTAAGCCTGTCTGTGCTCAAGGCTAGCACTCTACTAAGTGAGCCACAGGACCACTTCTGGATTTTTCTGTTCATGTGGTACTGAGGAATTGCACCCAGGGCTTCATGCACGCTAGGCAAACATTCTACCACTAAGCCACATTCCCAGCCCCCCTTCCTTCCTTCTTGAGCCAGTACTGGGGCTTGAACTCAGGGCTTACATGTTGTCCCTTGGCTTTTTCTGCTCAAGGCTGGCACCTTGCCACTTGACTCTTCCTTCTGGCTTTTGTGTGTGTGTGTGTGTGTGTGTGTGTGTGTGTGTGTGTGTGTGTGTGTGTGTGATTAATTGGAGGGAAGCGTCTCATTGGGCTACTATCCTGCCTGGGCTGGCTGGCTCCCAACCTCAATCCTTAATTCTTAGCCTGAGCAGCTAGGATTATAGGTGAGCTACGAGTGCCAGGTGGAATCTTGAACCCTAACCTGCTTCCCCACTCAGTCCTCTCACATTAATCTAGAAGCAAGCATTTCCTGACAGCCCTTCTCTCTCGTCTATTCTAATTCACGTAGAGTTAAAGGTGACACCAGAGTATTTCTGTGAGGGGAAAAAGGAATATATCAAGAAAAATGCACCGTAAGGAGCACCACTTTTCGATTTCATTGTAATCAATTCTATAAAATCAAGCTAAGGATCACAGGAGCACACAGAGCTGGCCCAGGGAGAGCAAGGATAACAGTGCATTCTGTATAAATGACCTAATGGTCTAACGATGCTAAAGAGTTAATCCGGAAAGTAGCCCACATCAGTTGTTTACCTTACCTGTCCTTTTAGTCTTGCCTGACTCTGATTCACAGAGCCACATGCAGATTTTATCTAAAGCATGCAGAAGAGTGGAGAGAAATGAAAGGGTGGTTTTGCTTGAGAAGTCACTACATAGGTTGACAGTGCCTTTGTTGCAAAACATGGAAAGTGAGAAAGTATTCAGGTCAGTGAAAATTGTGTCATCCGATCTGAAGATAGGACTTGTTATTGGGGGGGGGGGGCAAATAAGACCTTGGGAAATTATTTTAAATGCTTATCTTACATTAGTTCCTCTAATAATCACTAGAGTCCAACACAACAGGTGACTTACACATTCATCAGAGAACTGTAACTGGATCCACAACTAGCCTGAACACTGAGGAAAATAAACGGATGCTGTAACCTGAGCAGGTTTATGAAGCTATCAGCTGACTTTCCTAAAAGATTGTGATTATTAACTGGCTTATAAACCTTTCACATAAATTTCCCTTGGTTTACAAAGCCAGTTTACAGATCAAAAATTCCCTTACCTCTGCCAATTCGAATTTCACTAATCTATCTGGTTTACTTGAAGCCCTGATTAAAAAAATTTTTTTTTTTTTTACGGTAGGAAATGTTTGGAGAAAGCCACGCTAAATTGTGGCTACAAATTTGTGCTTGATTTTGCAAAGGCATCCTGTTCTGTGTACACAGAATCTCTTGCTGTTGTGAAATGCCTTTGCTCTGCTTTGTTATTTACAAAAGAGTGCTGGGGAAACCAGCATTTCTTCATTTCCCTTAAACCCAGATTTTACTGTTATTTTATAACAGGTGAAATTGAAAAGCTCAGCTGGAAGCATTATCAACGCACACCAAAGGATATTTTTAACACATTAGATCCCTTTAAAGCATGCTTCAATCACAGTTAATTAGCTCTTCAGGAATCTTCTACTGTATCTTTCTAGATTTCACCAAGCTTACTTTTCATAATTTTTAACAGAAAAAGAGTAATTTGTTCCAGACATTGGCTTAAAACACTTGGCTTTTTGTCTCCTCCTGTGATAAATGCTTATTACCAAGTTGCTGTTCTCTAATTTCATTTCCTACTACAAGGTTTTCACTGGGGTTAGAAAGCTGGAATTAAACAATAGGCATAGCAACCATTCTTTTCACCAATTGAATAGAGCCATAAAAGCTACAATCTACAGACCAACTGAATAAGCTAATTTGGCAGATGCCTGTGTGTGTTAACCAGCTGCAGGCCATTTCTAATGTTTTCCTTGAGAGGATATATATATATATATATACTCCTTATTTATTATCGAAGTGATGTACAGAGGGGTTACAGTTTCATAAGTTAGGCCTTGGGTACTTTTCTTGTATTGTTTGTTACCTCTTCCCTCATTCTCCCACCCCACGATATATTTTTAACTGAACTAAAGGAGTTAAAATAATTACAATAGGACTTCAAATTATTTTTTAGTATTCAGTGACAAACTTTGGGGAGCAACTTCGCTGATGGATGTAAGCAGTATTACTGAAGATGGGTGGTGACGTGAAGTCATTGGTCCTTTAATGACTATAAAACCCCAAATGGGTGTCTATATCCATAATTTACCCTGCAAGATACACCACGAGACTAATACCATTAGCGAAACTAGAAAGCTGCTCTTGAGACTGGGTTGATTTTCTGCACTAAATGTGGAAATATAGAGGCTGGCCTACTGTTATGGCACCTTTGCATAAACGTGTCTAAATGAGAAATGTGTTTGTTCTGGTTAACGTCTGCATCTTCAGTGTTTTTCCAAACACATGTTTAAAGACACTTTAAAAATGTTCCTGGTGGGCTGGGAATATGGCCTAGTGGTAGAGCGTTTGCTTCACATACATGAAGCCCTGGGTTCGATTCCTCAATACCACATATATAGAAAAAGCCAGAAGTGGCACTGTGGCTCAAGTGGTAGAGTGCTAGCCCTGAGCAAAAAGAAGCCAGGGACAGTGCTCAGGCCCTGAGTTCAAGCCCCAGGACTGGCACACACACACAAAAGTTCCTGGTGCTTGATATTTTAATTATGATAATTATGAGAACTCTCAAGCACACACAATAATAATATTATTTCCCTCTGAGCTATCACTTAGATTCAACTGTTATCAGGATTTTCCTATGTTTTCCTTGTCTTTCTTACTTTCTTTTCTAACTATAAAAACAATTTGCAAACACCATGTCATTTCACTCTGCCTCTCATGAACACACAGCTCCTAAACATTTACACCACCATATGCCATTTTTTCATATTGAAAAATAGGAATAAGCATTTTTTGGTATATCTAATTCAATATAAGAAGAATCATCTGCCAGAAATACCTCAGGGGAAGGGCACTCGTGAGTGAAGAGGTATACATCGCCTTTGAAGGCAGCTGTGCCGATGCAGTTTTCTTCTCAGGACCAAATTAGCTGAAAAGAAAGAAAGGAAAATGTTAGAAACACTTTAAAAATTAATTATTGTATGGGGCTGGGGATATGGCCTAGTGGCAAGAGTGCCTGCCTCGGATACACGAGGCCCTAGGTTCGATTCCCCAGCACCACATATACAGAAAACGGCCAGAAGCGGCGCTGTGGCTCAAGTGGCAGAGTGCTAGCCTTGAGCGGGAAGAAGCCAGGGACGGTGCTCAGGCCCTGAGTCCAAGGCCCAGGACTGGCAAAAAAAAAAAAAAAAAAAAAAAAAAAAAATTAATTATTGTGCTATCTAGCGCGTGATTATGGTCATAGTACTTTATATAAATGTATATAACAGTGATAGATATTGAAAAACTAATATCAGTAAGGGAGACAAAGGAGAAAGATGGGTACATTGTATGCATAGGAATGTATAAATGAAACTTCCTCTTGTACAGCTAATACATGCTAATGAAAATCGTAATAATGGAGTATATTTGTAGCTAAACTGTGCTGTGGCTATTTCCTATTTATTCATATGTTGTTACGATATAAAAATGAATGTGATGTATTCCTAACAGGTAGTACTAGGAGCAAGATATTAATTGTCATAGCCTCTGATTCCAAGATTTCTTCCTAAATGCTATTAGTATTTTTATTTATGTCAAGTTGATTGCAAATATTTTACAGGAATATTGCCCAAAGTTTTCTGTATTTTGGAGAAATGTAAATGGTTGAGTAACAATTATTGTAAACAACACAGGAAGGAATTGTGTCCATCTGTCCCGTCTGTCCGCCTGTCTGTGTGGCTGAGGCTCAGAGGAGTCTCGAACTCAGAAGTGGACTGAGGCTCACAGTGGTAGGGCACGAGTCTTAAGCCAAAGGACTTAAAGCTCATGACTAACAACAACAACAAAAAAGGATTTCAAATTTATTCAACAGGTCTGGGAATGTGGCTTAGCATGCACAAAGCCCTGGGTTCGATTCCTCAGCACCACATATATAGAAAAAGCCACAAGTGGCGCTGTGGCTCAAGTGGTAGAGTGCTAGCCTTGAGTAAAAAGAGGCCAGGGACAGTGCTCAGGCCCTGAGTCCAAGTCCAAGCTTGGACAGCGCCACTTCTGACTAGCACTCTACCACTTGAGCCACAGTGCCACTTCTGGCTTTTTCTATATATGTGGCACTGAGGAATCAAACCCAGGGCTTCATGTATATGAGGCAAGCACTCTACCACTAAGCTACACTCCTAGCCCATGGATCTTTTTTCTTATGTATGCAAAAGGACGGAGCAGGGAGCATTGCTTGAAATAACCTGAGAGCAACCAAACGTCCCATGAATTAGAAGGCAGTAAGTTATTCACCACATTGCTTTCCTAACAGAAGAAATTACATTATCAAGTGAATAGTGTGACAAATTAGCATGTGTGGCCACTTTTCTATTGAAAGTTAGGTTTGAAGTTTCTGTGTGGCAGAAATCTTTAACTTTCAAAATCTTTTTTGTTGTTGTTGTTATTGTTGTGCTGCTTCTAGAGCTTGAACTCAGGGCCTGGGCACTGTCCCTGAGCATTTTCAAGGCTAGCACTCTACTACTTTGAGCCACACCTAAATTTCTGGCTTTTTTATAGTTTATTAGAGATGAGAGTCTCATGGACTTTTCTTGCTAAGCCTGGCTTTGACCTGCAATCTTCACATCTCCGCCTCTACAGTAGCTTGGATTACAGGTGTGAGCCACTGGTAGCTTTCAAATTCTTTTACTTACCAGCGCTTTGAAATCTTAGGCCCTTGGCTCTGAAGTAAAAGCACATTAGAATAATTCTCTGTTGGTAAAATATATCATAGTTGATACCATCCTTGAAAAATATGCTACCTATATAAATTGCTATGCATCTCGACCATGCCTAGTTTTGGTTCTATACGCATATTTAATTTCGATTATATAGTTTTATAGAAATAGCCCCTCCCTCTCTCTCTCTCTCTACCTTCCTCCCTCCCTTCCCTCCTGGGGCTTTAACTCAGGTTCTGGGGGTTGTTCCTTAACTTTTTCCACTGCACCCTCTACTACTTGAGCCAGAGCAACTTGCAGCTTTTTGGTGGTTAATGAGAGAAAAGAGTCTCCAGGACTTTCCTATCTGGCTTCAAGCCTTGGGACCTCAGATCTCAGCTTCCGGAGTAACTAGGATTACAGGCACCCAGCAAGAAATAGTACCTTTGACTCATTATGAGTGCATTAGCATTATGATTCTTTCATAATTCAGCTAACATTGTCTTTCTCTGGTCAGCCACAGGCTTTTAATAAACTGATTTGGATTTTATGTTTTACCTAAATATCTATAGGCTTATGTGCTCTCACCAACATTTGCATTTCTTTTAACTTGCCAGGACAGTGTTTCTACAATTGCTTAGGCACTGGCTTTCTTAGAAAATAGTATTCTTTCTGTACATCACTTTGGCAATACATTTTTAAAAAAGAAAATAGTATTGTTATATATATATCAATGTTTTAAAATACAGCCATTAAAAGTACTCAAATAATATCCCCCCCCCCAAGATAGATAGCAAACTTGTGAAATCGTACATCAGCTGCCCCTCACCTCAGTAACTTTCAGTGTAAAAGGCGATCACACCAGGCATACAAAGAAATCCTTGGGTGCAAGAGGTATCAAAGTCCTACCTGGTCGCTGTCCCGTGGAAAGGAGGAGACTCATCATAAAAACCAAAAACACACAAAGCAGTGGTTGAAATCTCATTTTCTTTCCCTTGCCACAGTCTGGGAGAGCCAGAACTCCGGAGAGCAAGCAAACAATCGGTCCGCGGGTTTGTGCAGGATCTGTGAGGGGCTCCTCACATTCTAACCAAGCTCGGCCAGCGACCAGCTGCGTTTTCCAGAAAGGTTAATGATCACATCAGACAAGGTTACTGGGGCGCGGGGCTGCGGTTAGAGCTCACGGGGCCGCAAACCCCTCCTCCACCCGGCCCCTCTCCCTGTTCCTCCCCTTTATTTCCATAAGCAAATATTGGTGAAATGGACCTTTCGAGCTCAGGGGAGAGTGACTTCGATTCAACCTGGAGCGGGAGAAATATGTAAAATGAGTCCTGACTTTGCCTCCTCCCCTCTTCATTTGCATCTGTTTAAACTTTGCATTGCCCACATTGGCCCCACATGCTGAAGCCGGGGAAATGACAGGAAGTCTCTCTTTTGTCCTTTCACAGGGAATTCTGAAGACTCCCAAACATGTGCCGAAATGCTTGATCTTAACCTACTACAAAGGGGTGACTATTTACAAGAAACCCCGAAATGGCTGAATGTGGGGTTCTCATCATTAAAAGATTCCTGGGGGCAAGGGGTGGGGGTTAAGCATGTTCTGAAATAAATCTGTAAAATGTGTATATCTGTATTTTCTTAAGTGCAGTTTTTTAAAAAAAAAAGTAATGGGGATTATTTTCATCTGCAAGAAGCCAATTCTTTTTAAAAGAGAATTTAGGCACACCACAAACCCTGGAGATCTGTGTTCAGTTATACATTTATATGCGGTGGAATACCAGGGATTAGAGGAGTGTTCCGTTCCTTTCCCAGTGAGTTCAGAAGAAACAAAAGCAATCTACGCTTGTCTTTGACACACAGGCACCAGGATCTCTTTTGTCTTAAGTGCTTCCTTATCTATAATATGTAGCTGTTATAAATGAAAGTTTCTGTCCTTCTTGTAAAATGAATGGAAAGGTTAGGGTAGTTACACTGTGACACACAAGCACAGCCAAGTTACTAAATCTAAAGCATATGGAACTCCAGGACTGCCAGGAATTGTGCTGTATATGGCTTCTTTAGGTCCAGGTAGTTGGTATACAACCTTGGGTTTCCTAATATTTGAAATAGATGAACTATTGGTCTTGGTTTGATGTCAGTGTGTAAAAATTTTCTCCTGATCCAATTATACCTGCCATTTCTAATAGACAGAATACAGAAATTCTTACATTTTAAAAAATCATAGCTGGGAGGTTGAGAATGTGGCTTAGTGATAGAGTGCTTGCCTAGCCCTGGATTCGATTCCTCAGTACCATATAAACAGAAAAAGCTGAAAGTGGTGTTACGGCTCAAGTGGTAGAGTGCTAGCCTTGAGCAAAAGCAGCTCAGGGAGCTGGGAATATGGCCTAGTGTCAAGAATGCTTGCCTCACATATATGAAGTCCTGGGTTTGATTCCCCAGCACCACATATATAGAAAATGGCCAGAAGTGGCGCTGTGGCTCAAGTGGTAGAGTGCTAGCCTTAAGCAAAAAGAAGCCAGGGACAGTGCTCAGGCCCTGAGTCCAAGGCCCAGGACTGGCAAAAACAAACAAAAAACACATATTCAGCAGGTATGCATACTTACTATATAATTTAATTATACATTTATTTTACAACAGAATATTGTGTAACAAGGTAAGTAAAACAGTTATTTATACAATATAATCTTAGAAACAAGAGGCTTGCTGCAAATCTCCTGTCCAGCATTGACCTCTCTAGAGAAATTAACATGTCTCAAGTAAAGTCATTAACTTTGGTTTGAACTCAGGGCCTGGAATGCTATTCCTGAGCTTTTGTGCTTAAGGCTAGTGTTCTAGCTCTACTAGTGCCATAGTTCCACTTCCATTCTTTTGTTTCAGTTGTGGGGCTTGAACTGAGGTTCCTGGGCACTGTCCCTGAGCTTTTTTTGCTCAAGGATAGCTCTCTATCACTTTGGGCCACAGCACCACTTCTGGTTTTCCTGCCTGGGTGGCTTTGAACCACAGTCCTCAGATCGCAGCCTCCTGAGTGGCTAGGATTACAGGCGTAAGCCACTGACGCCTGGCATCATTAAACATGTGGAGGGGGGTATTGAAGATGAATTCACAGCCTGTGCCTGCTAAGCAAGCAGTTTCCCACAGAGATATACTCCCAGGCACACATTTCTGGCCCTGTTTCACTGGGCATACTGAATGTGACGCCTATGAATCCTAGCTGAGGCAGGAGAATGTGTAGTTTGAGGCCAGCCTGGGTCCCAAAATCTGACCTTGTCTCAAAACAAACAAACAGATAAACAAACAAAAATCCAGGCAATAGCAAACTGAAACCAAACCATTCAACTAACCAATCAACCAAAGGAAAAACCAGTACCTTTTCTATGTATGTTCCATTCAAGTGGGACTATATTTACTTCCATTTTCCTCTTTTCTTGTTTTTGCTCATGCTGTATGTTTCTTTCGGTTGGAAAGATCTACTGTGCTCCAGTTTGAGTTCCACTGGTTCTTCAGAGTTCAAGTTCAATCATTAGTTCAACAGGGCTGAGGTTAGAGCTCAGTGGTAGATTATTGGTCTAGCGTGCACAAGGCTCTGGATTATATCCCCACATCTCAAAAAGGACGGAAAAGATCCGCTTAACAACTGTTCTATGTTGCTACAATGTTCCTTGCAGTAAGTTCTAGGGATATAAGGACATAAGGGATATGTGGGGACATAACCCTTGCTCTTGAATTTTAGGTTTATTTACTCATCAAATGTTATCCAATGAATGGTATTTCCTTATAAATTTGTTAGGTTTTTCTTCATAAGCGTTTCCTGATTCTTGTCAATCACTGAGATTTTAAATCTGTTCTGGGATCTGGAAAGTTTCCTGTGTTATCATAGCCTTTTCACCGCCCTGGGACTTAATGCCTCCCTTGTGGGCCATAATACTGCTCCTGTCTGACAGCTTCTTGAGGACATATGGACTCCTGCAGAAACAAAGACCCCAGGGACGGAGAGCCTCGTCCCTGCTCCTCTTGATGTCTTCACCAGAGCCAACTGAGTATGGGAAATCAGGAGATATTTTTAAAATGTGTGCATAAAGCCATGATGGCTCCAGAAGTGAAACAAGATAAAAATAAAGGAACATGTGAAAAAGATAAAAAGAAAAGAAGTGAGAGCAAGGTATCACGATGGCAATGTATGCGCCTGACCTAGATAAAGGCAGGTCACCTTTCAGATCTGAAGAGCTGTGCTCCTTTGCGACTGTCATCCCAGCCCACGGCTTGCGTGCCTCTACAGGAAGTAGAGGACGCAAAAGTAGGAATTTTTGTTTTCCTCATTGTGTGTTTTCAGTATCTTTCTGTTGAAGTTATGAATTGGTGAAATTGCACCCCAAGTATAGTAGTATAGTCAATTAGACCTTAATGTGGTCTGCATTTGCTCTTAATTCTTTTTCCTTTCTGCCAGTCCTGGGGCTAGAACTCAGGGCCTGGAAACTGGAAACTGGAATCTGTCCCTAACCTTCTTTTGCTCAAGGCTAGCACTCTACCACTAAGCCACAGTCCTAGCCCTGCTCTTAATTCTTGATTGAAATCTCTCTCTCTGTCTCTCTCTATCTCTCCCTTTCTCCCTTTCTCCCTCTCCCCCTCCCATTCTCTGTCTCTGTCTCTGTCTCTGTCTCTGTCTCTCTCTCTCTGGCTCTTGCTCTCTCTCCTCTCTCTCTCCTCTCTCTTGTGGATTAGCTCCTGTCCACAGATGGAAACACTTACAACTGATCCTGGTGTGCACAGAATTGGATTTAGAGTGGATTTTCCCAACAGTGTGTCTGATTGGATTCCTGATTGCTTGACTCTGTCCAGTCTAACCCTTACAATTAAGACACCCTCACCTCAGGTGTCTGTCTGAGGCCTTATTTCTTTCTGGCACCCCATTTCTTTTTATTTTTCGGCTTTCTGACTCTTGGCACTTTAGGACACTACATTGAAAGACCTAATTTTTTTTTTTTTTTTTTTGCCAGTCCTGGGCCTTGGACTCAGGGCCTGAGCACTGTCCCTGGCTTCTTCCCGCTCAAGGCTAGCACTCTGCCACTTGAGCCACAGCGCCACTTCTGGCCGTTTTCTGTATATGTGGTGCTGGGGAATCGAACCTAGGGCCTCGTGTATCCGAGGCAGGCACTCTTGCCGCTAGGCTATATCCCCAGCCCTGAAAGACCTAATTTTTTAAAAAAATTTTTATTGTCAAACTGATGTACAGAGAGGTTACAGTTTCATACGTTATGCATTGGATACATTTCTTGTACTGTTTGTTAACTCCTCCCTCACTCCCCCTCCCCTTCCCCCTTTCCCTTTCCCCCCCATGAGTTGTTCAGTTGATTTACACCAAACAGTTTTGCAAGTATTGCTTTTGTAGTCGTTTGGAAAGACCTAATTTTTGAATGTGGTTTTTCTTTTGAACCTCAGTTTCATTTTGACCATTTCCTGGTCTAGTTCACTCCAAGGCTTTTTAGTTTTCATTCCCTACATTAATTCTCTTAAGCCTACCTTGCTTATCTGTTGTTATTCCTGAGTTCCAAATTGGCACCAAGGAGAAAGCTAATAGCTATACTTGTAGAAGTTAAGTCATTTTAAATAAGAAATGACTCGTTTCAAAAACTTATGTGACCAAAATTGGCATTCTCCCTTCTTAGAGGAAATGGTGAATTAGACATGTTGGAGATATCAAATGTATAAAATTAGAATATTGGATGTGGTAAAGTACTTAGTATAATGCTCAGAAATTTTCCCAGGGTCTTGGGCACATGTGCTGGTCGAAAAAACATTACTGATCATAAATGCCACATCAAGCTACTATCTGAGCCAAAACATATATTTTCATAAGAACCCATAACTCCAAAAAAGGCATGCGCTTTTGAGAATGTGGGTATCTTCCTAACCCTCCTATGTCTGGCAAACCTGAAAAAACAACATGGTCACGAGTGTAACAGATGCTCAACGTTGTCAGAGGTAGCAATAAAGGTGGGTGATTATTACCCAGGCTACAGACCAAATAGCATCAATAAGACTCTTTATTATTACAGTACATTAAGAGGAGATTGGTGATCTTTACATTGTTTTTTTTTAATGAGGAACAGATTCAAATAAAAATGTATTCAATGGAAGAGATCCTATTAATATTTCTCCTTTAAAAACAACAGGTGTCAAATACAACTGAAATATTCAATATGCTTATTACTCAAAGGGATAAATGGGGTTGGGAGAGATGGAAGGGATGCTACTAATAAAGATGCATTGTATAAGCTGGGGACTTACCTGTTGCTCATGTCTGTAACTGTAGCTGTTCAGGAGGCTGAGGTCTTAGTGTCACAAGTTGAAGCCAGCGAGGGCAGGAAAGTCCATGAAACATTCATTTCCAATTAATTAACAGAAGCTGGAAGTGGAGTTACATGGTGTAATGTCAGCCTTGAGTGAAAAAGATTAAGGATAGTGTCCAGGTTCTGAGTTCAACTTCCATCACTGATTTTTTTGAAATTTATTTATTAATTAAACAAAATTTTTTTGACAAGGTATTGTGCAAAAAGGGTACAGTTACATAGTAGGGCAGTGTGTACATTTCTTGTGATATCTTACACCTTGTTTTTCTTTCCCTTCCCTAGGTCAGGCAGACATATATACAATACCCAATGTACCAAAAACATATACAGTAGCCACGTGGCCTATGCCCAAGAAAATTCGCCTAGGGCTTTAAATGTAATGTTGACATTAGACAATATGTTGACAGTAGTCTTATATGAACGTACATACATAGCTTTTGAGCTATTGTATTCCACTGAGAGGTCAATTTTTGACCTTTATATGTTGAGTAGTTGTTTGGTTTTAGTTACATAATGTTGGGTCGCTGACCCAATCCTGTGGGAAATACCATTTGACAAGCAGTTTTTGGTTTCACAGACCTGGTCTCTACTGTTTCTCCATCACCCCATCTTAACAGTCATATATCAGGGAGATCATGCCCCTTTGTTTTCTGTGTTCTAGGCTTGTCTCACTCAACATTATTTGTTCAAGTTCTGACCATTTCCCTGCGAATAACAATATTTCACCATTCCTAATCGCTATGTAGTATTCCATTGCATCACTGATTTTTTTTAAGTGCATTGTATTCTTAAATTGACATGTTGATTTGAACCCCTTGGTACAACTATATATATATATATATATATATATATATATATATATATATATATATATATATATATATTTGTTGTTGTTGTTGTTGTTGGTCATGAGACTTGAACTCAGGGCCTGGGCTGTACCTTAGCTCTTTACTTAAGGCTAGCACTATACCACTTTGAGCCACAGCCCCATCTTTGGTTTTCTGGTGGTTAATTGGAGATAAGAGTCTCACACACTTTCTTGACCAGGGTGGCTTCAAACTGCTGTCCTCAAGATCTCAGCCTCCTGATTAGCTAGAATTACAGGCACGAGCCACCAGCGCCCAGCTCGGCTTACAATTTTTTTTTTTTTTTTTGCCAGTCCTGGGGCTTGGACTCAGGGCCTGAGCACTGTTCCTGGCTTCTTCTTCCTCAAGGCTAGCACTCTGCCACTTGAGCCACAGCACCACTTCTGGCCGTTTTCTGTATATGTGGTGCTGGGGAATTGAACCCAGGGCCTCATGTATACAAGGCAAGCACTCTTGCCACTAGGCCATATCCCCAGCCCTCGGCTTACAATTTTTTAATATAAAAAAAAAGGAATAAGTGAGACCACTTTTGGGTCTGTCCTACTTTTAACCTTGTTTGTGTCCTTATATCAAAAACAGTCTCAGCAATTTTTAAATAAACCCAAATAACTCCTAAACAGCAATTTTTGTTTATCGGATAAATTATATATGCTGTATAGTTGCTAATAAACTCTGCTAGAATTCTTTAAAGGCATATGTAGGACTTTGAGATTCATGGAATTTATAATCATTGTTGAACTGTAGAGTTTGAAAGACCTGTCTTTCAGTGTTTAAACAGAGACCAGAAGTTTTGTATTTGAATGTTGGCCTTGGTGATTTTGTTCAGGGCCTGAAGTGAAAGGACTTTGGTATAATGGAAATAAGTGTGACCTTAGGACCCAGGCAACTTAAAATTTCAGTCCTGGTTTCTGTCACTAAGTCATTTGGTTTTGGTCAAATTATTTGATCAAAAACATTTATTTTGCTTAAAAAGTGAGACGTTTAAAGAAGTATTTAGAGTACTTGCCTGGCATATGCAAGCACGGGGTTCAATCTCGGCACCACGAAGCGAGGAGGGAGTGAGACAGACTTGGGGTGACATATTCCAAGGTTCTGTGACCCTCCCTAACTTTGGCTTTATTTTGATTACTTCTGGCTGAAAAAGTTAGAGGGATAATGAATTCGTTTTATTAACATGAAATGAGCACTTACTACATGCAGGAATTTTGTTGCATTTTTTATGAGAGAAAAATATATGAATAAAGCATCTGTGACGCAAATACATTGGAGGAGTTGCAAGATACAGAAAAAAAATTTAATCGCTGTTGAAGAGATTCATCCTTTCAATTTGACCCTTGACAGGGGTCAAAATGATTTAAGGATATCATTCTCCAGAAAGTATCATTACTGCTTCCCCCCCCCCCCCCCCCAGTGAATCTAGTCCAATTAATCTTATCCCAGGAAGTTTTGGTTGTTCAACATCACCACTTCGGGCTTGGAATATGGCCTAGTGGCAAGAGTGCTCGCCTCATATACATGAAGCCCTGGGTTTGATTCCTCAGCATCACATATATAGAAAACGGCCAGAAGTGGCGCTGTTGCTCAAGTGGTAGAGTGCTAGCCATGAGCAAAAAGAAGCCAGGGGACAGTGCTCAGGCCCTGAGTTTAAGGCCCAGGACTGGCAAGACAAACAAACAAACAAAAAATCGCCACTTGTTTTCTTGACTTTTATCCTGATAACTATCCAAGAGTATTTGCCAATTCTCTCCTTTCAAAACCGAGCACCTACATGGATGGTTTTTGTAAGGATGTTGAGCCAGGCATAGTGGCTCATGCCTGTAACCATCGCACTCTGAAGGAAAAGGCAGAAGGATGCTTGGACTCCAGACTGCTTTTGTCTTGAAGGATCCTCCCTGCTGGTTAAGGAGGCCTGGTGAATAGAAACATATCTAGAGACACAAGCCAAGTGTGTGCACTAAGCCAGATGGAATGCAGAAGTGTAAAGCCTGGAAGGAGGAAGTGGAAGAGGAGGGAGGAGGAGCAGGAAGAAGTTGGAGGAAGAAGAAGGGGAAGATGAAAGAGGAGAAGGGAGAGAGGAGGAGGAGAAGGAAGAGAGGAGGAGGAGAAGGGAGAGAGGAGGAGGAGGAGGAGGAGGAGGAGGAGGAGGAGGAGGAGGAGGAGGAGGAGGAGGAGGAGGAGGAGGAGGAGAAGGAGGAGGAGGAGGAGGAGGAGGAATAAAAAGTCAGAACACCATAGCTTTCCTTTAGGGCTGAGGATAGACAGTCTGTCCAGAAACACGGTTGGAATTATCCAAAGGAAAGAACTGAAGGAGAGGCCTCCGTTTCTGCCAAAACATGTGGGAGAGGCAGGAGTGGACCCCTGTGAAATTCCAAAGGGTTAGAAGGCCAGAGCTATCTGCATAAAAAGGAGGAGAGGATGGCTTGGAGGGACTTGTAGGAGGAGGGGTGCAGCCCTCCGAGGAGCTGGCTCTCAGGAAGGCCGAATGCCTCTGGGATTTGGAAGCAGGGACGAAGTTTAGAAGCCTGTGAAAATGATAGAGAAGGTTGATGGGGATAAATTATAATCCTGTGTGGAAATGTCAAAATGAATCCTAAGTAGCTAGGATTATAGGCATGAGCCACTGGTGTCTAAGCTGCTGGCTTTTAGACATCTGATTAGCCCAAGGTTCACCAGAAAGGAAACCCGCCACATGGTTCAGGCAGAGACGAGTTTATTGGGAGGGGAAGAACAAGCTGCTAGCCCACACAAGATGGAGGTGTGGGGAGACAGAGGGGAAGGGAGAGAGAGGAGAGAGAGAGGAGAGAGAGGAGGGACAGGAGGGACAGGAGGGAGGGAGGGAGGGAGGGAGGGAGAGAGAGAGGAGAGGGGGAGGGGGAGAGGGAGAAGGAGAAGGAGAGGGAGGGGGGGGAGAGAGAGGGAGAGAGGGAGAGGAGGAGGGAGGGAGGGAGGGAGGGAGGGAGGGAGGGAGGGAGGGAGGGAGGGAGGAGGGAGAGAGGAGAGAGAGAGAGAGAGAGGAGAGAGAGAGAGAGAGAGAGAGAGAGAGAGAGAAACAGGGACTCATGTTGAGCCGGATTATATAGGGAAAAGCAGGAGGTATGACCAGGTGGATTAGATGTAAACTCAGAGAAGGAGGAGGTAACCGCCTCCAGGTGTGCCAGTTACCTGGGTAACACAGGTACTGGGCACAGACTTAAAAAGGGGCATCTGAGGGGCTGGGAATATGGCCTAGTGGCAAGAGCGCTTGCCTTGTATACATGAAGCCCTGGGTTCGATTCGCCAGCACCACATATGTAGAAAACGGCCAGAAGTCACGCTGTGGCTCAAGTGGCAGAGTGCTAGCCTTGAGCAAAAAGAAGCCAGGGACAGTGCTCAGGCCCTGAGTCCAAGGCCCAGGACTGGCAACAACAAAAAAAAACAACAACACAAAAAAAAACCAACCAAACAAAAAAAGGGCATCTGTATGGAGCCCTCCAGGGGTGGACCTTACAATTAGTATATATTGCAAGTACAAAATGTATGAAAGATTGATATACTAACTGTAAGGTCCACACCCAGGAGGGCTCCATGCAGATGCCCCCACCTGTTTAAGTCGGAGCCCAGTACCTGAGTTACCCAGGTAACTGGCACACCTGGAGGCGGTTATCTCCTCCTTCTCTGAGGTCACATCCAATCCACCTGGTCATACCTCCCGCCTTTCCCTGTATAATCCAGCTCAACATGATCCCCACGATCTTTCCTTTTCTCTCTTGCTCTCTTTCTCTCTTCTTCCTTCCCCTCTGTCTCCCCCACACCTCCATCTTGTGGGTGTAGGCCAGCAGTTTGCTTTTCCCCCCAATAAACTCCTTCTTGCCTGAACCATGTGGCAAGCTTCCTTCCTGGCTAACCTTACACTAACTTTCCAAGAAGTGAATTCAATTCGTAATTGCAGGTGTGTGCCTTTTCCCTTCAGACCTTCCTTGTACTGAAGTCAGGGATACTTGCTGAAGTTCATTTCTTTCTCAAAGCCTGTTGAGGCAACACATGTGGATTTAATTACTTCATTTTCTGCTACGTTGGTTGTAATGAGAGCCACATCACTTGTCAGCCAGACTTCCATGTGTCTGCAGAGGAACTGAAGGATGGCTCCTCTAACATAAACCCTCAGAAGAAGCCACGCAGTCACAGATGCAGTGGAGTGAGGGTGTGTGTGTGTGTGTGTGTGTGTGTGTGTGTGTGTGTGTGTGTAGATGTCTGGGGTAATCTCGTTTGAAGAAAAAAAAAAGTGAGTTACAAAAAGGAAATGGGAAGAGGGGAAGAGGTAGAGAGCCAGATGCCGGTGGTTCACACTTGTAATCCTAGCTACTCAGGAGCCAGAGATCTGAGTGAGGATCATAATTCAAAGGCAGCCCTGGCAGAAAAGTCCATAAGACTCATCTCCAAAGAGGACCCAGACAACCAGAAGTGGCACTGTGTAGAAAAGTGGTAGAGTACTAGCTTTGAACAAAAAAGCTCAGGGACAGTGCTCAGGTCACTGAGTTCAAGCCCCAAGACTGACCAAAAAGAAAAAAAAAAAAGAGAAGAAAAGAAAGAAAAAGAACAGAAGAAGGAGAAGGAGAAAGAGAGAAGATGAGAAGTGCAGGTAGCAAGACAGCAAAAGCTAAAAGGAGAAGGCTTGGATGTGAAGGAATTTCAGTGGGTTCTTCGTCTACTTTGCAGGTGTAACTCACCCACAGTGTCATAGTTTGAGACCAGCCTGAGTTACATAGGCAGCTCAGGACCATCTTGGGCTCCACTGTGAGTCCCAGGTCAGCTTGGGCTACACATGAGGGCTTGTCTCCCAAAACCAAATAAATAAATGAGTGTGTAAAGTAAGAAAGCAAAGGACAGTGGGGGTCGTTGGGGACAGCCATGTTGGTCCCAGCTGGGTTGGGGTGGTCTTGTTTTTTTACTGGCTTTGTGATCTCATGATATCTTTACTGCATACTGCTCCCGAGCTGAATCCAGGCACAATGCACTCTGTCTCTATTTTCCTAAGCATATCTAGTATATCTCAGATGTGTGTGTGTGTGTGTGTGTGTGTGTGTGTGTTTGTGTGTGTTGGTGCTGGAGTGTGAATTTAGGGTCTTAAACTTCCAATTGGCTTGCTTGCTTACAGCTGGTCCTCTATCACTTGAGCTATACCTCCAGTACAGCTTTGGTTTTCTATTGGAGATGGTGTTTCTTAGACTGGCTGGCTTTGAGCCATAATTATCAGGTTTTAGCCTCCTGATTAGGTAGGATTACGTAATGAGCCACCTTCTCTTTTGTTTTATTTCTCCCATGATTGTGTGCCTTCATTTGGAGCATTTAAGGCAATGCATTTAATCCAGGCATTTCATTGCTTCTGTAGAGAGAGTTCACAGCTATGGGAATGTTTGTAAACAACCAGTAATAAGAGGGCTGTGAATGAAAGGTGGCTTTCCCAGATTCAGAGCTATAACTTTTCTTTTTTTTGCCAGCCCTGGGGCTTGAACTCAGGGCTTGGTTGCTGTCCTTGAGTTTCTTTTTGCTCAAGGCCTGCACCTTACTGTTAGGTCCTCTCCCTGAAGGCTCCATGTAGCTGCCCCCCACCTCATTAAGTCTCCACCCAGTTACCTGGGTAACCTGCAGACCTGGAGGCAGTTACCTCCCCTTTCCCTGAGGTCACCTCCTAATCCACCTGGCCACACCCCTTGCCCCTGCCCTAGATATAAGGCAGGGCTGGGTGGGCGTCGCTCTCTTTCTCTCCCTTCTCTCCCATCTCTCTCTCTTCTCTCCCTTCTCTCCGGCCATGGATCATCTTGGCCACAGGCCAGCAGTTTGGTAATAAACTTTCTCTCCTGCCTGAATACCGCGTGGCGTTCTCCTTTACCGGCTACCTACTTTAAAAACCTAACATATACCCCTTGAGCCATGGTGCCACTTCCAGCCTTTTCTGTTTATGTGGTACTGAGGAATCGAACCCAGGGCTTCGTGCATGCTAGACAAGCACTCCGAGCTATAACTTTTGGATGCTTAAATTGAATGTCCTTAATTCTCCTAGACTGTGGTCTCAGGGGCGCCCCTTATTTCCTTGAAGGAACATCCTTATCAAATATAAGTTCTGAGCAGCAAATCCACTTCTTTTGTTTTGCTTTTCTTTTGAGCCTTTACTAGGGCTTGGGCTCTATCACTTAGCTCTTGTTTTTTTTTTTTTTTTTTTTTCCTCAGGGCTGGTGTTATACCACTTGAGCCACAGCTCTACTGTCTTTTTGTCAATTAATTGCAGATAAATCTCACAGACTTTTCGCTTGGGCTGGCTTTGGACTGTAATCCTCAGATCTCTAGATTCCTGAGTAGCTAGGATTACAGGCATGAGCCACAGGTGCTTTGACCCTTCCTTAAAAAAAATAAATTAATGCATGATCTCTCATTATCTGAAAGCAATTCCCATCTGAGGGTCATACTAATTTTTGTAAATCCAAAATATAACAAAACATAAAGAAGTCATGTAACACATGGAGGAAGTAGTTTATTTCTCAGTAATCTTAAGGCAAAGAAATGTGGAAGGACAAAGAACAAACAGAATATGATTTATCATTTCTTCACTAAAGAGTTGACTTTAAAGGCCTTGAGCAAAGCAGGGAAATAGTAGTTTCCAGGATGAGTTCCATCTCCCTTGAGTGTGTTTTTATATTCTGACCACCCATGCTACAACCCATTTTTTACGGCTCAACAACATTTAAGTTTGGGAGGAAATGTTTACATTGTAATGCAGTTTGGATTTTACTTTTTTCCTTTGTGAATGTGACTAATTTCCCATGAGAGAATTCTGTCACCATCCACAGGGGACAGACAATAAAGCCCAGGGTGGCATAATGTGTTCTGGGGACCTGCGGGTGTGGGGGGGGGGGGAAACCACCACACTCCAGACAGAGGGGCTGTTCAAATACTCCCTCCTCTCCTTGTGTTCAGAGCTCAGAAAACAGCTGTCTACTAACAAAAAAACCACCTCTGGATTAATGACCAGTAGATTTTTACTTATCCAAATGCACAAAGGCACAATCTATGTGCTTACAAATTAGATGATTAATAGCCATTTTCGAGGGTTTTGTAGACCCTGAGAAACTCAAACATTTTGGTATAAGGGAATAAACGATCACTTTAAGGCTGTGTTCAGATTTTCAAAACAGAAGTTATTGAGAAGATCAACTCCCTTAAAAAAAAGTCTTTGGTTTTAAAGTTTAGCCACAATTCAATTATTTTATTATTAATGATTATTTTATCAGTTGGCAAAACTGCCAAAACTCTGAGAGGTGCTGGCCTGTGGATCTGGCTCAAATGGTAGCATGTCTGCCGGTCTAGCAAGTATAGTGCCATGAGTTCAAACCACAGAACTACAAACAACAGCCTTGAGAACAATAAACAAAACAAAAGGGGAAGGGGAGTGAGAGAAAGATGATGGGGGGGGGGGAGGGCTAACAAGTTTGACAAGAAATGTACTTACTACCTTACATAGGTAACTGTAACTCTCTGGATAGCACCTTGACAATAAAATTAAATTTATAAAAAGCCCAACAAACAGTGGGCTGGGAATATGGCCTAGTGGTAAAGTGCTCGCCTTGTATAAATGAAGCCCTGGATTCAATTCCTCAGCACCACATATATAGAAAAAGCCAGAAGTGGCGCTGTGGCTCAAGTGCTAGCCTTGAGAAAAAAAAAAAATGAAGCCAGGGACAGTCCTCAGGCCCTGAGTTCAAGACCCAGGACTGGCAAAAAAAAATAAGCAAAACAAAACAAACAAAAGGTCAACAAACAGAAGACATCTTTGCCTGTGCTACTTTCCATGAAACTTTTCTGACTCAACAGAAAACTCAAATGATATGTGTCGATAACTTAAAAACATTTGAGTTTTTCTTTGATTTGGGGATCGATCTCTCTCTCTCTCTCTCTTTCTTTCTCTCTTTGTGCCAGTCCTGGGGCTTGAACTCAGGGCCTGGACACTGTCCCTGAGCATTTATGCTCAAAGCTAGCCTTCTATCACTTGAGCCAGAGCTCCACTTCTGTTTTTTTTTTTTTTTTTTTTACTTAGCTGGAGATAAGAATCTCATAGACTGGGAGTGGGGCTGGGAATGTGGCCTAGCAGTAGAGCGCTTGCCTTGTATACATGAAGCCCTGGTTTCCATTCCTCAGCACCACATAAACCGAAAAAGCTGCAAATGGTGTTCTAGTTCAAGAGGCAGAGTTCTGGTCTTGAGCAAAAAGAAGCCAGGGACAGTACTCTGGCCCTTAAGCCCAGGACTAGCAAAAATAAAATAAAATAAAATAAAGGGCTGGGGATATGGCCTAGTGGCAAGAGTGCCTGCCTCGGATACACGAGGCCCTAGGTTCGATTCCCCAACACCACATATACAGAAAACGGCCAGAAGCGGCGCTGTGGCTCAAGTGGCAGAGTGCTAGCCTTGAGCGGGAAGAAGCCAGGGACAGTGCTCAGGCCCTGAGTCCAAGGTCCAGGACTGGCCAAAAAAAAAAAAAAATCTCATGGACTTTCCTGCCAGGGCAGGCTTTGAACTGCCATCCTCAGATCTCAGGCTCCTGAATAGCTAAGATTACAGGCATGAGCTACTGATACCTGGCTAGATTTGATTTTGAACCATAGGTTTTTCTTTTTTTAAATTAAATTATATTGATAAGAAGATGTACAGAGGGGGTACAGTTACATAATAAGGTAGTGAGTACATCTCTTGTCATATTTATTACACCCTCCCTCATTTTTCTTTCCCTTCCCTAGTTCAGATAAGCATATATACAATATCCAGTGTACCAAAATCATATATAGTAACCACAGGGGGTATGCCAAAGGAAGTTTACCTAGTACATTAAACATAACTACAATAAAATCCTCCTTTTTCCATCTCTTGGAGTTCATTTTGCTTAGCCTCATCTTATATAATCATATGTACATAGCTGTTGAGCTGTTGTGAACCTCTGATAGGTCTATCCTAGATCTTTTTTATGTTTATTTAGTAATTGTTTGGCTTTAGAGACATAATGGAGAGCTGCTGACCAAAACATGTGGAAATATCATTTGAAAAGAAGTTTGTTATTTTACAGACATGATCTCTGTTGTGCTCCCGCCTAACAACCACACATCAGGGAGACCATGCACCTTTGTTCTCTGTGTGCTAGGCTTGTCTCGCTCACCATTATTTTGAACCATAGGTTTTTCTGCACCCAAACTTAATCTTAACTAGGGTCAATCATACTTGATAATGCTGTGAAGATGGAGAGATGTGAGAAAGAAGGGAAAATGGTCTATAATCTATAATCCCACGTCTTCCAGGCACACACGATTAAGGTTTTCGAATATTCCTTCCTTTCAAAATATTTTTTTCTCATTGTCACATTACCACTTATTGCATAATGAAAACATGGCTCCGCACATCTTACCCATGACTAGCACCTTGTTTTGTCATTTTGTTCATTGGAATCATGGGAGACACGACAGTGCTAGACTGGCTAAATTTTGTCCCATAATACCCAGCTTTTGGAAATTGTACTTGGGGCTGGTGTATCAATCCAGCACAAAGTCAAATCCCATTGCTGAAAAAAAAAAAAAAAAGAGAAAGGAGAGAAAGAAATGAAGGAAAGAAGGAAAAGGGGAGAGAAAGAAAAAGTAGAAAGACAAAGACAAAGAAGAAAAAGGAAGGAAAGAAAGAAAAATTTGTGTTAGGCATAGTGGCACATACCTATAATGCCAGCATTTGGGAGGCTCAGGCTGGTGAGTTTGAGGTCAACCTGGACTAAATATTAAACTCATCTCAAAAACAACAAAATACAAAACTAACAAAACCAAACACCCTGCCTCAGACCTGGAGGTACATAGCTCAGTTTTAGAGCATTTTCATCCTCACTAACGCAAACCTGTGCCTCGCTTTTGGAAGTTTCTCTTTTTAAAATAATTATATGTCATCATTGATTACTTTGATATAAAATTGCATTACCCTATGTTAGTTAGGAATGGTATCATTTTCATGACATACTTCTAGAGAGAGACACACACTTTGGAAAAGAAAAACAACAAAAAGTAATATTATTGGTATTCATTTTACTTCTTATTTTTCTTTTTGTTAGTTGTGGGACTTGAACTCGGGGCCTGGGTGT
Organism: Perognathus longimembris pacificus; assembly: GCF_023159225.1. NCBI lineage: Eukaryota > Metazoa > Chordata > Mammalia > Rodentia > Heteromyidae > Perognathus > Perognathus longimembris. The sequence goes on along the minus strand of NC_063181.1, from coordinate 12,391,827 downwards.
TATCCCTGAGCTCTTTCACTCAAGGCTAGCGCCCTATCATTTTGAACCATAGCACCACTTCCAATTTTCTGATGGTGAATTGGAGATTAGAGTCTCACAGACTTTCCTGACCAGGCTGGCTTTGAACCCGAATCCTGAGATCACAGCCTCTTGAGTAGCTCAGATTCCAGGCATGAGCCACCTGTGCCTGGCTACCTTTTATGTATTCAACACTGAGGCTGGTTGGAGAATTGTGAAATTACAAGGTTGCTTTGTAGGACTCATCTTGAGCTCTAGAGAAAAAAAGGGAGAATTAGGTCATTGTTAGGCTGAGGGCTTCAGTACCAGGGCACGCGCATGCGCGCGCACACACGCACACACGCACACACGCATACAGAGTTTAACTCATCTAAAAGCGTTTATACTTCATGGTTTAGAATAATCTAAATAAAGTTATCCATCTGTCTATTTACACCACTTTTCCATGTGAACAAATGGACCTTAACTACTGATCTCACAATACCTAGTTATTCAACATTGTGGTCAAGCTAAGGCATAGATATGAAACCTTGCTTTCATACACAATAATGCCTTCTTTCTCCTCTGCCATCAAGTGAAATTAGTCTTGCTCAGGAAGACTGCCATGCCCCATAAATAATCTTAAAAAAATAACACCCCCCCAAGGCGCTCTGGAATGCGAGTAATGCTATATGGGGTTTCCTCAACTAGCGGATACCTGATCTTGCATTTCTTCTCTGTACATTGCATATGTTGACTCTTGTCTCTAAATCAAGAAGCATTCGAAGATTACAATGTTTTAGGAGAAGGTAGGTGTTCGGTTTTTTTTTTTCTTTTCCTTGGGAATCAGGTCAGAGAAGAAGCATCTCCACATTTCTTAAGCCACCTGTGGCCACTGGTCCCAGACCAGTACCACATTGAGCCAAGTGCTGGTACACGCATGCGCTATAGAAAATGTTTCATTCGTGTCCTGGAGAGTGACATTCAGCGTGTGGGGCTGGGAATGTAATCTGCATATTTCACAAGGGAATGGAATTTGGAAGGAATTTGAATAATATATCCTCATGCCCCCCCCTCTCTCGTCATGGGTCTTCAACTCAGGACCTGGGCCCTGTCCCTGATCTTTTTGGCTGGAGGCTAGCATTCTATCACTTTAAACCACAGTGCTACTCTAGTTTTCTCGTGGTTAATTGGAGATAAGAGTGTCACAAACTTTCCTGCCGGGGCTGGCTTTGAACCGAGACCCTCAGATCTCAGCCTTCCGAGTAACTAAGGTTACAGGTGTGAACCACCGTTGCCTGCCTCATGCATTTCTTTCTTTTCCTTTTTTGCCAGTCATGGGGTTTGGACTCAGGGCCTGGGCACTGTCCCTGGCTTCTTTGTGCTCAAGGCTAGCACTCTACCTCTCACAGCACCACTTGTGGCTTTTTCTGTGTATCTGGGGCTGAGGAATTGAACCCAGGGCTTCGTGCATGCTAGGTGAGCACTCTACCGCTAAGCCACATTCCCAGCCCCCCCCCCCATTTCTTTTTTATCCTCTTTCTTTCCTATTTCAATAAAGACAGTATACTATAGTAGTTACAAACTCTATAATATGGAATCAGGAAGATTTGTGTACAAATCTTATCCCTACCAGGTTAACTGTGTTCTTACTGTCCCTCCTTGGAAAGGTGTATAAAATTTGATAGGAAAGGGGAGAACAGTTAATGATAATGTACACCAAGCACTCAGTGATGGGCTTTGTCAGTGGCAATCAGATTACATGTTTACATATATATGCGTGTGTCTCTATCTATGATATGTATATGTGCGTGTGTGGTGTGTACACAGTATACAATTTCATGACAGGGTCTTACTATATAGCTCAGGTTGGTTTTGAACTTAAGCAGTTATTTTTCTCTGCCTATCTCATGCTAGGATCACAGGGGTTGCACTACCATACCCAATCCTGAATTTACAATTTTTCTTTATTTTATAGGTGGTGGTAATATTGGGGCTTGAACTCGGGACCTCAAGCTTACAAAGCAAGCAGTCTACCAGTTGAGCCATGCCCTTAGCCCTTTTTCAGTTAGCATTCTTTTTGGATAAAGTCTCAAGTTTTTTCCCAGTCTGGCCTATGCCTCCTATCTAGCTGGGCTTAAAGGCATGAACCTCCACATTGGATCCTAAATGTGATGGTTAAGTACAACAAAGGTGTGTGGTACATAGGAAAATGCAAGTAAAATAGTCACTTCTGTCCTTTGTGTTTCCCAAGCCTAACAGGCTAGATTGTGCTCTCACGAGTGGCAGTGGGTGTAGGGAAATCGTGCATTCATGTTTTCTCTCTGTGGGTACAGCCAAATTCCTGGTCACAGATTGTTGCTGCTGATATATACTCCAGGGGACGAAACCCCATACTTTGCATTGTAATATGTTTCAGGCCCGTTACCGGTAGTAATTTAAAGTTGTTTGAATTCACAGGCTTGAGGGAGGTGCTTCTGCTTTTCATGAAATGTTACTGAACAGGTGCTGAGCCCCCCTGTCTTGAATGCTTTCCAGTCTCTGCTAAGTCATATTTTAGAGTACAATATTTGAATGTCTCCCAAATTGCAATAGTTACATTAGTGAGGGAGTTCACATTTTATAACCTCCATTTTCCATCATGTGGTTCAGATTTGAAGGGCAAAATTCTCCCCTGCTGCTGGAGATAAATGGATGGAAAAAATTTACAATTAAAAGAAAAACTGTGTACATGGTTTCAAAAACATTCTGGAACTATTCTGTTGTCGTCTCTCTCTCTTTTTTATTAACCACACCAAGATGCATTGAAAGGAAGGCGCCTCTGCTAAAGCATGTTTGAAGTAGATAAATTTGTGCCTAGGAGTTGGGAGGTAATTACAAGACAAATGACTCACACATCCGGTAGAGTCACGGAGGGTTAAACTAAATATTTCAAGCTGTTATTTGGTTTGTTTACTTATGTTTATATGCGGTTAACAACTTCCACAACAGCCTTTCAGACAGTTGCTTCCAGGTGTCTTCTGTTTAGCTTTGGGGCTCATCAGTTACTTTCCGAGGCATAGTTAGAATAGAGACAGACTGGGCAGAGCCAAGGATAACGGGCGTCTCAAGAACTAGAATTCAGTTTTGCTGTTCTTCACTGCAGCTTTAGTATAAAGTGGGGGAAACGAAGTTGCTATGGGTCAAAGCAAGATCTTGTGATGGTATATGTGTGTGTGCGCATGTGCATGAAGTGATCACTATAGATCCTTATAGGCTAACAAGAAAAGTTATTGGAATGAAGAACAGAGTCACTGAAATACCTCTCTTTATTTATTTATTTATTATTTTTTTATTAATTGAACATAAATTTTTTTACAAGGTGTTGTGCAAAGAGGGTGCAGTTACATAGTAGGGCAGTGTGTACATTTCTTGTGATATCTTACAACCTGTTTTTCCATCCCTTGTCTAGGTCAGGTAGACACATATGCAATATACAATGTATCAAGCACATATACAGTGTTCACAGACTTGGTCTCTACTGTCTCTCCGTCTCCCTTTGTTAACAGTCATATATCAGGGAGATCATGCCCCTTTGTTTTCTGTGTTCTAGGCTTGTCTCACTCAACATTATTTGTTCGAGTTCTGACCATTTCCCTGCGAATAACAATATTTCACCATTCCTAATCGCTATGTAGTATTCCATTGTGTATAAGTACCATATTTTTTGGATCCATTCGTCTGTGGAGGGGCATCTGGGTTGTTTCCATATTTTGGCTATTGAAATACCTCTCTTAATTTGCAAGATTGACAGTCATTTGTTTACTATTTACTTACATTAGATTTTGGAGTGGGTGATGGGGATTGGACCCTGGCTTTCCACTAGTGAGCTATATCCCAGCCACTGTTTTGAGAATTTTCTTTTCTTTCTTCTCCCTTCCCTCCCTCCCTTTCTCCCTCCCTGCCTCCCTCCCTCCCTCCTTTCCTCTGTCTCTTCTTTTTCTTTTTTGCTATCTTTGTACACAGTTGCACTGCATTTTGAAATCATTCCCCCTCTATCTTTCTTTTCCCATCCCCTTTCCCTCATCTCCTAGTCCCATCATTAGAATTACGTTCTAAAGGACTGGGAATGTGGCTTAGTGGTGGAGTGCTCGCCTAACATGCACAAACCCTGAGTTTGATTCCTCAGCACCACATAAACTGAAAAAGCCGCAAATGGCGCTGTGGCTCAAGAAGCAGAGTGCTAACCTTCAGCAAAAGAAGCTCAGGGACAGTGCCCAGGCCCAGAGTTCAAGCCCCAAGACTGACAAAAAGAAAAAAGAAAAAAGGATAGAAGAAGAATTATGTTCTAAGAACATACATGGGTAATAATGTAATATACATATATACATACATGCCCAGGAATATGCATGTCATATAGGTCTAGCTTCCACATCTGACTAAGAACATATATTTGACCTTTTAAACTTGGTTTGTCTTATTCAATATGATGTTCTCCAATTCCTTCCAGTTTCCTACAAATGAAATATCATTTTTCCTTATGATTGAGTAGTATTCCATGGTGTAGACCTCTTCTTTATCTGTTTACCAGTTGTTGCGTGTCTCTGTGCTGTGTTAGTTACTGTGAACAGAGCTGTAGTAAACATGCATATCTCCGGTGTCTTTCTTATAGATTGAGTTAATATTCTGTCCAATATTTGCCCAGGATATTGTGGGGTCAAAAGGTAGGCCTATTTTTATTTTTATTTTGAGGAACTTCCATATTGATTTCTATAGTGGTTTCATGAGTTTACATTCCTCCCCATCATGCATGAAGGGTTCTTTTTCTCCCCTAAACTTGCCAATGTTGTTTTTTTGATGATGTCCATTCTGACTAGAATGACATGGAATCTTAGTGTAGTTTTGATTTACATTTCCTTTATGGCTAATGATGCTGAACATTTTTCCTTGTATCTATTAGCCATTTGTAATTTTTCTTCTGAGAACTGCTTATTCAATTTTCTTTCCCATTTAATAATTGGCTTAAATACACATTCTGCTGTTTAACTTTTGAACCCTTTCTATATTCTGAATATTAATCTTTATCTATTGAATAGATGGCCAAAATATTTTCTCTCATTCCATATGTTGCCTCTTGGTTTTGGTAATTGTGTGTGTGTGTGTATGTGTGTGCAGAAACTTTAAAATTTGCTATAATACCATTCATCAATTCTTACTGTGTTTTCAGGGCATGTGGGTCCTTCTTCTTTTTTTTTTTTTTTTTGCTGGTTGTGGGGCCTAGATGCTGTCCTTGAGTTCTTTTTGCTCAAGGCTAGTGCTCTACCACTTTGAGCCATAGGGCAATTTCCAGTTTTCTGGTGGTTAATTGGAAATAAGTCTTACTCCTTCTCTAAGCAGGCTTTCTACTGAGATCTTCAGATCTCAGCCTCCTGAGTAGCTAGGATTACAGGCGTGAGCTACCAGAGCCTGGCAATTGGGTCCTTCTTGTGTCTCTCTCTGTGTGTATCAGTATCAACTTGTCTTTGTGGATATAGCTCTGTAGTATAATTTGAAATGATACTTCCAGTATTGTTCTCTTTATTTATTTATAAACTCAGTATTACTTTTGGTATTTGAAGTCTTTTCTGCTTCCATACAAGTTTTTTGATTGATAAAAATCTACTTTTTCTTTACCCACCATCAGTAGTTCTAGTATATTCACCAATCTGTCTTGTATTCTCTGCTTTCCTGGCCATACAGGGAAATGGAAGGCAAAAGGAAGCACCAGCAAATAAATGTTTACCCCTGTCCGTGGTGCCTGCACTCTTTCCTGCCCTTAGACCCCCAGGCTGTGAAATTCCTTGGCAGGTATGTTGTCTTGTTGCTCTTGGAATCTCTCCAGTGCCACTTTCTGGCACACAATTGTTTGGAAAATATTTTCTAAATGAATATATTAACTTATTTTAATAACTGTTTTATACAGTGATTTATAAAGTGACATGATGTGTATTTTTAAAAATGTACTGAACCCCTTTACTAAGTTCCTACCATACCATAGGCACTTGGCTAATCCTGGGGTGAAATTCAATGGTTAACAGGATGAACATGGCTTAGTAATGTTCTATATGTTCAGGCCCATCAATTCTAGGGTTATAGGCTACACTAATTCTTTGATGTTGGCAACTCATAGGTGAAAGGAAGTGTGGGCACGACTAATCCAATGGCCTTGTATTTCAGATTCGGTAACTGCTGTCAAAAGAGTTGAAATGATTTGCCTTCATTACCATCATCTTATTGCAGCTCCCATCGTAGCCATGATCTCCTTTCCCAGGGTTTTATCCACAGACATTCATCTTGCTGCCAAACATTCATTTAAGTATGTAGACAAGCTTTTTCTTTTTTAATGGATTCTTATGAATCATTTGAATGCCTGAATTTAATCCTACCTTTAAATTTCAGGCACACATGGTCATCTGCTCTTTGTAATTTGTCATTTATATAGTTATTTATGATAATGTTTTAATTTGGGGAATAAGATAGGTTGTTCCCTTTAAAGCCCTTGAGAAATGCTAATTAATGTATTTCCAGAAGAAACATTCAGGCTGGGAATGTGGCTTAGTGGTAGAGTGCTTGCCTAGCATGCATGAAGCCCTGGGTTTGATTCCTTAGCACCACATACACAGAAAATGCCAGAGTGGCACTGTGGCTCAAGAGGTAGAAGGCTAATCTTGAACAAAAAGAAGCCAGGGACAGTGCTCAGGTCCTGAGTTTAAGCCCCAGGACTGGCAAAAAAAAAAAAGAAACATTTAATTAGTATTACAGCTATTCTGGGCAAAAGACTGAAGAAAAGCCTAATCCAACATGACACTTATTTTTGTACAATCCATGCACAAAGGCATTTTTTTTATTGAACTTTTTTCTTTATTGTCAAAGTGTGGTACAGAGGGGTTAGAGATTCATATGTAAGGCAGTGAGTACATTTCTTGTTCAACTTGTTACCTCCTCCCTCATTTCCCCCCCTTTTCCTCTCCCCCCAAGAGTTGTGCAGTTGATATACACCAAATGGTTTTGTAAGTACTGCATTTGGAATGGTTTGTCTTTTTGTTCTTTGTCTCTCAATTTTGATATTCCCTTTCCCTTCCCCAGTTCTAATACCTGTATAAACATACCCAGGGTATTCAGATGAGATATAGTGGTAGCGGGGGTACAACCACAGGAAGGGAATACAAGAGAAACAAAACTAAACAAGACAATCAAACAAACAAACAGATGAGAAAAAAAAACACAAAAAAATACAAAAGGTTCGGTTTCACATGGCATGCTGAGAACAATCACAACAGTGGTATAACTCTTGTTTCTGTAATGTGGAGTTCATTTCACTTGGCATCATCTTATGTGATCATATGGGTGTAGCTATTGGAGTATTTTGATCTTCTACCATGAAATTGAAAATCAATCCCTGCTCCCCCCGCCACCCCAGTGATGTCCTTGAGCATTTTTTTTTTTAAACTCAAGGCTGGCACTCTACCACTTGAGTCACAGCTCCACTTCTGGCTATTTTGGGGGTTAATTGGTGGTAAGAGCCTAATGGACTTCTGTGTTAGGGCTGGCTTTGAACCATGATCCTCAGACCTCAGCCTCCTGAGTAGCTAGGATTATAGATAAGAGCCACTGTTGCCGCCTTGCCTTCTAATCTAGTTTTATCAAAGCACAGACATCTCATTCTGTTACGTATTGCTTCTGCTTTTTCAATAAAACAAAAATATTGAATAATGGCTCTAAATCCAAAACTTATTTACTTCCTGAGCCTCTGGAGAATAAGTTTACTCACTCCTTCATTATGCGGACCTCTCTCTCCCTCTCCATGCTTGAGACATTCACATAGATTTAATAGTAACCAATGATTTTAATAGCTTTGGGAATAGACTCAAATTAACTAAAAAATAACTCAAAACTGGTCTAGGTTTCTTTTCTTACTCTTTTCTCTCAATATGGCTTAATGCATATTTCCTTTAAAAGTATATATATAGAGAGCGTGCTTGCAAATAATGTTTGCATCTGGCAGACATAAAAGCATTCCACAGCATATACTGAAATAATTTGTTAAGGAGACAGTGAAAAACAGACTCCCTGTGGGGTGTGACTACAATGTGTGATACAGGGTTGATACTGGTTTTTTTTTTTTTTTTTTTGTGGTTACTATGACTCTGTCTTCTCATTCTCTATCTCTAGATAGTAAAAACTAAATATTTTATGTGGATTTAAGTGCTTAGGGTTCTTTGAGAAGGAAGTTCTGGCTGATAATGGAAATCATCAAGAAACACTTCTTTGGTTACTTAAGGAGACTTGTTGAGTTTAAAAACATACAACTCCACTTTCAGCCCCAATAAAATTTACTACCAATGCAGTGAGAAATAAAAAAAAAACCCACATAAATATTGTGTATGCATGTATATGCAAACATATATATTCATGAAAATGTTTCCTTTCATTAGAATAAATAGATGCAACTTAATGAGATACCATTTTTTCCTGTATTAAATTATAAAAAGAAAAGATTACAATTTCTAATGTTCCTGGTAAAATGACATAATATTGATATTCTTTTTGGAGTCAGCATTTATTATTTGATGTAAAGGATTTTCAAAAAATATCAATTGTCATTAAAAAAAAGAACAACTACTTGAGGGCTGGGAATTGGCCTAGTGGTAAAGTGCTTGCCTCGTACACATGAAGCCCTGGGTTCGATTCGTTAGCATCACACACACACACACACACACGTATGTATGTATGTATATTTATAAAGCCGGGAGTGGTGCTGTGTGGCTCAAGTGGTAGAGTGTCAGCCTTGAGCAAAAGAAGCCAGGGAGAGTGCTCAGGCCCTGAGTTCAAGCCCCAGGACTGGCAAAAAAAAATAAAAAAAATTACTTGAGTTGGGTCCTGTTAGCTCAAACTTGTAATCCTAGTGACTTGAGGGTCAAAGCCAGTTTGGCAGTTATACATATGCTCTCTAAGAACCACTCGAATCACAATGATAGACACAAAAATAAACAATTGTCCCCACAAGGTGAAAATTACTTCTGTGCAGAAGGGTGCATCTTCAGGCAAAAGTCTGGTAAGCAAGTTCATAGAGCAAGCATGCTCTGGTATTTATTCCTAACATGGCATGTCCCGCCCCTTTGCTCAGATTGGTTGAGCTCAGGTTCACAATCTGCTCCTGATTGGCTAGGATAAATGCATTTACATAAGGTGATTTTGAAATAAGATTACTAGAAGTAATCATACTTCTATACCCACACCCTCTGCTATTTCTTTTTCTCTTTTCTGTATATGTGGTACTGAGGAATTGAACCCAGGGCTTCATGCTTCATGAAGCATTGTACTAGCCCCCCCCCCCCCCATTTCTTGTACAGTCTGGGGCATGCCATAATTCCATCTTGGAAAGAAACCAGTTTAAGACAAAAATCTTACATTTTACATATGTTTTCTTACCCCAAGGCAGTTCCTCTTTTCCTTAACAAGAGCCAAGCAAAAGTGATTAGGGCACACACACACACACACACACACACACACACACACACACACACACACACACACACCCCAGGAAATCACTAGATGGCTGAGCTCCATTCCCTCCTCAAAGGAAGAGTTGAGAAAATGTCAACAGTGCCTTCTAGTAAAAAACCTCTAGGTCCCTCACGTCTTAGCCCAGCCTGAATCTCAACTCCAAAGGAGGATTTTCACGATGCCTAGAGCCAGAGGACTGAGATCTCGCTCAATTTACTGCAACATTTCCTTCTGCTTTTTGAGAAGGCTTTTGAAATGCAGAATGCCCAACCAGGCCAGGGAATTGATTTGCATAGTCTGAATGATAATAGAGACAACAAAAACCTGTCAACAGTAAATCGGCCTTTCACTTTTATCCCTGTCACTGCCTGCACTGAAAACACATTTTAAAAATTCTCCATTGAATGTTATCTTCAGGGAGGTAAAATTTGGTGGGTCTGGATTTTGTGTCTGTGGCTTAAATTGCTTTGGAGGTTTGAATTAATCTCTTTAATTAAGGATTTAAGTCAAGTTTCAATTCCTGTGGATTAGTAAACCCTTTGTTCAGTTTGAATTTAGATAAGACACCACAGAATCTTGAGAATTTAGTTTGATGTAAGATGAGTTAGTCTAGGGGCTGAGGATATGGCCTAGTGGCAAGAGTGCTTGCCTCGTATACATGAGGCCCTGGGTTCAATTCCCCAGCACCACATATACAGAAAATGGCCAGAAGTGGCGCTGAGGCTCAAATGGCAGAGCAAAGAAGAAAAAGAAGCCAGGGACAGTGCTCAGGCCCTGATTTCAAGCCCCAGGATTGGCAAAAAAGAAACTCTTTTGTTAGTATAAATTCATGGTGAAAGGGGTTTGATCAAATTCACTCTACATTACCCTCTCTTTTCTTGAGAGTTCTTTTTTTGAGAGTTTCACCAGTAGCAGGCCTTGTATCATCAAGTCTGGCCCTGAGATATCTAGCATTGTTTTTAGTTTTGAACTTTGTGGCATTTCATCATGCAGTTCCTTTGTACTTCCTTTTGTTGGTGGTGGCGGTTGTGGGGCGTGAACTCTGAGCCTGGGCTCAGTCTCTGAGCCTCACTGTGCTCTACCACTTGAGCCACAGTACTACTTCTAGTTTTTGAGTTTTTTAAATTGGAGATAAGAGTCTCACCAGGACTTTTCTGCCCTGGCTGGTTTTGAACCTGGATCCTCAGATCTCAGCCTCCTGAGTGTGTCAGCTGTGAGCCTCTGATGCCTAGTTTCTGTCAGTGTTTAGAACAAACTTTAAGGCTCCTTTAAGCTACCATGTAGCTATCTCTTATTACCTCAAGCAACTTATTTTTGGTGACACTGGAGTTTGGACTCAGGACCTTTTATACTTGCTTGGCTAGTGTTCTACCACTTCAGCTATGTCTCCATTCTGGCTTTTTCTTAGACTTTCTTTTGGAACTGGTTTCAGAATTTAATCCTCTGGATCTCAGCTTCCTGGGTAGCTAGAGTTGTAGGTATGAGCCACCAGTGACTGGCTTCACAAGCAATCTTTATATGACATGATCTGTATATTTGATCCTTTGCCATTTTGAAGGGTCTTCATTTACTCTGAGCCTTTACAAATATAATGTTGAAATTAGAAAACAAGGCTTTTACACCTGTGATCCCAGACCATAGGAAACATTTGTGGCTCTAATAAATGTGTGTCAGTGTATGCTACAAATAAATGATTAGCAGCTGATCTTTGAATAGAGCCAGCTACTGCTTTTTATGTCACCAATTTCACTAACAAGTAAATGTCTTTGTTTTCTCAGACTTGCAAGAGGCAAATATGTAGTTAATTTTTAAAAAGCTTACTTGATTTTTTTCTTATTAAATAAATAACACATGTGGCATTTGATGTTCAAAGATTGCAGGAATGTTGACTTAGAACACGAACTTTTCTGTAAATGCTCTCCTCTTCCCAAACCAACATAAATAAAAATGTTATAGATTTGTCAGCCATGGTTTATACATAGTAGCACAGGCAGGAAGAGGACTCTGAGCACAGACTTTGAAGTCTGATGGTTTTAAATTCTGACTCACTAGCTGCAGCTTTATTTATGTATTTATTGGTCATGGAACTTGAACTCAGGGCCTGGGTGCTGTTCCTGAGCTCTTTTGCTCTACCACTTTGAGCCACACCATTGCTTCCAGTTTTCTGGTGGTTACTTGGAGATAAGAGTATCATGGACTTTTCTGCTTAAGCTGGCTTTGAACCAGGATCTTCAGTTCTCAGCCTCCAGAGTAGCTAGGATTACAGGTATAATATATATATATGTATATATATTTCTGTGTATATTTAAATTGTTGTTTTGTGCTGCTAGGAATTGAATGTAAAGCCTCATAAATCCTAAGTGTGTATCTTTACAGCTGAACTATACTCGCCTCCCAGAATATTCTTTTCATTCCCTGCTGGATCTCACTGATGCTGGTCTGTGTTTTGCGCAGTTGTGGCAATAATACTGCCATTACTTTTAGTTAATGGAGAGTCGTATGTGCTACAGAAGGGCTGGATTCAAAATCTTTGGCCAGGGGCTGGGAATATGGCCTAGTGGTAGAGTGCTCATCTTGTATTCATGAAGCCCTGGGTTTGATTCCTCAGCACCACACACATATATAGAAAAAGCTGAAAGTGGCTCTGTGGCTCAAGTGGCAGCCTTGAGCAAGAAGAAGCCAGGGACAGTGCTCAGGCCCTGAGTTCAAGCTCCAGGACTGGCAAAAAAACAAAACCTTCGGCTGTAGAGTAACTACTAGATGTTCACTGGGATTAAATAAAAAACACAAAAAGATATTTTTTTCCAGATATATCTCCTTTCAGTTTTTTCCCTTCTTGAAGTAGATGGCTCAATGAGAAGCTGAAAGGAGATGTAAATTTGAACCCTAATTAAAATCCATGTCCATCCCGGAATTCCATTGCTGTGGCATTACCAAAAGAAAAAAAAAAAAAAGAAAGAAAGAAAGAAAGGGAAAAAAAAACAACCCGAAACCACTGCTTTTTACTTATTATCAGGACAAGAAGTAGGCTTGTAAAACCCAGATTAGTTCTCAAAGGTACATGAAAATAGACAATGGAAAAGATCCTGCAAGGAAACCTCAGAAGGGCAATAAAAGATGAACAGAGAAGAAAGCAAGCTAATCCCCTGTTCCTCCCATCTCCGCACTGGCGTAACGCCCCGCCCCTCGGGGAGGGGATTGTAAAAGCAGTGGGGATGGAATGACAAGCATATGGCTGGTTTGTGCAGAAAGGTTTTGTGCTATTCACCCTGCCTGGTCCTAATTATTTTGAAAAACTCAGATAATTTGCTTGACAGTTTTAGATAGGGTTGTCACTTAAAGGATGAAAAGAAGGAAGAGGAAGAAATATCAGAATGGGGGCATTGAAGTAAGTCTGGCTGAGTAGCTTACAAGAAAAAAAAAGAGGGAGAGGGCAGAATAGAAAGTATACTTAGCTCTCATTTGCATACCACAGGACACAATTGATTCCATGGGAGCCTAAAGAACAGAGCTTGTAAGAAGGGCAGAGTTAGAGAGTTAGTGTATAGGAAAACTCTAAAGAACAGTTCCAAGGTTTAAAGGGCAAAGATTTAAAAGTGGTCACGTGTATACCTGTCTTCTCCTAAGGAAATATATTTAATATTGATCTACATTGATCACTGAAGTTATCGTGTGTGTGTGTGTGTGTGTGTGTGTGTGTGTGTGTGTATACTCAGCTACTCTCTCAGCTTTTCCCCTCAATTCTAGTGTTCTACCACTTGGGCCACAGCTCCACATCTGGCTTTTTGGTGGTGGCTAATTGGAAATATGAATCTTTCAGGTTTTTTTCTTCCCCAGGCTGGCTTTGCACCATGATCCTGAGGTCTCAGTCCCCTCCCCCCCCCCCCCCCCCAGTGGCTGGGATTACAGATGTGAGCCACTGGCACCTGGGTAGTCTCTCTTCTTCTTCTTCCTTTCTTCTTCTTCTTCTTCTTCTTCTTCTTCTTCTTCTTCTTCTTCTTCTTCTTCTTCTTCTTCTTCTTCTTCCATTGAAGTTAATGTAATTTTTTTTTTTTTTAAATAGTAACAACTCTCCTAAAAACATATGGCTTCTGCTTCTACTTGTTTGGTTAGCAAAAAAAAAAAAGTTAGAGTGTGTTTTGTGGGGGCTGAGCCCAAGGTGGATCAGCGGAAATTGAAAAAGTTCTAATCATTAATTTATTTACTATTAATGCAGATTAGGACTTGATTGATTGTTAATTTTGAAGGGAGAGAGGAAAGGGGAACCTAAAATACTAGTTACAAGTAATTTGGACAAAGCTTGCATGTGACCGAAGTATTTTTTTATTTGCTTTAGAAACTTTCCAGACTTTTCATTTGGTTTTAGATCGTGCAATCTCTTCCCCATGACCCGTTTGGCAAGCAGAGTGACCACAAGCCAAGCTCAGTCATGGATGACATCTAAGCCTGGGTGACTGCTAGGCATGAGGGGATACGTAGAGGACACTCAGCATGCTCAGGGCTGCAGTTTCCTGACTGAGCTAATATTTTATCAGTATCCATGTCTTGTGTAAATAGCAGGAGAAGGTGCTTCGCTCCATCAACCCAACCACTCACCCATGGGCTGGTAGGAGGACCTACTGAAAGCTTTCAGGTAGGTAGAGGTTGAGGTTTGGGCAGTTGTTACACAATCAAAAGCTTCCCTCCGGGCTGGGGCTATGGCCTAGTGGCAAGAGTGCCTGCCTCATATACATGAGACCCTGGGTTCGATTCCCGAGCACCACATATACAGAAAATGGCCAGAAGTGGCGCTGTGGCTCAAGTGGCAGAATGCTAGCCTTGAGCAAAAAGAAGCCAAGGACAGTGCTCAGGCCCTGAGTCCAAGCCCCAGGACTGGCAAAAAAAAAAAAAAAAAAAAAAAAGCTTCCCTCCTCCTGCTTTAAAGAACAGAGCACTGGGGCTGGGAATGTGGTCTAGTGGTAGAGAGCTTGCCTCGCAGGCGTGAAGCCCCAGGTTCAATTCCTCAGCACTACATAAAGAGGAAAAGCCACAAGTGGCGCTGTGGTTCAAGAGGTAGAGTGCTAGCCTTGAGCAAAAGGAAGCCAGGGACAGTGCTCAGGCCCAGAGGTCAAGCCCCAGGACTGGCCAAAAACCAACCAACCAAACAAAAAACAAAACAAACCACAGAAAACCAGAGCAATGAAAAAAAAATTATTCTAAGAAAGCAAATGAAACTAGATTATGACCATTGGTGTCACTAGATTTTCATCATCAGTTTGTGACAGTGACTCTTCCTGAACGGTTCTCAGTACAAAGAGATCACCCATGTAATTAGTAAGTAAGTAGGACTTGACTGTTTCTCAATAAGTTAGATTGAAGATATATTAACATTTATTCCCTTCCTTTCTTTTTCTTTCCTGGTCCTTTTTTCTCTCTTTCCTTTTGTCTTGCTGCTCCTGTGGGGCTTGAACTCAGGACCTTGCTGTCCCTGAGCTTCTTTGTGTTCAAGGCTAGTGCTCTACCACTTGAGCCATATCACCACTTCTGGCTTTTTCTGAGTGGTTTATTGGAGAGAAGAGTCTCATGAACTTTCTTGCCTGGACTGGCTTCTAGCTACAATCCTCAGATCTCAGCTTCCTGGGTAGCTATGGGCATCCAGCAAAATTTATTTTCTGTAGAGACCCTTTTTGAGATACTTTGATTTTGAAGCATATTTATTTATTCATTTATTTACTTTTGTGCCAGTACTGGGGCTCAAACTCTGGACCTCACTTTTCATGGCTGGTGCCCTACCATAGAGCCACTCCTTCCAGTTCCAGCTTTATGCTAGTTAATATGAATCTTGAGAATTTGTCTGCCCAGGCTGGCTTTGTACTGTGATTCTCAGATCTCAGCTTCGTAATTAGGCCATGAGCCTTGGTGCTTGGTTTCAAGGCAAACTTATTTTTTAATGTGAACAGCAGTAGTATTGCTGGTGTTAAGAGTACTGCTGAGAAAGCAGGAAACCAACCCAAAGGAATCACAGCTTCAATAAAACTACACTCCAAAGGCTGAGGCAGGGACGTGTGCACGCTAGTTAAAAAGGCCCATTGCTCTTTTTGCTTCTTGTCATGTCATGTACAATATTGCTGTCCCAAAGGCACCGAGTGCTGCCATCCATTATATAATACTCCCTTGTCCCAAATAAAGCAGAGCTTCAAGTCAACTGTTCAGCCTGGCTGTCTTGCCTAGTAAACAAATAAAACATGGGTGAGATTAGTATTGGTGCTCAAGGTTGTTGCCTGCAAGGTTTATTCCCATAATGCTTTTCAGCGGAGTCTATACTGTCTGCCCTTAGATTTAACATCCTTAAAAAAAAAAGTAATAACACAGTGAAACAATAAAATAAAAATGGCGAATGGGAAAAGGTATTTAAATTCTTTGCTTCTCTATTGCGTCTGCTGTGTATAAAAAATGGACAAAGGTATAAAGGAAGAACTTTTGTTCAACAGTGCACGGAAAAAATTGTTCCAAAGGTGAAAAGGCAATGATAGCTTGGAGTACTAGAATGCCATAACAAGTTTATTTTTCTGGGAGTGGCTCATACCTGTAATCTGAACTACTCAGGATGGGATCTGAGGGTCTTTGAAAACCTAGTACAGAAAGATGATAAGTGCAGTGGTTTACCTGATATTGAAGGGTCTGTTATGGGACAGAACAAAAGGACTGAAGGTTGATTAGTTCTTACTACACACTGGAAGTAATCAATTATGGCTTATTTGTATAACATCTGTGATGCTAATTTCCTGAATGATGTCAGCGTATGCCCACTTGAATTGAGTAAGCTGGGTATAGAGGTACTTGGCTGTAATCTTAGCACTTGGGAGAGTGAAGCAGAAATGATTACTTTGTTGATATTAGAAAAATATTTAGCCCTTCTGTAATTCAAAGTCACCAGAAAATGTTATTGGAATTACTTGGTTATTGTCATTTATGATTCTGACAATCCCATTTAAAGAACATTCTTTTGTAGTATGGGAAACATTTAATTTTCAACTTCATCATGCTTTACCTGTGGGTGATTGAGGAAAATGACAAGTGGGAATCTGGGACCTCATGAGTTCAAGGCTAGCCTGGACTTTATCACAAACAAACAAGTAAATAAAGTGAATACAAGCTGAGCTGTAGCTCAGGTCAAAGACCTAAGTCTATGTGTAATTCACTTATTATGACTCAGTGCTATAATTTTCACTAACTATGTGATATTTTATTATAGGAAGTACTGATTTTAATTGAATTATCTATCAAAAACTTTGAAACCTCTTGCTTATGAATCTGCACACATCTACTTTAAGTCAAGCAGCTTGATGATTAAAAGAGATCGTGATAGTGTATTTGATAAATCATCAAAGTTTAGATTTATAGAAATTGAAATAAAGAAAAATTAGACATTTCTTGGTATACATTGTGATCTTAGCATTATCTATTGTGTGGTTTACTTGTATATTATGTGTCATCTGACAGACTCATAAGTCCTTCATTTTATATGGGTTAAAACAAAATGGGCCGGCTGGGAACGTGGCTTAGTGGTAGAATGTTTGTCTAGCATGCCTGAAGCCTGGATTCAATTTTCCAGCACCACATAAACAGAAAAAGCCAGAAGTGACACTGTGGCTCAAGTGGCAGAATGCTAGCCTTGAGCAAAAAGAAGCCAGGGGCAGTGCTCAGGCCCTGAGTTCAAGCCCCAGGACTGGCAAAAAACCCAAACCCAACAACAACAAAAAAACAAACCCAAGAAGCAACAACAACAAAAAGCAGAATGGTTTTCTAGGTCCAGATAAACCCAGTTTCCAAAGTTTTATTCAGATTACAGTGATCATGGAATAGTCAGAGAAAATAAATCATTATTTTTTTCCATTCAAGTGAAACAAATGAATGTGAATATTTCACAATGTGGTTCATTATTTGTTATATTTCTTTAAGATAACTTGAAAGCAGTTCTCAGAAGCACTACAATTTACAAGTCCATTTACTTCTGATCTCTGTAGACACTTTATACAGTCTCCATTAAATTACTGAGGTGGGGGGGAAACCCACTGAGATTCTTTTGCCACTCACTTAAGAGAGGCTAAAACAATGCTATGGGTGTATCTTGGGACCATCCCCTGCCTCTAGTGAACTAACAAAGACAAGCAAACACTGATAAGACATCAGAGGACTTTCTGCAAAGGTCTTAGCTCTTGGCAAAGCTTCAGGTCCTCATTCTTCAAATTCAGTGGAAGAAGACAACTTTCTGCCCCTCCTCCTCTGCCGCTATCTTGATGCACTACAATATCTTTGGTTTGCAAGACTCAGGTTAATGGTGGATTCCTGTTTCTTCAGATAGCATGAGGTCCATTTCCTTTTTTGTGCTGCAAGGTGGGCAGACTGAGTTTACAAGACCAGGCTCAGATAAGCCTTTATGTTCTCTAGTCATCCACAGGTTTTCATTGTAGCCCACTAATGGCTGCTTTTCCCCATCTGAGTCCTGCTTTTTTTTTTGGTGGGGGGGGGGGTGTGGGGAAGGACTGGTGGGGGGAGCAGAGGAGGGTGGTTGGTACTGGGGCTTGAAGTCAGGGTCTGAGCTTTTGCTTGGCTTTTCCTCTCCAGGCTAGAACTCTATCACTTGAAGCATGCTTCTACTTCTGGCTTTCTGCTGGTTAACTGGAAATAAGAATGTTTTGAGGGCTGGGGATATGGCCTAGTGGCAAGAGTGCTTGCCTCCTATACATGAAGCCCTGGGTTCGATTCCCCAGCACCACGTATATAGAAAACGGCCAGAAGTGGCGCTGTGGCTCAAGTGGCAGAGTGCTAGCCTTGAGCAAAATGAAGCCAGGGACAGTGCTCAGGCCCTGAGTTCAAGGCCCAGGACTGGTCCCCCAAAAAAAGAATGTTTTGAATTTGTCTCCTTAGGCTGGCCTTGAACTGTGATCCTCAGGTCTTAGCCTCCTGAGTAGCTAGGATGACAGGTATGAGCCATTGCACCCTGCTTGAGTCCCATTTTGTTAGCATTCATTCTCCAATTTCTTCTAGGGATAAAGAAGTTAGAGAGTAACAAGTTAAAAATGTGTTGCAGGTGAGCACTGGCTTTAATTTATCCTAAGTAGGTCTTATCTCATGCCCCCCCAAAGCAGAACTGAGAGTGTGAACACAATTTGCTCCCTTACCCAATACATTAAATGAAAAAAAAAAAAGGCAGTATTTTAGCTACTAGGACGGAAGTATGGGTTTCCTCAAGACAAACTGGTCAGATACAAATACACACTGAATCCATTAGGGATCTATTCACAAAACGAAAACACAGGGTATGCCAGGCACGTAATTCTAGTTACTCAGGAGGCTGAGATCTGAGGATTGTGGTTTGAAGCCAGCCGGGGCAGGAGTCTGTGAGACTCCTATCTCTAATTAATCACCAGAAAACTGGAAGTGGTGCTTAAGTGGTAGAGAGCTAGCCTTGAGCACAAAGAAGCTCAGGGACAGCACCCAGGCCCTGAATTCAAGCCCCTGGACCAACAAACAAAACAAAAAAGCTGACACACAGGGCAATAACATCTGTGGGAAAAGGACCAGACAAGAGATGAATCCACCAGACAGGTAGGGGAAGAGTATTTCAGGAACAAGGAAGTGCCAACAACACAGCTAGCACGTGACAGGACTTTAAGAAGGCCAGTGGTGCCAGGATTGGGAGGGGGAATGAGTGGCATCTGGGATGTAAGTGGAGAACCATTGGCCCAAGATGTTGCAGATCTTGGTGAACTTGAGTCTCTCTCTCTCTCTTTTCTTACTATTTTTTAAAATTAAAATTTACTGACAAGGTGTTATACAGAGGGGGTACAGTTACATAATAAGGTAGTGAGTACATTTCTTTTTTTTTTTTTTTTTTTGGCCAGTCCTGGGGCTTGGACTCAGGGCCTGAGCACTGTCCCTGGCCTCTTTTTACTCAAGGCTAGCACTCTGCCACTTGAGCCACAGCGCCACTTCTGGCCGTTTTCTGTATATGTGGTGCTGGGGAATCGAACCTAGGGCCTCGTGTATCTGAGGCAGGCACTCTTGCCACTAGGCTATATCCCCAGCCCCAGATTTCTTGTCATATTTATTATACCTCCCTCTCCTTCCTCCCTCCCTCCCTCCTTCCCTTCCCCTTCCCCTTCCCCTTCCTTCCTTCCTTCCTTCCTTCCTTCCTTCCTTCCTTCCTTCCTTCCTTCCTTCCTTCCTTCCTTCCTCCCTCCCTCCCTCCCTCCCTCCCTCCCTTCCTTCCTTCCTTGTGCCAGTCACACTCAGGTTCTGGACACCATCCCTGAGCTTTTGTTGTTGTTGTTGTTGTTGTTGTTGTTCAAGGCGAATGCTCCACCACTTGAGGCACAGCTCTACTTCTGGCTTTTTGGTGATAAGTGTATCACAGGTTTGTAAGTGTATCTGGCTTTGAATTGGGATCCTCCAGTATCAGCCTCCTGAGTAGCTAGGTGCCACTGGTGCCAGGCTGGGCTTGAGTTTTAACTCTACTATCAACACAATGAAAAGAGACTACAAAATTCTGAGAGCTGCTTTTATAAGCAGGGAGATTTTGGGGAGCAGATGTGGGTGATATGGAATGAGTACTGAGCAGAAACTCGAACTCGGGGCCTGGATGCTGTATCTAAGGTTACTTTTGCTCAAGGTTGGTGTTCTACCAAGAGGCCAGGCTTTTTTGGTGGTTAATTTGAGATAAGAGTTTCATAGACTCTACTCCCCCCCTCCAGGCTTCAAATCACAATCTTCATATCTCAGCTTTCTGATTAGGATTACAGGCTTGATTTACCAGTACCTGCCAGACTTGGGGCTTGAACTCAGGGCCCGGGCACTGTCCCTGACCTTCTTTTGCTCAAGGCTAGCACTCTACTACATGGGCCACAATGCCACTTGCGGCTTTTTCTGTTAGTGTGGTGCTGAGGAATTGAACCCAGGGCCTCACGCATCCTAGGCAGGCACTCTACCACTAAGCCAGATCCCATCCCAAGCAAATTTTTTACAAAGAGCCTCTGGTCACATGTTGGAGAATGAATGGAAGAGAGCCAGTGGGCTCCCAGTTTTCTTGGTGACAAGTGAGTAGAGCTGGAGTTTAGGTGATGAAAGAGGGAAGAAAAGTAGATGGATTAAGTCTCTAATTAAGGTCCTTGATAGTTCAAAAACATGAGAAAAGTCAGAGGAAAGTAATTTGTGAGTAATGGAGGAAACACTAAAGATAAAGTGGAAATGATTATGATTTCTTTTGGTATATGGCATGAAGCCCAATTGTTAATATGATGTCTCTAATCTCTAATCTTGAAGGGGCAAAATATGTTTCATTTCAGGAAGGCTAGGAAAAAACAGAAATAGAACCTCAGATCAGGGGCTGGGAATATGGCTTAGTGTGGCAAAAGTGCTTGCCTCTTATACATGAAGCCCTGGGTTTGACTCCTCAGCACCATGTATATAGAAAACGGCCAGAAGTGGCGCTGTGGCTGAAATGGTAGAGTGCTAGCCTTGAGCAAAAAGAAGCCAGGGACAGTGCTCAGACCCTGAGTCCAAGCCCAGGACTAGCAAAAAGAACAAAACAAAACAAACAAAAGAAAGAAACTCAGATAATCTTATATCTAACAAAATATTACATTGAAAAATTAAGATGAATACAGTTGTCTTTTTTTTTTTTTTTGCCAGTCCTAGGGCTTGAACTCAGGTCCTGGGCTCTGTCCCTGAACTTCTTTTATTCAAGCCTAGCACTCTACCACTTGAGCCACAGCACCACTTCTGGCTTTTTCTGTGTATGTGGTGCTGACGAATGGAAGCCAGGGCTTCATGTCTGCTAGGCAAGCACTCTACTACTAAGCCACATTCCCTGCTCCACACTTGTCTTTGTTTTAGACAGTTAATTTTAAATTCCTTTTATGTTTAGGCTAGAGAATATGTATTTTGGTACTGAGAACAAAAAGGTTGTCTTCTTTTTGAGAACAAAAAGTTTAATTGGTCACTCAACTCAAAATTATAGATTTTCTTTTCCCCATCTGAATTCTTTTTTTTTTTTCAGGTCACGGGGCTCCAACTCTAGGCCTGAGCACTGTCCCTGAGCTCTTCAGCTCAAGGCTAGTGCTCTGTTACTTGAGCCATACTGCTACTTCTGGTTTTCTGGTGGTTAATTGGAGATAAGAGTCTCACAGACTTTCCTTCCCAGGTTGGCTTTGAACGATGATCCTCAGATCTCAGCCTCCTAAGTAGCTATGATTACAGGCATGAGCTACTGGTGCCTGGCTTGAATTCTTTTCTTATATAACAATAAAGCTATGATGTAATTGGTAAATTACCGCTATTTGACCCACAGCATTAATGAAAACTTGTGGTGGAGAAACTTGTTTGAGCTACAGCTTACTGAAATGTGTTTTCCACATGCTCTCAATTGCCTATTTATGTTATTTGAATGGCAGAAAGAATTTCAGCAACCACAAAATCCGTGTGTGTGTGTGTGTGTGTGTGTGTGTGTGTGTGTGTGTGTGTGTGTGTGTATTGCCTCTGGGGCCTGAACTCAGGGCTTAGGTGCTGTCCCTGGCTTTTTCTTTTTTGTCCCTCAGTGCTAGTGCTCTAGCATTTAAGCCACAGCTCCACTTCTAGCTTCTTGCTGGTTAATTGGAGATAATAATTTCACAGACGGGCTGGGAATATGGCCTAGTGGCAAGAGTGCTTGCTTCATATACATGAAGCCCTGGGTTCGATTCCCCAGCACCACATATGTAGAAAACGGCCAGAGGTGGTGCTGTGGCTCAAGTGGCAGAGTGCTAGCCTTGAGCAAAGAGAAGCTAGGGACAGGGACAGTGCTCAGGCCCTGAGTCCAAGCCCAGGACTGGCAAAAAAAAAAAAAAAGAATAATTTCACAGACTTTTCTCTTGGGCTGGCTTTAGAGTGCCATCCTTAGACCCCAGCCTCCAGAATCACACAGGATTGCAGGTGTGAGCCTCCAGAGCCTGGCAGAAGATTTGGTTTGTTCCTGAGAGGAAAATCAGTGGCCTGAGGGTTAATGACAGCCCCGTATCAGCAAAGCAGCATGGGCCAGGCTGCGCACAGTCTTGTACGTCAATCATGTTGGCGCTTGTAGGACAGAGAATCATTCTGTCCTGAGATTGGAGGACAATTCAGCTTATTTCCTTTCCATGTTTATCTCCTGCCAGCCTGTGGTCTTTTCTCTGTACAAATATGTCTTTTTTTTTTCCTGAAAAGACTTAGAGCTGAAAGAGGAGAAAGTTAAATTTTAAGCTAGTTGGTCGAGTCTCTGGTTAGCTCTTCAAATAATAAATTAAGCTCGAGACAAACTCAAAGCCACTGAATAAAGTTGGCTCCTTGAATTACTTGTGAACTCCAGTTATTCTTTGTTTTCAGGTAGCACAAATATTAGGTTGTTAGTTTTGTCCTTAGAAAAATTTGCTTTTCAGCCAAGTGTGGTGGGGCGTGCCTGTCATCCCAGCACCTTTGGAGCTGAAGCAGGTGAACGCCAGTTCCCGGCCAGCCTGGGCTACAACAACAACAGAAAAAAAAAAAAAAAGGCTTCTATTTTCAAGTCATTAGCCAGTGACTACAGTCTTTACGTGGATAAATACAGAAGTAGCTTTGTGTATGTAGTTTATCAGTCACCACGCCTGGAATACCAAGGTTTTCTTAGGAAAAGAGTAACCCGGAAGTCCTCTCAGGACTTGTTCTCCAAATCAGATGAGATATGAAGTACCTTGGTCTTTAATCAGTTAAAATACTGATAGTTGGGAGCATAACAAACAGTGAGCTGTTTTTCTGCCTGTTGCAAAGCACAATAAAATGTTTACTTATTTGCAACACTATACTTTCAGGAATCTGAGTCTCTCTTCCCCCCCTTCTTCCATTCCCCTCCCCTCTCTTTCTGCTATCTAATTTTGCCTCAAGGAATCTTCCTCTTATCTATGGGAACATATTTCTTTGTTTGACTCTTATTCCCCCTGTGGACTAGACAGAGACCCCTTTAACTCCACCCAGCACAGGCTCCAGGAATTAATTTGAAACATAATTTTTATACTTCATACCCCTTCAATTCTTAATTCCCTTTACATGCCTTTTAAACATGTCATAAAATGAAATAAGAATAATTGATAAGAATAACTGAATAAGAATAATTAGAAGAATACTCTCTGGTAAGTACACAATGAGATACAGGGTTTTCCCTCTTTCTTTCCCTCCCTCTCTCCCTCCCTTTTTCATGGTACTAGAACTCATGACCTCAAGATTGCTAGGCAAGCATTCTGTCAACTTTAGTCATATCCTGAAGCTCAGAAAATGTGTATTTCAAACTTCTTTATTTTTTTGGTGTGGATACTTTGGATAGAACTCAGGGCCTAGGCACTGTTCCTGAGCTGCTTTTGCTCAAGGCTAGCACTCTACCACTTGAGCCACAGCTGGGCTTCTAGCTTTTTGGTAGTTTATGGGAGATAAGAACCTTATGGACGGCTGGTGCCAATGGTTCATACCTGTAATCCTAGCTACTCTGGAGGCTGAGATCTAAGGTTCATGGTTCAAAGCCAGTCTGGGCAGGAGACTCTTATCTCTAAAAAACTACTAAAAAATGTCAGGAGTGGCACTGTGGCTCAATGGTAGAGCACTAGCCTTGAGCAAAAGAAGCTCAGGGACAGTGCCCAGGCCCAGAATTCAAGCCCCAGGACTGGCAACAACAATAACAACAACAAAGAGTCATGGACTTTTCCTTACTGGGCTGGCTGAGATCTGAGGATCTTCAGAGTGGCTAGAATTACAGGTGTGAGTGCCTGGCTATTTCTAACATTTTTATGTGAGTCTGTCTGTATATATAATGAAATTCAGATGGCAAGTATATATTTAACTTATGAAAATTGGGGGCTGGGGATATGGCCTAATGGCAACATTGCCTGCCTCGTATACATGAGGCCCTGGGTTCGATTCCCCAGCACCACATATACAGAAAACGGCCAGAAGTGGCGCTGTGGCTCAAGTGGCAGAGTGCTAGCCTTGAGCAAAAGGAAGCCAGGGACAGTGCTCAGGCCCTGAGTCCAAGCCCCAGGACTGGCCAAAAAAAAAAAAAAAAAAACAACAAACAAACAAACTTATGAAAATTGTACACATCGAAGAGGGCATTTGCGATGGGTGAATTTCCAAAGGTCTGAAATATGTCATAAACTTCATGTATTTAACCAACTATGTTCATCGAGAAACCAGGATAGAAAATTAACTGCGAGATCAGGATTTCTAGAGAAAATTCTGGTCGTTTTCAGTGTGTGAGGGACTTAGAGAGTTCTCACTCCATTGATTACCATTCTTGCTATAAACCTGAAAGGATAGAACATCGAAAGTAAATGGTGGGAAGTGCATTAACTTAGTGAAAAGAATAATTTTGTACTTGATGAGAGTAAGGTGGAAGAATCTGTTATTTATCTGAGACAGCTTGTCTGCTACAAGAAGCAACATGCAGACTAGAAAGGCATAATCTTTATTTGTTAGTAGAAGGCATCTGTTAGGTATTTAGTTGCTTTTGGAAGCACCTCGGGTTGATTTGATTGATTGATTGTGCCGGAGGCTTTTGTATTTATTCCTTGGAGAGATTCTGTTTCCTAGGCCTTCTTTATCATCTCTCCTGACAATCTTCTTAATTAATTGCACAGGGCTTCTCATTTCCAGGTACTGAAGTAGTAGATAAGCAGGGCGAAAGGGAGTACTTGGTAAGCAGCCAGCTATTCTAAACCTCACTGCCCACGGCAGATTTTTCTACTTGCCTAGAACCATATCTAGCAAAAGTCTGAGGGTGTGGAAATGCCTTTGGATAATCACCACTAGCTTTATTTTTGCAACTTCCCAAGCACTGAATTAAAGGTTTTATACCCCTTATTTTTAGCCATTCCTCAATCTAGAAAGGAAGGTCTTATCATCCTTATTTTCCATTGAGAACAGTAGATACAGAGAGTAGTTTCTCCTTAGTAGGGGGAGTTGAGGCAAAGATTCAAACCCAGATCTATTGGGAATTTTTGTTTGTCCATCTTGAACTCAGGGCCTGAGCTTGTTTTGCTCAAGGCTAGTGCTCTACCATTTTGAGCCACAGCTCCATTTCTAGTTTTCTGGTGGTTAATTGGAGATAAGAGTCTCATTGACTTTCCTGCCAAGACTGGCTTTGAACCCCAATCCTCAGATCTCAACCTCCTGAGTAGCTAGGATTACAGGCATGAGCCATGGTTCCTGGCTAGTTCTGTTGGTCTTTAAAGCTCATGCTTGGTCCAATCCAAAGCAGTGAGCTCCTTTAACTTTGTAGTTTTCTGACCTAGGTTGCTTCTTGGCTAACTTGGCTAAACGGTCATCAGGTAGCCTATCGATCTATGGATGCTAGGGTGTCATTTTTGTGAAGTCTTGCTTAAGACTTCTTGTTCAAGCTAGTGGAACTCAATGGCCAGCAGCAATGGAGACCTGTGGCCATAGTTCTTAGGAGGTACAGGCTGCGTCACGACAATGTCATGCATAGCTCCCTGTCACAGCGACGCTATCAGCACTGACTGCTTCACGTCTGTCTATAAGCTAATGAATAATGTAACTTTTAGGAAAATGATAGACACAATCATTTTCCCCTAAATGCTTATAGATGATGGATTTTCATTGTATTAGAACCAAAGGTTAAAAAGATTTGGGCCTGTGTAAACTATCCTGCTTCAAGTTTTAAAATCCACTGAAGCAATGGTTATTAATTAGAATGGCATTACTATTAATTAATATAGACATTCACAATTTCTGCTGTAAGGTTGTAAAACACATAGTAGTTCTCTTTTTCTGTGCCCATTTCAGATGTAGAAGCAATAATCCAGGCAATACACCAAAGGGTAATTTTTCATTAGGAGAATCAAGGCTTATAAATTATGGTGTGTCTCAAGTTTCAAAAAAGCTATTAGAGGGCTGGGGATATGGCCTAGTGGCAAGAGAGCTTGCCTCGTATACATGAGGCCCTGGGTTCAATTCCCCAGCACCACATATACAGAAAATGGCCAGAAGTGGCGCTGTGGCTCAAGTGGCAGAGTGCTAGCCTTGAGCAAAAGGAAGCCAGGGACAGTGCTCAGGCCCTGAGTCCAAGGCCCAGGACTGGCCAAAAAAAAAAAGCTATTAGAACTTAGGTTCATTTCTCTTACCAGCTGGCAGCACGCATAGTTGGGACTCTTCTCTTTGTACTGTCTTAGTGATGATTACTATTCTTGTGTGCCATTACTAGGGCTAGCATTCAGGGCAAGGGTGCTATCCCTCAGTTTATCACTCCAGGCTGACTCTCTACTGTTTTGAGCCATACCACATCTGGCCTTCTGGTGGCTAATTGGAAATAAGAGTCTCATGGACTTTCCTGCCCTGGCTGGCTTCAAGCTATCACCCTCAGATCTCAGCCTCGTATGTAGCTAGGATTACAGGTGTGGATCACCTGTGGCCAGCTGCTGTCTTATTCTTGCTACCACTTGGCTGTGTTGCATTACACAAGCCATCCTACTTCATCTGGTGCAGTGCTTCTATGGGGACACTAAATGTTGTCCCATGTGGCCAAGTAGCGGGAATGCTATGAAGCTGTCTTCCCAGTGTGGCGTTCCTTAACGAGTGACTGCCGAGTCACCTTCGAACTTTCTTCATCTTTTCCTCCTCTTGGTTGGTGTAAATGCCCACAGGTGACTTCTCTGTCTCTTTGCAGGGAAACCTCTGTGGTTGATTTCCTTGGTAGCTATGAGAACATAGCTAAATTGCTTCAATTTTGTGATCGTCCTCTGAGCAATTTTTCTTCTTTTTAAGCTCTTTTCTTTTCTTCTTCTTTTCCTTTATTTGGTGTTCTTCCTCTATAAAAATATTTAAGAAAAAGAAGAAAAGGAAAAGGGGTTAACCATTTGGAAAAAGTAGAAATTAACTGTGGTTATAGAAGAAGTTATGTATCCAATAATGTAGTTTTTCCTATCTGCTGGGAAAGAGTTTTTACACAAAGGGAAAGACGACAAGCAAGGGAAGCGTGGAAATCTGACCAATAAAAGCAGACGACTGAGCACACACTTCTGCCTTGGGAATGTTTTTGTTCCACTCCACAAAGGCGAAAGACAACATGGGAACCGTCTCTGAAATATACGAGCACTTAAATTGATGAGAAAACAACGGGATGTGAGAACCAGGCAGAGGGGGGTGGAGGATGCTGGGAATCCACCTTACAGGGCCTCAGAGCCTCTTGGTCTGTGAGGATGTCACCGATCCCCTAAGACTTGGTGGGGATTTCTCTGCGGTGAGTTTGAGGGTGAGGGACCAGAAGATGTGAAGAGTGACAACGGAGATGTCACTCACCAGGCTCTTCAGCTCACGGCTAGTGCTCTACCACTGAGCCAAAGCCCCACTTCTGGCTTTTTGGTGTTTAATTGGAAATAAGAGTCTCATAAACTTTTCTGCCTGGGCTGCCTTTGAGTTATTTTCAGATCTCAGCCTCCTGAGTAGTGACTGACCTTTAGTTAGTCTTTTTCTTCTTTTGGAAGTACTTGGATTTGAACTCAGGGCCTCACATTTGTTTGGCTTACTTGCTTGGCACTCTACCACTTGAGCCATGCCTCCAGCGTGACTTTTTGCTGGTTAATGGAAATAGAGTCTTGTAGACTTTTCTACTTGAGCTGGCCTTGAATCTTGATCCTCTGGCTATCAGTCTCCAAATAGCCATGAGCTATTGGTGCCAACTTGTTTCTCTTCACATATATATGTGATATGTGTGTATATACTATTTATTTACTTTTAACTTTTGCTTATATATTTGTGTATATACTAACATTTTCATTAAAGATTGTGGATGTTTTCCAATTATTCATCTACTACATTAAAAATTGCTGTCTACCTATATGTTGTACAATTATAGTATTTGTTCAACCATTCTTCTGTCATATATTGATTTATTATTTCCTGTGTTTATTATCATTCCTGTGTTCCTTTCCTCCTCTCCCTCCCAGATACATTCTTTCTCCTACAGGGAAACTAAGGCTTAGTAGTGGACTACTAAACTGATTTTGAAAGCATGTGTTTCAATATAGACTGGTGGTGATATGTCGTTGGAACTCAGGGCCTTGTGCTGGCTAGGCAAATTCTGCTGGGTGAGCTAGGCCTCTAGTCCTCACTTACTCTTTTTCTTTTCAGGGCTTGGATCAACCTAGAGTTTTGTTTTATAGTCATGGGGCTTGAGCTCAGGGCCTGGGCACTGTCCCTGAGCTCTTCTGCTCAAGGCTAGTGTTGTGCCACTTTGAGCCAGAGCCCCTCTTCTAGTTTTCTGGTGGTTAATTGGAGATAAGAATCTCACGGACTTTCCTTCCCAGGGTGGCTTTGAACCATGATCCTCAGATCTCAGCCTCTTGAGTAGCTAGGATTATAGGCATGAGCCACCAGTGCCTGGCTTGGTATTTTATTTTTTTTACCAGTCCTGGGGCTTGAATTCAGGGCCTGAGCACTGTCCCTGGCTTCTTTTTGCTCAAGGCTAGCACTCTACCACTTGAGCCACAGTGCCACTTCTGGCTTTTTCTATATATGTGGTACTCAGGAATCGAACCCAGGGCTTCAGGAATGCTAGACAAATACTCTATCACTAAGCCACATTTCCAGCCCTTGGTGAGACTTTTATCTCTATATAACTAGCAAAAAGCTGGGAGTGGAGGTTTGGCTCAAATGGTAGAATGCCACCCTTCAGCAGAAAAAGTTAAGTGAGAGCACAATGCCCTGAATTCAAGCCCTAAATTGGCGCGGGTGCATGTGTGTGTGCGTGCGTGTGCGCGCACACACACACACGCACACACAAGAATACATACACACATACACCCCCCAAAATGAGTAAAAGTATTATAATATGACCTTTAAAGTTTAGTGGTTATAAGGTCATCCATTTTTTCATTATAGGTAAATATGCTTGTATATTGTAGTTTGATGAGAGAGAAAAAATAGATATACAATGACAAATATACCTCAAGTAGTATGCTTTTTTCCTAGTGAAAAGTATTCGTTATTTGGCTGGAAAATATTGACCCTAAGTCTTCTAAGGGATAGCTAAGAGTTACTTCCATATATTCTATAAAGTAAAAATAAGAAACTTTGTCTTATTTTTCATGTCAGAATTGACTTTAGTTACTTCAAAGTTTTTCTCTTTTATTTTTCAGAAACCTTGGTTACTGATATAATGAGTCAAAACTGGTACCAATTTAGTTTATTTATAATCTAAGAATTTATAAGTATCATATGAAGTTACTTAAAACAAATTACACATATGGCAAAATTTATTAGGTTACTTTTATAGTGATTTTGCAATGCATAAAATATGCAGCTAATTCAATTTTCAGAATTTGGCTTAATACTTGAAGGCCACTCCATTTTAAAAGTTCTTTTAAATGAAGAATCATTCAGGGTGATTCAGGTAAAGTATTTATTTTGTTCATAAATTCTTAATGTTTCCTATTTAGATGTTTTAAGTCCTCCTAGCGGATATATAGTATGAGTTTCTTGAATGTACCTCAAGAATTGGTCTCATAACCTGAGTGGTAATAGATTCTGTACATTACGATTGGACACTAGTGATTGTTTTTGAAATATTTCTCCACCGATACAATTTCTGGGAAGTTAATTTCTATGACTCTGTTTCTCCTTCCATACAATGGAAAGTCTACTATTTCCATGGTTTTGGTACTAGGAAAGCAGAGACTGTATGTCAGATACTTGGAGATAGATACTATCTATGGTTATAAGTATTGTTATGTATCAGAAAAACTACGTTTTTTTTTTAGTTGTGGGGCTTGGACTCAGGGCCTGGGCACTGTCCCCGAGCTCCTGCACTCAAGGTTAGTATTCTACCACTATGAGCCACAGGTCCACTTTGTAGAAGAATTACTTCTAGCAAGCAAAGCCAGAACACTTGTACTCAGCCCATTATTACTTTTCTGAAATGTGTGTTTTATGATATTAGATAGATCCTCCCAAATCGAAACTACTCAGTGGACACTAGTAATTCATGTATTATTTTCCAGTAAAAGCATGGCACTGAAGCTATGTCTGAAGACCATTTCTACAATCCTAACTTGTTCCTAAAAGCCCCAGACTGAGGATGGTGGAGAGAGTGAGAAAAGGATTGAACCCCACCCCTGCATCAAGAGCAGAATGAAGACTTACTCTGAGTATGGTGGAGTTCTGAAATAGTGACCCCAACCGATGCCCCGTGAAGTACATTTCCATATAAATACTTGCCAGGGACACTTTCCAAGTATGTCTAAGCCAGAAAGTGAAGCTGTGCTCCCAGACTTTCTTCTGAAAGATTGACTTCTTCAAATACTAAGGAGATTAGAACAGAACAAGATGGAAAGCAGACGTGTTTTCTGGGGTAGATGATGGTGTCCATATGTTTATATAAAACACATTTTCAGAAGAGATAGGCATTTGGAGGTCAGGGTTAAGAGATGGAGACTTTCCATTATTCAAGTCAAGGGAGATTCAATTCATGACATTTGAGATTTGACTGTCAGGCAGAAAGAACGCAGAGAGCACAGGGCTGATGGACTCCACTGGGTCTGCTGTTTCTCGCCTGTGTGCTCTCTCTCTCTCTCTCTCTCTCTTTCTGTCAGTTGGTCATGGGGCTTGAACTCAGGGCCTGGGCACTGTTCCTAAGCTCTTCAGCTCAAGCCTACCTCTCTACTACTTTGAGCCACAGTGCCACTGGTTTTCTGGTGGTTCATTGGAGGTAAGAGTCATGGACTTTTCATCCCAGGCTAGTTTTGAACCACGATCCTCAGAACACAGCTTTCTGAGTAGCTAGGATTACAGGCGTGAGCCACCAATGCCCAATTCTCTCTCTCTCTTTCTCCCTTCCTTCCTTCCTTCCTTCCTTCCTTCCTTCCTTCCTTCCTTCCTTCCTTCCTTCCTTCCTTCCTTCCTTCCTCTCTTCCTCCCTGCCTCCCTTCTCTCCTTTTCCCCTTTCCTCTCTTTCTCTGTCCTTCCTTTCATTTATTCATTCATTTCCCCCTTCTTTCCTTCATTTCCCTTTCCCTTTCCTCCCTTCCCTTTTCTTCTCCCTCTTTTGTTGCATATTTTAAACTTAGAATACAAAAAACCAAGGGAAGGAAATCAAGGGAAAAAGGAAGACAAAGGAAGAAACAAAGGAAGGAAGGAAAGCAGAAAACAAAAAAGGAAGAAGGGAAGGAAGAAAGAAGGAAAGTGAATAAATGAAAGCATAGAGAGATAATGCATGTATCCTTTGGAAACTGCAGTTTATCCTGCAAATACTCAGCTGTTAACAAAAAGCTTCCCACACTGTTTAGTATTGTTTAGGGAATATTAACATGCATCAGAATTTACCTCAAATATCAATATCTTATTTTTATAAATAGCTTTTTGTATTAAGGAGAGAATGAATGGAAACAGAGATGAACAAAGAGAACCAAGGGTCACTGAAACCTAACCATCCAGTTCCAGGGATAGAATTTAATATCACTTTTCTCCCTACATTTCTGTCTCTGAAGATGTCTGGAAAATGTGCAAAGAATTATTGGTGTCAGGTGGCACCCGAGATTCCAAGAACAAATCTCATCTATGATCCCTAATGGTGTGTGTGAGGTTCAACCTTTTTTTAAATGTCAAAATATACATTTATTTATTAATTGTGTTATCTCCACTGACATACAGGTTCAACCTTTTTAAAGTTGTTATTGTAAAGGTAATGTACAGAGGGGTTACAGTTATATCAGTCAGGTAATGAGTACATTTCCTTTCGGACAATGTCACCTCCTCCTCACTTTCTCCCTCCTATCCCACCCACAAATTGTACAGTTTATTTTCTTTCTTTCTTTTTTTTTTTTTTGGCCAGTCCTGGGCCTTGGACTCAGGGCCTGAGCACTGTCCCTGGCTTCTTCCCGCTCAAGGCTAGCACTCTGCCACTTGAGCCACAGCGCCGCTTCTGGCCGTTTTCTGCATATGTGGTGCTGGGGAATCGAACCTAGGGCCTCGTGTATCCGAGGCGGGCACTCTTGCCACTAGGCTATATCCCCAGCCCTCTTTCTTTCTTTATTTTGCCAGTTCTGGGGCTTAAACTCAGGGCCTGAGCACTGTCCGTGGCTTCTTTTTGCTCAAGGCTGGCACTCTACCTCTTGAGCCACAGCACCACTTCCGGCTTTTTCTATATATGTGGTGCTGAGGAATCGAACCCAGGGCTTCATCTATACGAGGCAAGCACTTTACCACTAGGCCACATTCCCAGCCACACAGTTTATTTTCAACATAGTGTCTAATGAGAACTACTGATGCATTTGTTTACCCTTTGTCCTTCCATTTCTGTGCTCCCTAAAGTTCACCTTCTTATCATATATATATATATATATATATATATATATATATATATTTTTTTTTGGCCAGTCCTGGGCCTTGGACTCAGGGCCTGAGCACTGTCCCTGGCTTCTTCCCGCTCAAGGCTAGCACTCTGCCACTTGAGCCACAGCGCCGCTTCTGGCCGTTTTTCTGTATATGTGGTGCTGGGGAATCGAACCTAGGGCCTCGTGTATCCGAGGCAGGCACTCTTGCCACTAGGCTATATCCCCAGCCCCCATATATATATATTTTTAAAATTAAATTTTTTGTTAGTTGTGGAGCTTGAACTCCAGGCTGGGGCACTGTCCCTGAGCTCTTTTTGCTCAAGGCTAGAGCTCTACCACTTTGACCTACAGTGCCACTTCCAGTTTTTGAGTGGTTAATTGGAGATAAGCATCTCATGGATACTGTCCTGCCTGGGCTGGCTTTGAACCATGAGTCTTAGATCTCAGCCTCCCGAGTAGCTAGGATTACACATGTGAGCCTCCAGCACCTGGCTTTTCATACACACCGATTTACATGTTGCTGGTATATCTGGTTGCAGTCAAGCAGGCTGTAAGTGTCTAAGCCAAACATAAAAGTGTAAAGTATTTAAACAAAGCTGGGAGAGACCCTTTGAGATGCCATCCAGCTTTAAGGTTTGGTTCTTGCCACTGGCAGTTAGGTGGAAAAGAGGAGCTTCAGTAGCTGAGGTGGGAAGCAATTTCGGCATAACTGGTCTTTGGTGCAAAAATACTTGAGATAGCACTAGGATTCTCGATGAAAATAAACGTGGGAGGTAGAATAGGCCTTGAAAAGTGATCAACTAGCCAGCATGGTGGAGTACACTTGTAATCCTAGAGCAGGCAGGGCCACGGATGGAGGATTGAGATCAAGGGCAGCTAGCGATGTGTAGCAAAACTCAAGTCTCCAAAATGAAGCTCTCCTTTTGTTGTAGTAATCCTAAATCATAGGGGTTCTGGTGGTAATTTCAGATTATTGTTGGTATAATTTTAAGGACCCATAAAGAAATCTGGTTTACATAATCTTTGGGAGTGTGTGTGTGTGTGTGTGTGTGTGTGTGTGTGTGTGTGTGTGTGTATGTATGCTGGCCCTGGAGTTTGAACTCAGGACGTGGGCATGGCCCATGAGCTTTTTTGTTCAAAACTAGCACTCTACCACTTGAGCCATAGCTCCACTTCCTGCTTTTTATTAGTTAATTGGAGATAAAAGAGTTTCATGAATTTTCCTGCCCAGGCTGGCTTTGAACTGCAATCCTGAGTAGCTAGGATTACAGATGTGAACCACCGGTGTCCAGCTTGAGACACTTGAATGAATTCCTTCACCTGCCATGTATACTAAGCCTTGAGGAGCGCTCCAAGTTAGCACTTCAGTACCAACCAAACCTTAAAGCTGGAGGGCATCTCAAAGGGTCTCTTCCAGCTTTGTTTAAATACTTTACACTTTTATGTTTGGTTTAGACGCTTATGTTTGCTTGACTGCAACCAAATATACCAGCAACATGTAAATCAGTGCGTATGGCATGCGAAAATATGTAGCTACGACTGTAGCTGTGGGTGGATGGGAGATGGTTTACGGAGCAAATGGCTTTGCAAACAGCTTTCCAATAAGATTAGGTTCCTGGGAAAATGTGTTATAAAAATAAATCCTATTACTTTCCCCAAATCTGTACAGTTGACTTTCTTTAAGGTTATAATTTTTGGATGCAAATGCCATATTGGTTTGGTATATATACTTTCATAAAAGTGCTTGGACTCTTGACCATCTCTGATGGGAAACCATGGCTTATGTGGGTTTTATAAACAACCACTATGTCTCCTAATGCATACTTTTTTTTTTTTTTTTTTTTTTTTTTTTTTACTGTCTGTAAATTGAAGCTTGGAACAGGACTCAGATTGCTCAGAGGATCACGGCTCTGGGTAGCCATGAACTTTCCTAACCTATCCCGAAGGTTGCTCTGCAGCTGCCACTGTAAGAAAGTGTCTCATTTTGAGCATTCTCAAAACACAGGTTGCTTTTTGGTAAGAGGCACACGCAGCAAGCTTACAGATTAGGTAAGTACATGCGTTGTATAACTGACAGCTGAATCGCTATCTCAAGACTATAGTGGAATATCTATTTAATGTCTATATAAATGATTCTCTGAATGGTTAAGGTTCATCTAAATGCAGCATCTCATTTCATCTTCACTCTGAGAAGGAAAATGGTTTTCTGCACTTTACAGAGCAGGAGACGAGGGCTTACAGATAACTGGTGATGGGCCTTTGTGCTTCAGAGTTAATGATGTTCTGAGAAATGAAGTGTACGCCAATAAAAATGAGTCACAAAACCCATCTTGGAGTGGTTTTTAACTGTTCTTATCCTGGGGAAGTTTTTCTCCTTTTACAAGACAATTTTCTGTACTCGTATAAAAACCAATACACAGACCAAGGGAACAGAATAGAGAACCTAGAAATTAGTTCACATAAATACAGCAAACTGATTCTGATTTTTTTTTTTTTTTGCCATGTCAGGGGTATCAAACATGCTAGGAATCTGTTTTACCATTGGGTTGCACCCCCAGTTCCCGAAAAGCAGAGAGAGAGAGAGAGAGAGAGAGAGAGAGAGAGAGAGAGAGAGAGAGAGAGATGCCAGTTCCAAGACTTGAACTCAGTAACTGGGTGCTGTACCTGAGCTTTTCTATCCAATGCTAGATCTCTAGATCTCTACCACTTGAGCCACAGCTCCACATTTGGCTTCTTTGGTGATTAATTGGAGATAAGTCTCACACTTTCCTGCCCAGGCTGGCCTTGAACTGAGATCCTCAAATCTCAGCCTCCTGAGTACCTAGGATTACTGGTGCTTGGTTCCAGCAAACTGGGTTTTGATGAAGTTGCCATGAGGACATGAGATGGAGAAAAGATAGTTGTTGTTGTTGTTGTTGTTTTTTACATAGATGGCACTAGGAAAACTGGATGCCCACTCTGAAAAGAATAACAGTAAACCCATTGCTCTTCTCACCTGAACTCACCCCACACCCCTTTCCTCCTTCCCTCTCTCTCTGTGTATGAAATACTATATATACTATGAGACTATATATCACGTACTATTTACTCATAAAAGAATAGCATCTCATAATTTATATCAATGTGAATAGAACAAGTGGACTTCATGCTTCTTGAAATAAACCAGAAAGATAAATGCCAAATATTCTCATACAATTTGTGAAAACTAAACACTTGGTCAAGTAGAAGATAATAAAATAGTAGGGACTGGAGAAGGGGGAGGAGAGAGGTGCCAAAACGCAGCTGATTAGGAGGAATAATTTCTGGTATTCTGTAGCCTCTGAGGGAGGGGTAATGGGTCCCCATCCAGAGACACGATACATATCTGTGGTGATGGAAAAGTTAATTGCCCTGACTGTACACTATAAACACAGTATGCCCTATAAATATGCGCTGAAGTTGCATGTAAAGAAGATTACTTGTAGCCAGGCACTGGTGGCTCATGCCTTAATCCTAGCTACTTAGGAGGCTGAGATCTGAGGATGGCAGTTCAAAGCCAGCCAAGACAAGAAAGTCTGTCCGACTCTTATCTCCAATTAATGACCAAAATGCTGGAAGTGAAACTGTGGCTTACGTAGTAGAGCTCCAGGCTTCAACAAAAAAAAAGATCAGAAACAGAACCCAGGCTCTGAGTTCAAATCCTAAGACCAACACAAAACATACAAATGGTACTACTTAAGTACTACTCGCTACTACTTAAGAAATTAAAAAGCAAAGCAAAACCCAGATCCTAAACAAACCAAACCTTCAGGAACAGCTCATGACAGCAAGGACTGTTTTGTTTGTGTGGTTAAACACACTCTGAAGATAGCTGCAGTACTTAATTTCCATAATCAGTCCGGTCAGTCCAGCTGTGGCACAACTGTATTGATTCTGGTTCTGACTCCTAGGTGGCTCAATAGTAAGATGCAAGACCCCACTCGCCCCTCCCCCCATGCCACATTTTCTTGTTTGCATCTCAGCATTCAGAAAGCAAACTGTAAGTCTTATTTATCTCAACAGCTTTCATTCTCAAACAGGAGTCACCCAATCCTATCCTTCAATTGACTGGCTTAGTAGCTGGGTTTCTAGTCATATGAAGTTCCTCATAAGGTGTCCAATGCTACCTGTTGGCAGTTATTTTACTGTCTTTCAAGTTTCTTAAGCTCATCCAATAGACTTTTGTGCTCTACAAATACTGTATCTGAGCTGGGCACCCCTGTCATCCCAGCTATTCAGGAGGTTGAGATCTGAGGATCACAGTTCCAAGCCAGCCTAAGTAAGAAACTCTCGTGAGACTGTTGGCTCTGATTAAGCACCCAAAAGCCAGAAATGGAGGGAGTGGGTCAAGAGGTAAAATGCCAGCCTTGAGGAGAAAAAAGCCAAGTGAGAGCATGAAGCTCTGAGTTCAAGCCCCAGACACACACACACACACACACACACACACACACACACACACAGTATCTGGATACAGAGCACAGTGTAATCTCAAGCACCAATGGCAGCCAGGCACTGGTAGCTCAAGCCTGTGATACTAGCTACTCAGGAGGCTGAGATCTGAGGATTGTGATTCAAAGCCAGCCTTGGCAGGAAAGTTCCCCCTGGTGAGACTGTTATCTCCAACTAACCCCCAGAAAATGGGAAGAGATGCTATGGCTCAAAGTGGTAGAGTACTAGCTGGAACAAAAGAGCCCTGAGTTCAAGTTCTCATACCACCACCACCACCAAAAATTCACCAGTGGCATCTAGCAGTGCCACTGACCAACTCCCAATTAAGCTGCCATTTGTTGCAGAATGAGCAGTCTGCAGGCCTCAGCGTGTAACACAGAGGAGGGTGGTCTTGGGAGTCAAGGCTGGAATGTCTTTTGTTGTCTAGCCATATATTTTACCTCTCCCCTGGGAGTGGTGAGAACGTCTCCATGCTCTAAAAACTTCTACACTGTCGGTCCTGTTTCCCAGCTGAGCCGCTGACCCCAACTTTCTTCCAAGGCTGCTCTCCTTTCAACTTTTACTTTGTAGGGCTTCCATTCTTTGTTTCTCAACCAGTGCTGTGTGAGCAGGGCCATGTACTATGCGCTAGAGAGGGCAAATGATGCCTGGACTCTCGTCATTTCCAAGTTATTAAAGCTGACCTTGGATAGCTAATTTAATTTAATTTTAATTTTATTGAGTTTTTCCTGTTGAGGATCCAAGCCAGGGTCTTACACATCTTCATCGAGTGCCTCAGAAAGAAAATCTCAAAAATTACCCAATGGCTTTAAACATTTTTTTTCTGTCACAAAGAATACTGCTTGTCTATTTTATATTTTTCTGAAGTCTTTCTAGGTAAGTTCCTACAGAGAAATTTATAGAAATGTGAATAAATAGATGAACACACATAAAAATTGTTAGTGATTTCATTAATCTTCACTATTTGCCTTCACTGTACAGCCATTGACCCAATTTTAAGAGAACAGCTTTTTTTTTTTGCCAGTCCTGGGCCTTGAACTCAGGGCCTGAGCACTGTGCTTGGCTTCCTTTTGCTCAAGGCTAGCACTCTGCCACTTGAGCCACAGCGCCACTTCTGGCCATTTTCTATATATGTGGTGCTGGGGAATTGAACCCAGGGCTTCATGTATACGAGGCAAGCACTTTTGCCACTAGGCCATATCCCCAGCCCCAAGAACAGCTTCTTAAATTTTGTTTTCATTCTTTTTTTATTGTTATTATAAATGTGATATACCGAGGGGTTACCATTTTAGAAGTTAGATAATGAATACATTTCTTTTTGGACAATGTGATTCCTTCATTCTCTCCCGGTTTTTTCCTCTTCTTCTCTCACTCACAAGCTGTATAGTTCATTTGAGAACAGCTTTTGTTTTGAGAGAATCCAAGTTACCAGTGTTGGAATTCATTCTACCAAGCTCTCTAGGACATACCTGGCCAATGTCTTTACTCTTGAGACTTGGAGACATGAAAGAGAGGCTATCCACATTGGAAATATAATGAAGGAATTAATGATACACACCCATCCTTGCACGCAAAACCTCTGGGCACCCTTGTGAAGCCGAGTGCTGGCATGAAGTTAGCTCCACAGGTATGACCCACGCACAACAGGGAAAAATGAGTGTTTTTCTTGGATTCGGGTATTAGTAAAATATTTCTCTTTTAATGGCCAGATGCCACGGCTACTTTCTAGAAATCAAATGGATGAATAGATATAGTGCCTGCTCTCAAAACTCACTGTATTCTCCCCTCTAGTGACCCATGTATAAATGGATTAATAATTCTCCTTTTTATTGATTTGCCTTCCTCCCTAAAATAGGCGTGCCAGAGTGTTGATGCAGAGAAAATATTTTGATTTCATCTAAAACAAACTTGAGATTTGGCCTCAGAAATAAACAACTGTAGCCATGGCTCATTCCAGTTAAGTTCAGGACTGCTGAGTGAGGGAACTAGATAAGATGACCTTAGTCCCATTTATGGCTCTGCCTATGTAACCGGACAATTTTTTTTTAAGGCAGAGGGCTCATCAGGTCCAAAGAGAGGAGAAAAACTGAAAAAAAAAAGGGGGGAGGGTTGTCTGATAAGTATGGATGCTAATTGAGAATCTACAAGTTGACCAGCAATTGTAATTTACTTACTTTTATAAACCAATTTGGAATCTAGACATGGTGGCACTTTCCTCCCCTTAATTTAACTGGAGATCTTGGTCCCTGTGGCCTTTGACACCCACAAAACTATGCTAATGAGGCATTAGCTCAACATGCCTAGTCATTTGCCCCCACATTGTGGAAATCACTGGGGGTGACCAGCATGCAAACCTGCTTCTACTTACTAGACAATTGGAAATGGACACAGTCTTCATCTACATTCTTTAAGATCACATGGTTTTAGCACTGGTGGCTCATGCCTGTCATCCTAGCTAATAGGGAGGATGAGATTGGAGGATTGAGTTTGAGAGCCAGCCTGGGCAGAAAAGTCTGTGAGATTCTTATGTCCACTTAACCACTTTCCACTTTAGAACTGGAAGTGCAGTTGTGGCTCAAATGGTAGAGTGCTAGCCTTGAGCATAAAAAGGCAAGTAAGAACTCTAGACCATGAGTTCAAACCCCAGTCCCAGTACAAACCAATCAACCAACCACCACCACCACCACCACCACCACCACCACCAAAACAAACCCTCATTAGTTATAAATGCATTAGATAACGTAGACCTCAGGTGGAAATAACACGTCAGGTGCTTGGGATTTCTTTTATAGCCTCCATTCTCAATATTATTCTACATTTTTCTCCAGGAAGGAAGTCTACTCTTTCTTCCCAAATCAGCATGGGTCTATCTTTGCTCAAGAACACCTGATCATATGAATAAAACTAGGTCTCTCCTCTACTAAATCACCCATTGTCTTTTTGTGCTCAGGATGAAAGCAGAAATCCTGACCTGGCCCTCTGGCCTCCTCACTTCCCTGCTCCACCCACTGTGCCAAAATCATGTGCTAAGGTGAAAGGGAAATAGAGGGCTTTCTTAACTCCCATCATCAGATCAGTAGGGAAAGATTTTGTGTTCACTGGAATGTACAGGAATTTCGCCTCATGAATATGTAAAGCAATGAGCGGAGCAGTCAACCCTTTAGTCAACAAGGAAATAATGTTCACCAGCTGTTTAGTGAAGTGACATTGAGGCATTTATGGACGTTTGTGAAAAGGCAGGTGTGGTGGGGGGCACAGAGTCATGATGGGGCTGTTTGTTCAATGCTGTGTTGTCTTAGTTCTATTGCTTTAAGAATATAGCCACCCACTGACATTCTAAAACTTGTAAGTGTGCCTTGAACAATGTTTTTTTTTTTTTTTTTCTGGTGCTGGTTAGCAAATCCTTCCAGAATAGGAGAAGCCTCTTTGGTCCTTTGGAAGTCCTGTAGTGTCTGCTACGCCTTCAGCAGCAGGCACTTAGCACTTCTTCCTTTCCACAAAACATCACACAAACCCAAATACCAAAACCATGCCAAATCAACCCCTACCCCCCACCCCCAGCAAAGACCCCTAACCACAGCAAAAGAAAGCCAGAGATACTTATAAATCACCATAGAAGTGAGACTTTCTGTGACTAACTCCTTTCTTTTGTGGAGTCCAGGTAACAGAACATCTAGGATAAATGTGAACAGCAAACACACCTGCTCACTCAGTAGCTCACACCCTCATTCACCAAGCTGTCTGACTGATGGACTCATGAATCACACATGACAGATGCACCCTCATAATCTGGACAGGAGCAGCAAAATAATAAAATGTTTACAGTAGATAGTAAAAATATGTAAAAAATGTCTTAGCACCTCTTCCATGATCATATTTTAATTCCCACCAAAGGCCATTGTGGGTAATTTATTACCTTTATTAACGTTCAAATGAGGAAGGTGAGTATTAGAGCACTTGTATAGCTTGTGTCATTGCAAGTTAGTGTAACATTTGCCAGAAAGGAAACCCACCACACAGTTCAGGCAGAAAGGAGTTTATTGGGGGGATAGCAAACTGCCAGCCCACACAAGATGGAGGCGTGGGGAGACAGAGGGGAAGGAAGAAGGGAAAGAGAGAAAAAAGAGCAAGAGAGAGTAAGAGAGAAAAGGAAAAAGGGCGGGGACTTGTGTTGAGCTGGATTATATAGGGAAAGGCGGGAGGTATGACCTGGTGGATTGGATGTGACCTCAGAGAAGGAGGAGGTAACCGCCTCCAGGTGTGCCAGTTACCTAGGTAACTCAGGCACTGGGTGCAGACTTAAACAGGTGGGGGCATCTGCATGGAGCCCGCCAGGGGGTGGACCTTACAGGGATGGGATTCAGACCCATCCTTTATCATTCTTTTTACTGAACTCTCCATGTAGTCCCTTTCAGGTAGAAAGCATTATAGGGCTTTTGAAAAGTATTTTGGGGGGCTGGGAATGTGGCTTAGTAGTACAGTGCTTGCCTAGCATGCATGAAGCCCTGGGTTCAATTCCTCAGCACCACATAAACAGAAAAAGCTGGAAGTGGTGCTGTGGCTCAAGTGGTAGAGTGCTAGCCTTGAGCAAAAAGAAGCTCAGGGACAGTGCTCAGGCTCTGAGTTCAAGCCCCAGGACTGGCAAAAAATATTTATCTATTCAGTCTGTCACAGGGCTTGAACTCAGGGCCCAAGTACTGGCATTTAGCTTCTTTGCTTAGGGCCAGGACTCTACAACTTTGAGCCACAGAGCCACTTCTCATTTTCCAGTGGTTAACTGGAGATAAGGGTCTTATGGACTTCACTGCTGGGGCTGGCTTGGAACTGAGATTGTCAGATCTCAACTTCCTGAGTAGTTGAAAAGTATTTTAATTAGCACAAATCCTGTAGGGATTTTTGATGTTGACAAAGTTGGACAACAGCAGCCCAAACAGACAAATGAATTCTTAATGAACACCATGTTTTTAGATCTAACTGGGAAATGCCACTGTTCACCTGGCGGTTCCCAGAGCCTACATGGAAGGAGGTGGGCCTAGTACAAAGACGTGGGACGGCTGCTGTTTACCAGGAAGCTGCAGCCACACCTTTGATGAAGGATCATTACCCACCTTGAATATCCTTCTGATTCCCTGATGGGCCACTTACATTTTATCACTTCCTCCCGGTCATTAGACCAGTGTTCAAAGACTGGGCCCATTGCACAGGTGAACGGCAATGTAATCAAGAGGAAATAGCTTCCCCCGTGCCTGCTGTTCTCTGAAGACACAGGGTTCCCAGTGTGCAATGGAAAACGCAGGGCAATGGATGAATGGAAGCAATTCTTAACTGAAGGAAATATAGAGAAGCAATTGCTGGGCTAATATTAAGGATGGAAATGTGCTATCCCCCATCCATCCTATCCATCCACCTATCTATCCATCTACCTACCTATCTATCCATCTACCTACCTACCTATCCATCTACCTACCTACCTACCTACATACCTACCTACCTACCACTTAACTTACCTACATACTTACCTACTTACCTACTGTAAGGTTCATGGGAAAGGAAACTCGCCATGTGGTTCAGGCAGAAAGGAATTTATTGAGAGGAAAGCTAGCTCACACAAGATGGAGGTATGGGGAGA
The DNA here is from genome assembly GCF_023159225.1 of Perognathus longimembris pacificus. Taxonomy (NCBI): domain Eukaryota; kingdom Metazoa; phylum Chordata; class Mammalia; order Rodentia; family Heteromyidae; genus Perognathus; species Perognathus longimembris. The sequence continues at coordinate 12,348,846 of NC_063181.1, read as the reverse complement.
CAGAGGGGAAGGAAGAAGGGACAAAGAGAGCAAGAGAGAAAAGTAAAGAGAGGGGACTTGTGTTGAGCCGGATTATATAGGGAAAAGTGGGAGGTATGGCCAGGTGGATTGGTTGTGACCTCAGAGAAAGAGGACGTAACTGCCTTCAGGTGTGCCAGTTACCTAGGTAACTCAGGTACTGGATGCAGACTTAAGTAGGTTGGGGAGATCTGCATGGAGCCCTCCCGGGGGTGGGGGGTGGGCCTTACCTTACATCCATCTCTCTCTCTCTCTCTCTCTCTCTCTCTCTCTCTCTCTCTCTCTCTCTCTCTCTCTCTCTGCATCTATCATCTGTCTGTTTTTGTGTGGTACTGGGAATTAAACCTGGGGCTTCAAGCTTGTTAGGTAAGCAGTTTATTACTGAGTTATACCCACACTCTCCAAATCCATCCACTGTTGTTTTGCATTATATCATTTCCTCTGTCCAGCAAGCAAACATCTTCTAGTTTTGTTTTAGTTGACCGAGTTGAAATATAGTTTTGCTTCATGAATGTTTGTAGTCTGCACCTGATAAATGGGTGGTCTCATGTTCCTGAGTACCACCCTGAAAGATGGTAGGCACCATTGGGAATTAATTTGTGCTGCATGTAACTGAGTTTCAAGAAGGAGGCTTAGAAATAACTCAGATAATACTTATGATGCTGTTTATAATGACTGCTTAGCTCATTCACAATTGCATGAACTTTTATAGAAAAAATTCCAATGGGTATACTTTTGAAATTTTATAGTATAATAAAAATATCTGCCTCATAGATTTAGACTTGGGGCTAAATGCTTAATATAGATGAAATAATGTGAGCTGTTATTAGGGCAGAGTCACAGAAAGACCATGTGTTATATTAATGAGTTTGGAATGCACACATGGACTTTGCCTAAGAGAAATGAGCCATAAATACTTGTTAACTAATTCAATAGACCAACTTATTTCTTGGGCAGTGTTCTAAGGACTAGGTGGAGCCTAAAACCAACCAAATCTCTCCATTATGGAACATATATTCTAAGTGATATGAAATGTGTTCTATTCTAATTCTCTTTAAAACATTGCTCTTGCTGGGCTGTGGTTTGATTTTTGACTTTTCAAACAACATGGCTTTTTACTTTTGTGTGTATCTATGTGTGATGGCACTACGACTTGAATTTGAGGCCTGTACTGTCATTTGGCTTTTTTTGCTTCAGGCTGGTGTTCTACCATATGAGTTATACCTCTACTTCCAGCTTTTTGCTGGCTAATTGGAGATAAGAGTCTCATGGACTTTTCTGCATGGGCTGGCCTCAAACCACAGTCCTTAGTCATCTGCGAGCCTTACAGGCATGATCCATCAGTGCCTGGTTTCCTATTTGTTTCTATAAGGCTCAACACAGGGCGAGACTGGTGACCTGTTGAGTTTCATTCCCACTCCATGCCTGGCACAGTGTGTTTTAGTGAACACAGAGTATAGTTGCTGAGTGGCCACCCAGTCCCAGTAGCAAATGGTAGACTAATGGCCTCAGTATCTTGTTATCACATTTCCACTCCTACAAAGATAACAAATAATGTGAAGGGGGTCAAGATGAGCATTACAGTATATGTGCTGTAAAACTTCCATAGAATGAGGGCTTGCAGAGGAGATGGTGGAGATTGGGCAGTGTTCTTCCCAACTATGCTTGCTGCTGGTGTCTGAATTTAGAGTTTGTCAGGACTTAATGAGTTAAGTGGTGGGGTTTAGCAGTCTGCCATCAGCCTTACAGGAAGAAAAGCAGAACAGAATAGAAAGTAGGAAAGTGGATCAGACCAAGTGGGGCAAGGAACTGTTTGATGAGGCTTCCATTTTAGCTGCACATGTATACGTGTGCAGTGTAGGTGTGCAGCGTAGGCGTGCTGCGTAGGTGTGCACTGTAGGTGTGCAGTGGCAACTGGGGTGGTAATCCTGAAGTGAGCGTTAGTCAAGAAAGTTCCAGACTCACTGAGTTGGACTTCTCTCCATGGGAGTTGTGAGAATCCTGATGCTAGTGAGATTTGCCTCCTTCATCTACATGATAGAAACATTTACGTCCTAAGCAGCCATGTTATCCTGCAATCTACCCATAAATACACTGGAACGAGATGATGTCAATTCAAAGAAAACGAAGAAAGGGAAATAAATTAAAAAGACAGATTCATTCTCTTCGGACTATTGCCATATAGACAGAGCCTCAAATCCAAGGGCCTCTGAATATTTTTTTCTCTCTCCCTCCTTCCCTCCTTCCCTCCTTCCCTCTTCCCTTCCCCTTCCTTCCTTCCTTCCTTCCTTCCTTCCTTCCTTCCTTCCTTCCTTCCTTCCTTCCTTCCTTCCTTCCTTCCTTCCTCCCTCCCCCCCCTCCCTCCCTCCCTCCCTTCTTCCCTTTGTTTTACCAGTCCTGGGGGCTTAAACTCGAGTGTTGGTTGCCATCCCTTAGCCTTTTCTCTTAAAGCTAATGCTCTACTACTTGAGCTACAGTTGCACTTCCAGCTTTTTGGTGGAAAATTGGATTTAAGAGTCTCATGCAACTTTCCCACCTGGGTTGGCTTCAAACAGTGATCCTCCAATTTCAGCCTCCTGAGTGTCTCAGTTTCCCTGTAGATTCTTGGGGGGGGGGGAGGGGAGAAATACAGGTGGGCAGTTGCTTGGCAACCAGGGGACTTGCCATTCAGCGTGATGTGCAGGAAATGTTTGTCTCCAGCAAGTGTCAGGGAGACAAACGGTTCTAACTAACGTCAGCTAAATCATTTGTGAGACAAGGAGTTGGTAGTTCTGTGTCTGTCCATGTCAGCAGCTTTAGACATAAAAGGAAAGGGCTTTCCTTTTATTCTCGTATCAGATAAACAAGGGAGTCTTCTGGTTTTATGGAGGTCATGAGAAAAGCACCCTGAGTCTTATCTACATCATGTCAGGAAATGTAGTTCTTTTTGGTGAAGCCATTTCTTGGAACTGGAGAGTGAAGGATTTCAGAAAATGAAAGGTTAAAGCATATAATGATTTTTCTTTTTCTTTCCTTTCTCTTCTTTTTTTGTGCTGGTCTGGGCACCTTCCCTGAACTTTGTGCTCAAAGCTAGTGCTCTGCCACTTTGAGCCACAGGGCTATTTCTGGCTTTGTTTGGGTGGTTAATTGGAGATAAAAGTCTTCTGGACTTTCCTGCCTGGACTGGCTTTGAACTGTGATCAACAGATCTCGGCCTGCTGAATAGGTAGGATTACTGGTTTGAGCCCTTGTGCCCGGGGCACAAGTGTTCTTTGAAGGGAATCCTTGTAGCTTTGTTAGTGACCCACCCTTTTGTCCGAATGGATGAGCTTGGGGAAATGAACAACAGATAGAGGAGAAATAGAGACAGAGAAAAAAGAAAACAACAACAAAAATGGAATGTGAAAATGTAAAGCAAAGTTCCATTTTCATGGCTGGTCCAATTCCTCTCTTCTTTGTGGTGATAGATTACAAGGAGACAAGCAAGATGGTGAAAGGGATTCACCAGGAATTGTGGAGTTGGGCCTTGGGTCTTATTTTTGGATTGTCTCCTGATGAACTGAGTATCCTGGACATGCGGCATGTTTCTGAATTTCTGTTGCTGTATCCGAACTATGAATAGTTGGTTTCAGAGTTTCTTAATCCAAGGATTAAAATTTAGAATTATTGGAGGGGGAGGGCCTTGTAAAGAGATGACAAAGTGTCACACACAGAACTGTGTATTTTCTTGGTCTGTACTGGCGGATGGGAATAATAATTGTCTTTGTGTGTTTGTCTCTGGCAAGAATCAGCAGGGAAGCTGGCTTTACTATTTTAATTCTCCCTGACTTACTATCTCACCCCCAATTATCATGGCATGGTTAGAGGTATCTAGTTCTGGTAAGATATTGCTGCTGTTATCTTTCTTCCTTTAGGGCCACAAATAAAATAACTTAAACCTCCCCTCCCCCTCCAACCTTTTTATTTTTCTAGTCCTGAGGCGTGAGCTCAGGGCCTGGGTATGATCCCTGAGCTTCCTTTGCTCAAGGCTAGCGCTCTACCTCTTGATCCATAGCTTTACTGTTGGAATTTTTTTTTTTTTTTGGAGTATATTGGAGATAAGAGTTTCAAGGTCTTTCTTACCCAGGCTGTCTTTGAACCACAATCCTCAGATCAGAGTAGCTAGGATTCCAGGAGTGAGCCACTATAGCACCTGGCTCCAACCTTCCTCTTTCCATGTGGATTAAATTCTAGCCCAAAGCACAAAGAGATGTGTGAATGCTAGAGGTATCATGAAAGAAAAGAGATGATGCCATATTTTTATTCTTTTTGCTACCTGGCATGCACAGATGATAGCAGGAGACAGAGCAACTGCATGGTTTGTAATGTAGAAGCTCTGTGGCTTAAAGATGGCAAAGAATCGAGGCAGAAGCCGCCAGAGCAGAGGAGAACACTGACCGTGTGTGGTTTTGTTTGTTCTGATGGGGAGGGGGATGCTTAGAAAGCTCTGTCTGAATTTGTACTTTGGGACGTATAAAAAAACCTTATTCTCTACAAATAAGTATAATTTTTTTGATATATGGTTTACATACAGATGCAAAAGCCTAAGTTTTGGGTTTGAAAAATGTGTTATTTTCTCCCAGTTATCATCAACTTTGCATGAAACTCGGTAGGCCCTGAAGTGCCAAGTGCAGCCACTGGAATTATATACTTTTGTTGCTACAGTTATTATTATTATTATTATTGACAATGACTAAAGCATGTGATATTGGGTTTAAAAATACTTCTGTAGAAGTTTTTTTTTTTTTTTTTTAAAATGTCTGGGCTTTGGATGAGAACTTAAGACTTTTAAATCTTTTCCCTTTTTGTTTTAGTGGAATCAGCCCCTCCCCCACAGAAACACATCACCAAACACACACATGATAGCACACATAGATACATACACAACCACAAAATAAAGCAAGTATACACTCACATACATATTAGAAACGGAACCAAATTCACCCAGAGATGGCTATGAAAGGAAAGGCAACAGAATGACAGTTTCTCTCTCTCTCTCCTTCTCTCCTTTCCTCTTTTCTGTCATCCTTCCCTCTGTCTTCCTTCCTTCCCTTCCCTCTGTTTCTCTCTCTACTTCCCTTCCTCCATCCCTCCTCCTCTCCTCTACCTCTCTCCCTCCTTCCCTCACTCCGCCCCCTTCTTTTCTTCCCTTTCCCTCTCCCTCTCTCCTTCCCCCCACCTTACCTTCATTCTTCTCATCAGGAGTAGTATAGATGGATGCGAGAGTAAATAAGGAAAAAATAACAAAAGCGAGTAAAATGAAGGCAGTTTCCAGGTTGGTGAATGGAAGCTCCATGAACTACCAGAAAATTCTTCTCCTAAGAGAGAAAACAAAGGTGAATTTGGCACTCTGTAACTCAGGAGCTCATCCATGATCTGTTATAGCATCAAACACATATGAGCTTTGGGAAACCTGGGAAGATACTTGTATGGCTAGAACAATGTTTTTGACAGTTGACAGAGAGTGTGGTCTCAATTGGCATAATTAAACTTGTATCTTCTGTATGTAAATTGGAGGAGAATATGGAAGACTGAAAGACACATCCAATTTATGTTAACACTCTGGTGAATTTTTTAAAAACACAACTTTGGGAGTAAAGATACAGTAGATTTCATTTATTGATGAAGGAAGTCATATAAGGTTGATCGCTATCTGCTCTTGGGTATACACAAGTTTAGGCTTAAGTCTTGGGGGTAAAATACCTTGGCATTCACTAGTCAGGTAGGAAATATAAAATCAAAGCAAATTTTACTGTAAAAATCTGACCTTGGAGCCAGAAGCTGGTAAGCTCCATGCTTGTAATCCATGATCTGAGAATCATGGTTCAAAGCCAGCCCAGGCAGGAAAGTCCATGAGACTCTTATCTCCAGAGACCCACCAGAAAATGGGAAGTGGCGCTGTGGCTCTAAGAGGTAGAGCCTTGAGCAAAAAACCTCAGGGACAGCACCTAGGCCCTGAGTTCAAGCTCCATGACCACCACAAAAAAAAAAAAAAAAAGAAAAAAAAATCTAGTCTTGGCTCTTACATTTGTTTTAGCAATCTTCATTGGTTAAATCCCCAGATCTAAACCAAATGAAGATGATGTGTTGACAATTCAAGCCTGAACACTACTTTCAGACTGAAAAACCGTAAGGCTCATATATTTACACAGGCAACAGTAGCTCTTCAAGAGCTTATCTACTTGGCATTAAGATCTCCCTATCTTCCAGTGTTTACTAGGCAGGGACTCAATATTTAACCCACTTCCAACAAAGGAGGGGGATTCTGAAGACCCAGAAAAGAGATTTCACATCCTCCACTATAAATAACTCATCTCAAAGTCTGCAGTACTATCTCGGTTAAGAAGGTAATGAATTCATCGGAACTCCCTCCTAAGGTTTCAGGTTCCTTTAAGTGTGTTTTCCAAATGACTTCACCACATTCTCTAGAAGAGATAGCAGACTTGAAGCCATCGCTTAGGTTTGCTTCCTTTCTTGAGTTCTCATTGTGCGGTAGAGGTGGAGTGAAGGAAAAGAGTTCTTCAAACATCAGATGATTTTATTCAGATTTCTGTGATGTTTAATTTGGGGCTTTTTTCTTTTTCTTTTTAACACTGGACAATAGTTTGGGGGATATATTTGGCCAGAGAGTTGCAACTGAATTTTGGACATGCGATGTATTGGCATAAAATAGAATTTAAAACAGAAAATGTAAAATGTAAAACCCTGCTGGTCCAGCTTTCTGGCTAACGACGGCCAGGCATTCTAGAGTGTGTCTCTGCTCTATTGAGAGTGGATACACATTTGGGTTCTAGCTCATTCTCCATCATTCACAATCATGCAGGAAAGTATTTTTTTTTTTTTTAACAGTACAGGGATTTAAACTCAGGGCCCTTTACTTGTTAGGCAAGTGCTCTACCACTTAAGATTTGCTCCCAGCCCCCCTCCCCAAAATTCTTTTTTGGGTGGCACTAGGATTTGAACTCAGAATCTTGAGCTTGCTTGGCTTGCTTACTCAGATGGAGCTCTACCACTGAAGCCACTCTTCCAGTCTAGCTTTTTCCTGGTTATTATGGAGATGGAGTTCAGTGAACTGTTTTTGCCAGAGTGGATACTGACCTCAAACCTGGGAATTCAGCCTCCCCAGTAGCTAGAATTATGCATGTGCTGAAGTCTTATGAACTGTGTCTGTGTGTGTGTGTGTGTGTGTGTGTGTGTGTGTGTGTGTGTGTCCGTGTCAGGATGGCCTTGAACTGCCATCCCCTGATCTTTGTTTCCTAAGTAGCTGGGACTACAGGCTTGAGCCACCACCTCCAAAAGAATCCTCACTTTTTTTTTTTTTTTTTTTGTCCGCCGTGGGGCTTAAACTCTGGGCCTGGTCACTGTCCTTGAGCTCTTTAGCTCAAGGTTAGTGCTCTATCATTTGAGCCATAGCGCCACTTCTGGTTTTCTGGTGATTAATTGAAGATAAGCGTCTCAGAGACTTTCCTCCCCGGGGTTGGCTTTGAACTGCAATCCTCAGATCTCAGCCTCCTGAGTAGCTAGGATTACAGGCATGAGCCACCAGTGCCTGGCTCACTTTTAACTAGTACATTTTCCTGGCACTCAACCAACCAACCAACCCAATAACCCTAACAACATCATATTTTACAAACTATTATAAGGATTGATGGAAGGAGATTTTTATGTTAGGTGATAAGAAAGGATAGATTTGGTTGCATGAGATTAGAAGGACCTAATAACAAACTGAGAACTTGGTTTTGGTTTACACAGTAAACAAGAGGAAAAATGAAAAGATGTAAGAGTAACATTTGTAGCTCTCTTTTAGGCTTTAGGATCAGGGACAGAGAAGAAAGATGGAAGCTAAGACTGCTTTGAGGGAGGATTCTGGAAGCTCGTTGTTATGGAAAATGCTGAGGTTAACCCAACACACATTAAAATGAAGTACAATGAAAATGGCTAGAGCGAAGGATCATGGGAGTACAAGATCCAGAGTCATATGTGAGTTGAGCGGAGAGAATATTAATCCTCTCAAATTTCCTTACGGCGGTGAATGCAGGGATGCTCTTGAATACATTCTGCTGTCCATCACGGTTTGAAGTGACTTCGTTAGGCTGTATGCGTCCCCTGAGCACACAAAGACTATTTATTCTGCTCTGGCTTCACAGAGGACAGAAAAGATTTTTACTGACAATAGTCTGTGAGGATGATTTCCTCAATTAAACAATAACAAATAAAAGTAGGGAGAAAAGAGTAAAACAAAATGGAAAGAGAACGAGTGCCACCTAGTGATGGATCTGAGCGTTACAAATAGGAGCAAGAAAAGTTTGTGCCTGAGACTTCACTCAGGCAAAATGGTCGCCAAGCTCTCCACGTCTGTCCCATTGATGTTTGTTGAATTGTTTCAGCAAGGAGACAGATCATACGCAGTGTGCTACTTCCTGTTCATTGTCCTGCATGCTTTCATTGTGGGCAGTGGAAATACATATCAAAGTACGTAATGACCTTTGAACCTTTGATAGAAATTGAAAGCTGTGTGAAAAAGCTATAGTGAATATCAGAGGACAAAGGGCTACTAAATGGCTGAAAGCTCAGTGGTACAGAGTAGGCCTAGCATGCAAGGCCCTGGGTCTCACACACACACACACACACACACACACACACACACACACACATCGAGGCTTAAGTGTAAAGATGATGCTTTTCGCGTATTCTCTATACTAATCTCAGGGCCTGGGCACTGTCCTTGTGCTTCTTTTGCTAGCACTCTACCACTTTGAGCCTCAGCACCACTCTGGTTTTTTATGTTTATATGGAACTGAGGAATTGAACCCAGGGCTTCGTGCATGCTAGGCACGCACTCTACCAATAAGCCACATTCCTAGTGTTGTGCCAAGTCGCAAGACCACCCCCAAGAAGACCACCGAGATTCAGACACTCCGAAATGCAAAAGCAAGGCAAGGTTTTATTTAACGAGCTGCCAACTCGGGCCTCATCCTACCCACAGACACAGCGAAGGTTAGGAGGAAGCCCCGAGCTGTGATTACACAGGGCTTATAAAGGCAAAGAACAAGGTTACAACAATCAGCTGTGCAAGCAAGATTAGAACACAGGTACAAATCTGATTGGCTCAGGGTTCGATTCTAAAATGGGGTTCACGTGGTGGGGCCTGACTTCAAAGTCTGGCACCTCATTTCCCCCTTTTTCTTTTTGGTACCTTGGGAGCCAATCATGGCTCCATTCTGTCCATTTCAATGGCTTGCATGTCTAGGGGATGACATAGAGGTAAGGCATGGGCCAATAGGGCCAAAAGTAGTATCCAAAAATAACTCTGGTCCCTCAGTTTTAAAGGGGGGCTGATGGGTGAAGATCATCCATCTTCTGTAATTTCTTCAGGCTGACTCGGGGGCCTTGACCTTACCTAGCCAGGAACCTATAACCTTAGTCTACTTTACCAAGGGACTGCAGGATTCACCTCACTTTGGAGTGAGCTGCCACTAGCCAGGGTAGTAAGGAAAGAAGGCAAAAAGAAAATTATAACAATATTCAGTCTAACTTTCTTTTCTTGAGGCGAAGGCGAAGCGGCTGAGTTGGGTGCTTGGAGACCTCCCATGTTCCACCACGGTAGTTGTTATCCAGCGCAAAGGGGTCAGCTGGCCTGGCGTGGAAGCAAGGAACCCAAGTGGCGATGCCATCTAGGGTTCCTTCCACCGTGGTTCTTAGGATTTCAGTCCCCTGGTCTGAATAAATGGGGGGTAGGGACAGAAGCAGAATCATATCTTTTAGAGTCCAATTCATTTTCTCTACCTGTCCTGCACTCTGGGGTCTATAAGCACAATGCAATTTCCAATCCGTCCCCAGTGCTGCAGCTATTCCCTGACTTACTTTTGAGACGAAAGCCTGTCCGTTGTCTGACCCAATGGTGGATGGGAAGCCATACCTGGGTAGGATTTCTTCCAGGATCTTCTTAGCCACTACATCCGCAGTCTCATGCTTTGTTGGATAGGCTTCAACCCATCCTGAAAAGGTGTCTACAAAAACTAGCAAATATTTGTAATTTCTGTGAAATCTACTTCCCAATACACACCTGGCCTATTCCCACAGAGGCGAGCTCCTTTAGTAATCTGTTGATTGGGGGCATTGGCAAGCTGACAGGCCTTTAACAGATCTCAATAAGGACACAATCTCAGGTCTACAAGCTTTCTTTACTAAACAGATGTATGAGCTTAAAATTCTCACTGCCAGTCAGGGCTTTGAGTAAATGCGGGGGGTGAGATTTTAATCTATCCTCTCATTTGACAAACTTACCCTTACTAACCACTATCACAGATGACTGGTAAATTCCTGCCCAGTAGACAGACATGGGCATTGGAAAGGCATGCTTATGAACTATTCTTCTAGGACTTCCCGGCTTTAACTTTTGAAAGGCCAACAGTAGTGACTCTAGGATCTGACACCATCTCTGCCATCCAAGCAGTGGCTTACTGCCTCTGGATGCTCCATCACTTTTGTCCCAGGAGGAGTGACTTTCCACTGGACTTGGACTCAGGGCCTGAGTGCTGTCCCTCAGCTCTCCAGCTCAAGACTAGCACCGTACCACTTTTGAGCTCCACACCACTCCGTTCCCAGCACTCTGCTGGCTGATTAGAGACAAGTCTCTCACAGGGACCTTTCTTTGCCCGGGCTGGCTTCGAACCGCAGATTCAGATCAATGAGTCTTATAAGGGGCCACTTTACTCCAATTATAAGCAACAAGGTGGTCCACACAGAAGTAGTTTTTAAGCATGCTCTCTTACCTGGAACTTATTAAGGGTCAGTATTAGATCTTGACAAACTTGTAGGAATCACCTGTGCTTCTGTGGGCCTGCTGGAAACTGTTACAAAAAACCTACAAAGAAGCTGGAATGGCAATTAAACATTTTGGTAGCCATAATTCTCCCTTTCTTACTTTGCAATAATTACTTAGGACAATTTTACTTCCAAACTTCTTATCTAGAAATGTATTCTTGATTTCCAAAGCCTTTCTAACACTAACACAACACTTTAGCTTTTATCTGCATCGGAAAAACTGAAGCTCACAGGCAATCTGAAACCAGGTGCCGCCCTTTGCTTACGGGCTGCTTGTTTCAAAAGAGCCTTTTTTTTTTTTCTTCAGTCCCAGTTACTGCATGGCATGAAGACCTTTGAATTTAAACTTAGTTTTGCATCATACTGCAGTCTTGAACATGTTCACACTCACACATGCACACACACATACATTTTCAAGAGATCTTAAAGCGCGCTGAATAAGCATCGGCCGTACATTTTAAGACAAAAACCTTTAACAAATGATTTTAGCATTCTCCAGCCTCATTTTCCAGGGCTTGATAGTTTTAGTAAAACATTTTTAGTCTTAGTAAAACATTTTAGCGCACCAAACAATTTTCTGCTTAAGAAGGCTGGGTGGGGGTCCCCCTAGAGTTCTTTCTGTGGACACTCACACTCTGATTGTGAACCATCGCCTGCACATCTTTCCAATGAGCTATGCAGGTTTGACACAAAAGAGACTGTTAGACTTACAAACAACACAGAGATGACAACGCAGCATGGTGAGGTCACTCCCTGCCACCTGTAGGTGGCTTGGGCTGGCCCTACATCCACCCCGTCGGCGGTGGCGGCTGTCGGCGCCAGCGAGTTGACTGGGCAGGACCCTCCGGAGCGGAGGGCACAGCTGAAACATTTTCCTCAGAGTCCTCCTCTTGTAGAGTTAACTGGGATGGGGAGTATGGAGCGGGAAACATTTCCTCCTCCGTGCTTCCTCCCTATGTCAAAGCTCCCTCAATTTCCTCAAAGGTGAACCATTCTGACTTGCACAGGGTGATCCACTTTTCCTTTTTAAGGGCCACACCTTGGTTCTGAGCTATCTCCTTAACCTCCCTCCAGTGAGCTAGGATCAAGTCTAGGGGGCTAGATGGAGGTCCTCAAGATAGAACGTTATCCATAGCTCTGATCAGAAGTTCAGTCCAAAAGGCTACAAAAAAACAAAACAATAAAAAGGAGGAAAACACACAGGCCTGAGAACAAGAAAAGCTACGAGTTGGAAATCTCCCAAGCTGGCCCACAACCTCCTACAAGGGTGCAGAAGGAATGGACCCGAGTTGGCCCACAACCTCCTGCAAGAAGGAGTGGACCCGAGTTGGCCCACAACCTCCTGCAAGGGTGCAGAAGGAGTGGACCCGAGTTGGCCCACAACCTCCTGCAAGGGTGCAGAAGGAGTGGACCCGAGTTGGCCCACAACCTCCTGCAAGGGTGCAGAAGGAGTGGACCCGAGTTACGAGTTGGAGATCTCTCAAGTTGGCCCACAACCTCCTGCCAGGGTACAGGAGGAGTGGACCCAAGTTGGCCCACAACCTCCTGCCAGGGTACAGGAGGAGTGGACCCAAGTTGGCCCACAACCTCCTGCCAGATAAGCAGAAGGAGCAGACCCAAGTACAAGGTGGGCGGGTTGAGTCTCGTTTAGGAGGCCCTCCTGGTCAGTTCTGGCCAAAAACCAAACTGACTCGCGCCCTACAAGTATAAGCAAAAGCAAAACAGACAGACAAATTACAGGACAAGACAAATGAACAGTGCTGTTTTCTTACCTTCGGAGTCTGGGATCTCGGGGTCTCTAGGGCTATCCCGGACGAAACCCCAAATGTTGTGCCAAGTCGCAAGACCACCCCCAAGAAGACCACCGAGATTCAGACACTCCGAAATGCAAAAGCAAGGCAAGGTTTTATTTAACGAGCTGCCAACTCGGGCCTCATCCTACCCACAGACACAGCGAAGGTTAGGAGGAAGCCCCGAGCTGTGATTACACAGGGCTTATAAAGGCAAAGAACAAGGTTACAACAATCAGCTGTGCAAGCAAGATTAGAACACAGGTACAAATCTGATTGGCTCAGGGTTCGATTCTAAAATGGGGTTCACGTGGTGGGGCCTGACTTCAAAGTCTGGCACCTCACTAGCCTGCTCTATACTATTCTTATGCACAAGTATATTTGTAGTATCATCTGAACAATCACTGGTTGTACTACTTGCACATCCCCCCGCCCCCAGCTTATATACTTGTAATTGGTTTGTTGGGCACTTGTGTAATACTGCTCGATACATAAATAAATTTGATCTGTGTACCTTCTGAAGGGGTTAGCATTACCTGTCATTATTATATTTTTCTTTCTTTCTTTTTTTTTTTTTTTTTGCCAGTCCTGGGCCTTGGACTCAGGGCCTGAGCACTGTCCCTGGCCTCTTTTTGCTCAAGGCTAGCACTCTGCCACTTGAGCCACAGCACCATTTCTGGCCGTTTTCTATGTATGTGGTGCTGGGGAATCGAACCCAGGGCTTCATGTATACGAGGCCAGCACTCTTGCCACTAGGCCGTATCCCCAGCCCTATATTTTTCTTTCTTTATGGTTCTGGGATTGAGCCCAGGGTTATTGTATGCTGTATGAGTTGAGCCACACCCCTAGCTCTGCAATTATTATTTAGTAGCAAATTGGAGATAATTAATATTCATTTTACAGGATAAACATTCTTACTTCATGTACTTATTTAAGTCCTGGGGCTTGAACTAGGGGCCTGGGCACTGTCCCTCAGCTTTTCTTACTCAAGGTTAACACTCCACTACTTGAAACACAGCTTCACCTTTGTCTTTTCTGCTAGTTCATTGGAGATAAGGGTTTCATGGACTTTTCCACCCAGTTTGACTTTGAACCCAGATCCTCATATCAGAGACTCCTGAGTAGCTAGGATTACAGGCTTGAGTGACTGGTGTTTGGCTCTTAGCACTCTTATTATATACCAGATTACATTTAAGCTTATCAAAGCTTATTGGTGTTACGTGGTTACAAATGACTAACATATGGCTCCCTTGAGTTGTCTCTTTGTTAGAAAACTCCAGGGAAGCAGTTAAATTCAGATAATATCTTCTGGATCGGCAGAGGGAAGTGGACTAACCTTCAGAGTCACCTTCTCTGCCATGCTAGATGGCACTGCCCTCTGGCATGATTACACAGGGAAAGCGGATTCTGCCATTCTCATGTCCAATTACAATGGCTTCCCTTGGGAGAATACCCAAACCCTCAGTCCTTTCTAGAGAGCCCACATCACAGGCCCAGCTTCCTATGTGAGCACAGGGCCTGTGGCCCCTGCGCGTTCCAACACCGGTCTTGCTTGGGGACATGGGGCCTTGATCTCTGCCCAGCCCTTGTGCAGTTCTGCGCTCTTCTCGTAGTCATGTGCGTATTTCCTAGGCGTCTTTCTCTCTTCATGTCAGCCACTGCCTCCCACATGACTTGTCCCATCTCCAACCTAAGCCATGCTGTAATGGTGCTTTATTTCCATTATAGTCCCTCCCTCCCTCCCTTCCTCCCTCCCTCCCTCCCCTTCCTCCCTCCCTCCCTCCCTTCCCTTCCTCCCTCCCTTCCCTTCCTCCCTCCCTTCCCTTCCCTCCCTCTTTCTTTTCCTTTCCTTTCCTTTCCTTTCCTTTCCTTTCCTTCTTCCCTCCCTCCCTCCCTCCCTCCCTCCCTCCTTCCCTCCCTTCCTCCCTCCCTGCCTTCCTTGTTTTGTCTGTCTGTCTGTCTTTCTATCTAGCTATCTATCCTAATCTATCTGTCCTGGTACTAGGGCTTGAACTCAAGTCCTGGGTGTTATCCTTAGTTTTTTTTTTTTTTTTTTACTTTACCATTTGAGCCACACTCCTTCTAGATTTTTGCGGTTGGAGATAAGCATCTCATGGACTTTCCTACCCAGGCTAGCTTTTGAACTGTGATCCTTACGTTTCAGCCTGCTGAGTAGCTTGGATTACCGGCACAAGTTCTTGGGCTCATTACAGTTTTATTATCTACGAAATCATACTCCTCTATTGTTTATATCTGTGTCTGTAGGGCTTAGAAAAATGGTGGTAAACGTGCAATAAATTTTTGTGTGACTACTACAGGGGTGTGTAAATAAATAGAGGAATGGATGGATGGAGGAGCACAAGAACAAATTCATGTAGAAACTTGTAGTTATGATCAGAAAGGAGGTCTGGGATGAAGGAATCGCCCCATGGAAATCTCAGTGGGACCAAGCAATCTATGCCTTACAAAATTCCCAGCCTGAAGAAAGCGGTCTACTTTGAAAATGGCCTTCATTAGCCTAGCACTGTGGTGGCTTACGCCTGTAAGCCTAGCTACTCAGAAGGCTGAAATCTGAACATTAGCTGTTCAAAGCCAACCCAGGCAGAAAAGTTAGTGAGACTGTTATCTCCACTTAACCACCAGAAAACTGGAAGTGGCATTGTGGCTCAAGTGGTAGAGCAGTAGCCTTGAGCTGAAGAGCTCAGGGACAGTGCCCAGGCCCAGAGTTCAAGCCCCATGCTTGACCAGGAAAAAGGACTGCCTTAAGTCTACAGAAGAAAACCTGCTAGGCAAAAGAAAAGGCTCTATCCCAGTAAGGAAGTAAACTCTGGCCACCAAGGCATTCTGTCTACATCAAACAAAGAGGCTAAAAACAGTTCTATGAGATATTGCTGCCTCCATGCTCCTTGCTGTCAAAGGCCTTGACGACAAGTCTAAAATTGAGCTGGGTGCGTGTGCTGGTGGCTTGTGCCTGTCCTTGCTACTCAGGAGATGACATCTGAGGATTCTGGTTCAAAGGCAGCCCTGGCAGACAAATCCGAGAGACTCATCACCAATTAGCCAGCAAAAAGCCAGTAGTAGAGGCATGGCTTAAGTGGTACAAAGCCAGCCTTGAGTGGAAAAAGATAAGAGTCTCATGGACTTTCCTGCCCAGCCTGGCTTTGAACTGTGATCCTCAGATTTCAGCCTCTTCAGTAGCTAGGACTACAGGCATGAACCATTGGTGCCTGGATAGGATATGCATTTTTGACAGATGAGAGAGACAGGTAGATCATAAGTTCCAGGCCAGCCCAGGCTTCATAGTGAGACCTTGTCTCAAAAAATAAAATAAGTCCCAAACCAACCCATAACTAACTAACCAGCTAATTAAATGCAAATAACAATGACTGTAGCAACCAAGCCAAAACAGTGAAACAAATAAATACTATCCATACATGAAACACCCAACGCCACTAGAAATGTCCCATAATATACAAAATGAATCTAATATGGCATTACAACTAAACATAAAAGTGAAACCAGCAAGCCTATAGAAAAATTTAAAACAAACAAACAAACAAAAACAACTTGTAGGCAAAAAGAATTTTGGTAGGTCTATAGACTTCATGAAATTTAAAACAAGTGTTCACCAAAATATAAAATAAAGATGCAATGAGTTTGTAACATGTATATTGTAAAATATATGTTTTTAAAGCCAAAAGTAAAGCTATGTCTCAACGTGGTAAGAGCTCTAACTTTGAGCAAAACAGCTCAGGGACAATGCTTTGTCCCTGAGTTCAAGCCCCAGGACTAGCACACATATACACAAATGTATATTATCTATTTTGACAACGGTCAAAAGGGACAATATGTACTTAAAAACTTTTCAACTCAGTAATAAAAAGCCAGATGCCAGTGGCTCATGTCTGTAATCCCCCCCCTTTTTTTTTCCTGCCAGTCCTGGGCCTTGGACTCAGGGCCTGAGCACTGTCCCTGGCTTCTTTTTGCTCAAGGCTAGCACTCTGCCACTTGAGCCACAGCACCACTTCTGCCTTTTTCTATATATGTGGTGCTGAGGAATTGAACCCAGGGCTTCATGTATACGAGGCAAGCTCTCTTGCCACTAGGCCATATTCCCAGCCCTTGTCTGTAATCCTAACTACTCTGAAAGCTGAGGTCTAAGGATTGCCCTTGCAAGCCAACCTGGGCATGTAAGTTGGTGAGACTTTTGTCTCCAATTAACCACCCCAAAGCCGGAAGTGGAGCTGTGGCTCAAGAAGTAGAGTGTCAGCCTTGAGCAAACAAACAAATAAAATTAAAGGACAGTGTTTTGGCCCCGAGTTTAAGCCCCAGTACTGACACACAAAAAAATCAAATTTTTGAAGTCGGATGCTGGTATCATGCTTATAATCCTAGCTACTTAGGAAGCTGAGATCTGAGGATCACAGTTCAAAGTCAGCCCAGGGCAGGGAAATCTACGAGACTCATCTCCAACTGGCCACCAGGAAACCATGCTGTGGCTCCAAGTGGTAGAGCATTAGCCTTGAGCAAAAGAGCTCAGGCACAGCACCCAGGCCCTGAGTTTAAAAAAAAAAAAAAAAATCTTATTTTTACAAAATGGACTAAATATTGGAAATGATATTCAGAAAAGAAGATATACAAATAACCAGTGACCAGAGTATCCACATTAGTCACCAGACAGATGAAAATAAATGCACAATGAGTGATGTAAGTATTACTCAGTCACCAGAATGACTAAAGTTTAAATGAAACCCCCTGAATCAGCAAGGCCTTGCGGAATGGAAATTCCCATAGGAAGGTGGCCTTGATGATGCAGTCACTTAGGGAAAGGCTTTGCCACTGTCTTCTCGAAGTAAAACTACAGCTCTGTTTGGACCCAGGAGTTCCACTCCTAGATATTTACATGTGAGCCTGAAAACATATCCAGACTTATACATGTTTCTTTTTTTTTTGGCCAGTCCTGGGGCTTGGACTCAGGGCCTGAGCACTGTCCCTGGCTTCTTTTTGCTCAAGGCTAGGCACTCTGCCACTTGAGCCACAGCACCACTTCTGGCTGTTTTCTATATATGTGGTGCTGAGGAATTGAACCCAGGGCCTCATGTATAGGAGGCAAGCACTCTTGCCACTAGGTCATATTCCCAGCCCGACTTGTACATATTTCTTATAGGCTTATTCGTAATAGCCAAAACTGGACGTGTTCATCAACAAGAGTCTAAAGAATTTGTTGCATGCTCACACAATGAAATACAATTCTGTAATAAAAAGAAATGGGATCCTGACACATACAACACAAATAAATCTTAACAAAACATTATGTAAGCATACATATTTTACTAAGGAGAAGAAGGGGGCCTTCCCCTTGTAGGAGAGATGACAGAAACTGACAGGGAGTAGAATGAAGGAACTTTCTAGATCTGGAGAGATGGATGTGTTCTGTATGTCGACATGGGGTTTGAGCTATATAGGTGTATGTAAGTATCAGAATTCATACAAATAAAATATGTGTATATTCCATTGGACATGAATTTTATCAAAAGGAAAATGTTAAGCAAATATTGAAGGCTTGTTAGTGATATGCTTTCCTAATTGTTTAGAGGTGAAGTTGACTGAGCTGTGGAACTTAAAAATAGACCACAGAAACTGGATACCAGTGGCTCACACCTACAATCTTTGCTACTCAGAGGACTAAGATCTGAGGTTTCTGGTTTGAAGCCAGCTCAGGCAGGAAAGTCAGTGAGACTCTCATCTCCACTAATCTACTAAAAAAAACTGGAAGTGAAGCTGTGTTGCAACAGTATCCAGGCCCTGAGTTCAAGCCCCAGGACCAGCACAAAACAACAACAACCAACAACCAACAAAAAACCCCCACTATAGAAACACCAAGATGAATAGATGGATATATAGATGGAAGGATCTTAGAAAAGAAAGAAGCTTATATAACAACTCATTACACATGGAATCTATGTAGGAATTCTTGATCTAATTATTTCAATTTCCTCAACTTTTGAACAAGTTTCTTTATAAAAGATTAGAAACAAAAACATATCCAGCCAGCACTGATGGCGCACTCCTATAATCCTAGCTAGTCAGGGGGCTGAGATCTGAGGATTGAGGTTCAAAGCCAGCCTGAGCAAGGAAGTCTGTGGTACTTTTATCTCCAATAAGCTACTCAGAAAAAGCTGGAAGTGGCTCTGTGTGTGGTTTAAGTGGTAGAGCACTAGCCTTGAGCACAGAGAGGCTCAGGGACAGAGTACGGGCCCTGAGTTCAAGCCTCAGGACTGGAAAAAAAAATCCTTTGCTACTAATGTCCCAGACAAAGGGATTCTTGGCTAGCCTAGACATGAAAAACAGCATGTCTGTGTGTTTCTGTGTTATATTTGTGACAAGCAATTTCTAGCAATTGTGAATAGGTAATTGATGCCCTCTTTCCTGACAGAGAGGAGTCCTGTGAGCTCAACTGACTTTTCTCTGCTTATCACAGTAGGCAAATCAATCATATCAGTTTAATTCAGTTTGAATATTTGAAGCATGTCCCTTAACTGAATGTCTCCAAACTGAAAAAAAAATAATAGCCACAGATTTTGGTGGTCAGACACTTATTGTCTAAAGGAAAGAGAAATATTTAAGAGGAAATGCTAGTCATTGTTCTACTTTTAATCCTAAACTGGAAACAGGGGAATCATTATTTAACTATGTCCCTCAGAAATATGTTTTTGAAAAATTACTTCCTACTTTCACTACAATACCGTATTGTATTTTCAACCGTAAGAAAAAGTATGCGAACCAGGTGAGGTCTTGTGAGTTAATCGAATTTGCTTAATTCTCTCTGTAATCAAATAAAAACATACATCTCCTAACTTGAGAAGGGAGACAGACTGGAACAAACAAGTTACACATAGCTACGTGGAGAAAAATATAGTCTAAGGAGGGTATTTCATTTGGAGGCAAAGAAAGTTTGGAAGTTTTATAAAGACTTACCAGAAACATTCCTGTCTCCAAGAACAGCCAGAAGGAAGGAACTCGAAAGCCTGATTCAAACAGAGTGGTCAGTGTCTTAGGTTAGGAGCGGACAGTCTGCTTCTGTTAATAAGCATTTTCATCGGCTCTCTAGCAGATCCTGAGAAAGCAAGCACTTCCTGATGTTGATTCCTTCACCATCGCTCCCTCACCAACTAGCTGGAGTTTTCTTCAGGATTTGTCCAAGGAGAATTTGTCCCCTAAAGGAAAAAAACAAAACAAAACAAAAAAACCCCAGTCCCTTGTGAAGAATCGAGAAGGAAGCAGGAAACGGTATGAATGCAATCCAATAGTTTGCTTTTTCTATCACACACCTTTCTGCAAATACCACGAATCCATACAGCCCAGAGCGAGCCAACAGGATCTCTTGGCTCAGGTACACCTCAGTGCCAACAGGTGGTTCTTAGGAGTGCCGTGGTTGAACCCAGGTCACTTTCTATAGCATTCTTTAACTTTCATGCTAACAGCCAGGCTGAAGAGATGAGAGTTGGGTGAACCATTAACTTTCCCACCCCTATTTATCTTGGGACTATATAACTAGTTGCCAACTTCTGCCTTTCTCTTTTTAAAAAATTGTTATTCTAAAGGTGATGTATAGAGGGATTACAGTCAGGTAAGGAGTGCATTTCTTTTTCACCATGTCACCCCTTCCCTTGCTCTCTCAGTTTTCCCCTCTCATCCCCACCCACAAGCGGTGTAGTTCATTTTTAACATAGTGTCC
The DNA here is from genome assembly GCF_023159225.1 of Perognathus longimembris pacificus. Taxonomy (NCBI): domain Eukaryota; kingdom Metazoa; phylum Chordata; class Mammalia; order Rodentia; family Heteromyidae; genus Perognathus; species Perognathus longimembris. The sequence goes on along the minus strand of NC_063181.1, from coordinate 12,328,455 downwards.
AGTGAGAACCATCACTGCATTTGTTTGCCCTTTGTCCTTCCATCCCAAAGATATATAAATGAACAAACAGAACAAAAAGGAAAGGAATAAAACAGCAAAAAGAAAAAAAAAACAACCCTTGTTTTCATTTCCTGGGGTTCATTTTGCCTTGGGTTTTACTGTCACTTTTTTTTTTAATTAAAAAAAAATTGCCAGTCCTGAGGCTTGAACTCAGGGCCTGGGTACTGCCCCTGGGCCTCTTTTGTTCAAGGCTAGCGCTGTACCACTTAGGCCACAGCACCATTTCTGTCTTTTTCTGTGTATGTCGTACTGAGGAATCAAACCCAGGGCTTCATGCATGCTAGGCAAGCACTGTACCACTAAGCCACATTCCCAGCCCTACTGTCATATGTTTTAAAATTTGAGTTTTGTTGTAAAGGTGTTATAGTTTTGTAAATCAGGTAATGAGTACCTTTTTGAACAGTGTCACCCCTTGCCTCATTTTCTTCCAAATTTTCCTCTCTCCTCCTTTATCCCCAAGATGTATAGCTTATTTCCAGCATAACATCTAGTGAATATCACTGCTGAATTGGTTCACCCTTTGTCCCACCATTTCTGTGCTTCCCCCTCCCAACCCCAAATCAGATAGATAGACTTACATACAAGACAAAGGGCACAGAAAAAAAACAACAAACCAACCTGTTATGCTCAAACACTGGACCCCCACAAAGACCACCAGAGACCCACACCAAAGCAAAAGCAAAAGGAGTCTTTATTGCAAGCTCCAGCTTGGACCTCCACGCACTGGGCAACCGGTGACGCTAAGAGGCCCTGAGCCTAGGGCTTCCAGCTGTTTTATCCATTCTTTGGGGAAGGCAGGGACTTAGCATACATCATAGCATCTTTTAACAATCAACACACACCGGGGGAAAATGATAAAATAATTCTAAAGCATGTTTGGCGCATTTGGTGGAGGGAAGGAATCTGGAAAGGGTCATTGGTCAGACCAAGGGACCAACACATTTAAAATTGATTGGTTAAGCCATTGGGGTGTAGCAAGGGGGATAGTGCACAGCTGCAGGGTTTTAGATACTGGAAACCACACCTGGGTGGGGGAGTTCTGGTAACTCTAAAACTTGTTTTTCTTCTCTGCAGTCACTCTTATGGGTGTTTATAGTTTTTCTGAGAACTATCTGTCCCAGGGTGTTTTATGGTCTTTACAGAAGCAAAATTAGCAGTTAGTAACTACAAAATGGTGGTTACAATTCTCAGTTTCTCAAAACAACAGTGAAAGAGAATATTAACTGAAGTGTGTGTGTGGGAATAACTGCAAATAGTACAATAAAAAACTTCTTGTTTCCATTTCTTGGAGTTCATTTTGTTTTTTGTTTTTGTTTTTTTTTTGCCAGCCCTGGGCCTTGGACTCAGGGCCTGAGCACTGTCCCTGGCCTCTTCCCGCTCAAGGCTAGCACTCTGCCACTTGAGCCACAGCGCCACTTCTGGCCGTTTTCTGTATATGTGGTACTGGGGAATCGAACCTAGGGCCTCGTGTATCCGAGGCAGGCACTCTTGCCACTAGGCTATCTCCCCAGCCCTCTTGGAGTTCATTTTGATAAACATCATTTGATATGATCATATGTACACAGCTATTAAGCCCTTGTGATTTTCTCTTAGGAATTTCCTACTATATTCTCACTGTGTGAGTGTTTTGAATAATTATCCATGTCCAAGTATAATGATTTGTCTTTTCCTATCCATTGGATTTACTTGTAGATTTTATAGCATTATTACAAATGTAGCCTGTGTTTCTTTGGGTCTGGCTTACTTCCCTTGATACAACTTTTTCCCATCTTTCCATTTCCTTATGAATGGGGCAATGTCATTCTTTCTGATGGAAACATAGAATTTCATTGTGTATATGCACCACATTTTCTTGATCCATGCATTAATTCACTGAGGGGCATCTGGGTTCATTCCATATCTTGGCTATGGCAAATAATGCTGCAATGAACATGGTTGTGTTGGTGGGTTTAGTGTGGCCTGGTTTGTGGTCATTTGGGTAAGTGCCCACAAGTGGTATTGTTAGATCATAGGAAAGCTCTATGTTTAGTGTTTTTGTTGTTGTTGTATGGCTTGCACTCTGGGTCTGGGCACTGTCTCCAAGGTCTTCTGGCTCAAGGCTAGTGCTTTACCATTGTGCTTTGAGCCACTGTACCACTTCTGTTTTTTTTTTTTAGTGGTTTATTGGAGAAAAGAGTCACACAGGGACTTCTTTGCCTGGGATGGCTTCAAACTGTGATCCTCAGATCTCAGTGTAGTAGTGTTCCCTTTTGGCCACATCCATTCCAGCATCTGTCATTACTTTTTTTTTTGCCAGTCCTGGGCCTTGGACTCAGGGCTTGAGCACTGTCCCTGGCTTCTCTTTGCTCAAGGCTAGCACTCTGCCACTTGAGTCACAGCGCCACTTCTGGCCATTTTCTGATATGTGGTGCTGGGGAATCGAACCCAGGGTTTCAAGTATAAGAGGCAAGTGCTCTTGCCACTAGGCCATATCCCCAGCTCCTTACTTTTCTTGATAATGGCCATTCTAACTGGGGTGAGGTGCCTTCTCAATGTTGTTTTGATTTGTATTTCTTTTATGGCCAGAGATGTTGAACATTTCTTCATCGGACTATTGACCATTCTTATTTCATCTTAAGGGAAGGCTCTCTTTAAGTCTTTAGCTCACTTATTAATGGGATTGTTTATTATTTCAGGATTTGGTTTTGGGGGGGTTAATTTTTTTGAGCTCTAAGTATATTTTAGATATGAGGCCCTTGTCTGATGCATGGGTAGTGAAGATCTTCTCCCATTCTGTGGGCTTTCTATTATCTTGCTAGCTCTGTCTTCTGCTGTGCAGAAATTCTTCAGTTTGATGCAATCCCATTTATCCAGCCTTTCTTCAATTTGTTGTGACTCTGGATCTTTACTTCGGAAGTTTCAACCTGTGCAAGGAGACCTAGTGTTTCCCCTATCCCTTCCTGTAATGTTTTCAGGGTATCTGGTCTTATATCGAGGTCTCTGATCCATTTGGAATTGATTCTGGTGCAGGGTGATATGTAAGAATCTAACTTTCTTTCCCTTGAATAACCCATTTTTACTGTCATTTTTTTTTTTTTGTCAGTCACGGGGCTTGAACTCTGGGTCTAAGTGTTGTCCCTGAGGTCTTCAGCTCAAAGCTAGTGCTCTATCACTTTGAGCCACAGCTCTATTTCTGATTTTTGAGTGGTTAATTGGAGATAAGAGTCTGACCTGGGGACTTCTCTGCCCGGACGAGCTTTGAACCAGACCCTCAGATCTCAGCCTCCTGGGTAGCTGGGATCGCAGGGAGAGCCCCCGCGCCTGGGCTCACCCTCACTTTAGATGGTACAATTGTATTCTGGGAAGAGGAAATATAAAATATCTCTAACCTTACAGTGGGATGTAACTATAAGATATATTTATAATCCATTTCTACTGTGAATTTGTGTTCTCCACTTATAGTTATAAGGAGCCTTTTCTGTTGTGTACTAACTAGGAAAGGTGGTTTCTTTGGAAATAAATATAGGATCTTTCATTTTTATCCCCCAAGTTCCAAGTTATTCATTTTAGCATCATGTCAAGGTTCATATCTTCCCTACCCTGAACCTAGTTTGGAACCCTTTACTCCTTGAGTACTTGGCTTTCACTACCAAGGGTGACTCTGTAGAGAGTCACAATCTTGTGAGATCTGCTGATTGCTCCAAGGACTAGCCATCCCCTTGCTATTTTGTCAATGAACTCCTGGAGAAAGGTGAGCAGATTCTAGTCCTGTGGCTGCATTGCCTCAGCCTGCAGCCCCCATACCAGGCCTTACGTGTACTCTTTTCAGCATGAGCTTTCTCGTGGGATGAGATACCTCTGACCTTCGGGAAACTTTTTTTTTTGTTTTTCCTGCCAAGAGTCATTTTAATATTTATAATATCATTTGAGGACTTAGATGGATTGAATTTCAATTGGAAACAAAGCTCTTGGACGTATTGGATTTCTAGTCCCATATGTGTTTGCCTTGGTAGGGCCAAACCAAATAATTTCCAGGGTCTGAAAAAGCATGCAGACTTCTTAAACAGTAGTGATGTTGTAGGGTGGGTTTTTTTTTTTTTAACTTTTCAGAGTTTCCACAGAATATTTAAGACAGGGTTTTTTTTGACTTGAATTCTAAAGAGTTAATTGAACTCTGTGTCTCTCTGAAGGATTTTATTTTATTTTTCTGGTCCTGGGGCTTGAACTCAGGACCTGGGTGCTGTCCCTGAGTTTCTGTGCTCAAGGCTAGCTCTCTACCACTTGAGCCACCGCTCCACTTCTAGCTTTGAATCGAAATCCTCAGCACTCAGCCTCCCGAGTAGCCTCTTGAGTAGTTAGTATTACAGGTGTGAGCTACCAGCACCTGGCTTTTCATTTCTTTAGTATTAAAATATGTATCACATTATTTTAAAGTAAAATGATCACAAAAGATAAGTTAGCATAGACCACTAGGTGGTGCTGTCATCACAAGGAAAATATGGCATCACAAAAATATTTTTAAAATATCTTTTAAATAATCTATGTTCTGCTGTGGGAAGAACTCTGGCATATATATTTTTTTTTTGGCCGGTCCTGGGGCTTGGACTCAGGGCCTGAGCACTGTCCCTGGCTTCTTTTTTCTCAAGGCTAGCACTCTACCACTTGAGCCACAGCGCCACTTCTGGCCGTTTTCTGTATATGTGGTGCTGGGGAATTGAACCCAGGGCTTCATGTATACGAAGCAAGCTCTCTTGCCACTAGGCCATATCCCCAGCCCCTGGCATATTTTTTTAAAAGATTTTTTTCTTATTTATTGTCAAAGTGATGTACCTCTGGCATATTTTTAAATTAAAAAAACTTTTCAGTTTGCTAAATGCTATGAGATTTTTTTAAAAATTGAAGACTATATACACAAATAATGAAACAATATACACAAGACAATTGAGAAGAGAAAATTCCTGTTATTAGAGGAGTGTCTATATTCAGGGGGAATGTTCCCAGAGGCTTAGATTTTACTTTTTTTTTTTGCCAGTCCTGAGCCTTGGACTCAAGGCCTGAGCACTGTCCCTGGCTTCTTTTTGCTCAAGGCTAGCACTCTGCCACTTGAGCCACAGCGCCACTTCTGGCCATTTTCTATATATGTGGTGCTGGGGAATCGAACCCAGGGCTTCATGTATGTGAGGCGAGCACTCTTGCCACTGGGCCATATTCCCAGCCCCTAGATTTTACTTTTTATTTTACACAACAATTTCTATAATAGTTGGTTTATTTTCTTTAAGATGTACAAATTCTAGCTGCTCAGGAGGCTGAGATCTGAGGCTTATGGTTTGAAGCCAGCTTAGGCAGGAAAGTCTGTGAGACTCTTACCTCTAAGTAACCACCCCAAAAGTGGGAAGTGGAGCTGCAGCTCAAGAGGTAGAGCATTAGCCTTGAGCCAAAAGCTCAGGAGCAATGCCTAGGCCCTGTGTTCAAGCCCTACAACACACACACAAAAAGATGTACAAATTATTATTTAGGAGACTTAGCTTGGTGGAGCATTTACTTGACATGTACAATGCCCTGGGTTCTATTCCAAATACCAGAAAGAGAGAGGGAAGTAGAGAAGAGAAAGAGAAAGAAGACAGGGAGAGAGAGAGAAAAGAGAGGAGAACGTTCTTTGGGAACTTTCAGCGGAGGAAAGGCCTTCTAAGAACTTTAAGGCCATTTCTCCTGCTGTATGTGTAGAATTAGGCCATTTCTATCTTTTTTTTTTGGCCAGTCCTGGGCCTTGGACTCAGGGCCTGAGCACTGTCCCTGGCTTCTTCCCGCTCAAGGCTAGCACTCTGCCACTTGAGCCACAGCGCCGCTTCTGGCCGTTTTCTGTATATGTGGTGCTGGGGAATCGAACCTAGGGCCTCGTGTATCTGAGGCAGGCACTCTTGCCACTAGGCTATATCCCCAGCCCCATTTCTATCTATTTTAAAGAGCTGTGGGATGTGGCTCAGTTACACAAAATTAATGAGCGACCCCATGATTAGTAGTGGGGCTGCTCTTGTTTTCCTAGGCTGTGCCACTAGAGGTGCAGCTCGCTTAGGTCTATGGCCTGAGCAACCTGAAGCTGGCAGAGTCCTGTGATGTCAGAAGCAAGGGAGGGCTGGGCCAGTGAGTTCTTGGATGGGAGATGCAGTGATTGGGTTGAGAGGACAGAAATAGAGGACATGGAAAATGTCCTCAGACATTGTCAATGTCTCCAGGCGTAAAGCCGTTTGAGAGAGCTAGAAGACATAGACTGTTAATTGGTGGCATAATTTATTCATTCAGTTTTGTGCTGGTACCAGAACTTAAACGTAGGGTCTTGCATGCTTGCTTAGCCTCTTCCCACCAAGTCTGGCACTGTGCCATTTGAGCCACACCATTATTTCAGCTTCTTGGTGGTTCATTAGAGATAAATGTTTCAAATTTGTTTGTCTGGGCTGGCTTTGAACCGGGATCCTCAGATTGCAGCCTCCTAAGTAGCGAGGGTTACAGGGGTGAGTCACCAGTGCCTGGCTTGGACTCTTTTTTTTTTTTTTTTGCTCCAGAGAGACTGGAAGTCATCCCACTTAATTTTTTTTTTTTTTTTGGCCAGTCCTGGGGCTTGGACTCAGGGCCTGAGCACTGTCCCTGGCTTCTTTTTGCTCAAGGCTAGCACTCTGCCACTTGAGCCACAGCGCCACTTCTGGCCATTTTCTATATGTGGTGCTGAGGAATCGAACCCAGGGCTTCATGTATATGAGGCCGGCACTCTTGCCACTAGGCCATATCCCCAGCCCTTTAAAATTTTTTTTCATGGATTCTTTATAGCACAACAACAACAACAACAAAAATGCTGTCTTTGCTGCCCCACTTCACATTATAAATTAATTTACAAACAGAATTATATTAGAAATATTTATAAAAGCCATGGTTTTTCATACAAAAATATCCACACAAAATTTTTCTTGTACACAAAGTATCAAGACTCTTTTTTTGTCATAATGTTAAAAAACAATAGTGATTTAACTTGTACCTTAAAATAAGCCAGTTGGAAATGGCTTTCCATTTATATGCTTCAAAAAAAAATTAAAGCAATGCTATGAGTTCCTTAAAAAGAACACACAGGGAAAAAAAATTTGACAAGCTATGTGTGATTTAGTTTCTAAAAAATTAAGCCCCCAAACTAACAACGCTCATATTGGCTCAAAAGCAAGGTATTAAGGCAGCTCCTAGAAGAATCTTTGTTTTAATGAAGTTTGTTTCCATAAAGTCAATAACCATTCCCATTAAAAAAATTTTTTTGTATGTGTGTGTCAATATGGCTTGGACTCTTTCTTTAAAGAAGAATGAAGAGGGCTGGGAATATGGCCTTAGTGGTAAAGTGCTTATCTCATATACATAAAGCCCTGGGTTTGATTCCTCAGCACCACATATATAGAAAAAGCCAGAAGTGGCTAGCCTTGAGTAAAAAGAAGCCAGGGACAGTGCTCAGGCCCTGAGTTCAAGCCCCAGGACTGGAAAAAAAAAAAAAAAGAAAAGAAGAAGAATGAAGAGCTAGACTTCTCAAAGGCAGAAACAAATGCCTTGAAGAACCACTTCAGAGGAGAGGATACACCCCTCCTTAAAAAACTAGTGATGTAGTCTGCCAGGACTTCACAATTGTTGTAGGCTTTTTATCTTTTTAAAGAGAGTTAATGAATTCTTTACATAAGAACACCATAGAGTGTCCAGCAATTTATCAGAACTCAACAAATATTAGCTGTGAGCTAACATGAGCATTATTCTTTCAGACTTTTCTTAAATGTCTTAACTAAGACTTTTTCTTTCTTTCTTTCTTTTTTTTTTTTGGCCAGTCCTGGGGCTTGGACTCAGGGCCTGAGCACTGTCCCTGGCTTCTTTATTGCTCAAGGCTAGCACTCTGCCACTTGAGCCATAGCGCCACTTCTGGCCATTTTCTGTATATGTGGTGCTGGGGAATCGAACCCAGGGCCTCATGTATATGAGGCAGGCACTCTTGCCACTAGGCCATATCCCCAGCCCCTCTTTCTTTCTTTTTTTTTTTTTTTCCAGTCCTGGGGCTTGGACTCAGGGCCTGAGCACTGTCCCTGGCTTCTTTTTGCTCAAGGCTAGCACTCTACCACTTGAGCCACAGTGCCATTTCTAGCTTTTTCTGTATGTGGTGCTGAGGAATCGAACCTAGGGCTTTGTGTATGTGAGGCAAGTACTCTACTACTAGACCATATTCCCAGCCCCTTAACAAAGACATTTAATCTCATTGGAGCATTATTTTATGAAAACCCTCCCTCTAGGACATTAATTGATATGTTTTTATATTTTTTGTTATATTACTAAAATATCTTCAAAGCATTTTAAACATTTGAAATTATTTAGACTGATTCTACTAAATGAAATGTTAGTTTAGATGTGAAGATTAATGAATTTAGATGTGTTTTATATTCAGAATCTTCTGGTTTAGATGGATTAAATGATTCCTGGATAGTCTTTGAGGAAAGCTAGCAGAATACTGGGTTATAAAACATACTAATGGGGCTGGGAATGTGGCTTAGTGGTAGAATGCTTGCTTGCCTCACATGTATGAAGTCCTGGGTTCGATTTCTTAGCACCACGTATATAAAAAGACCCGGAAGTGGTACTGTGGCTCAAGTGCTAGAGCCCTAGACTTGAGCAAAAAGAAGCCAGGGACAGCGCTCAGGCCCAGAGTTCAAGCCCTAGGACTGGCAAAAAACAAAGCAAAACAAAAAACCCCACACAAACATACTAACACTTCTATAGCAAACTCCATGGCCATTCACTTTCACAGGAATAAATAGTTGCTAAAAGTAGGATTATATTAATATAGACTTATTTACTTATGTATTTATTCTGGTATTGGATTTGAACTCAGGGCCTGGCCCTCCTCCTCCCTCTCCTCCTCCTCCCTCTCCTCCTCCTCCTCCCCCTCCTTCTCCTCCTCCACCTCCTCCTCCTCTTCCCCCTCCCCCTTCTCCTCCCCCTCTCCCTCCTCCTTCCCCTCCTCCTCCTTCCCCTCCTCCTCCTTCCCCTCCTCCTCCTCCCTCTCCTCCTCCTCCTCCTCCTCCTTCTCCCTCTTCTCCTCCTCCCCCTCCCCTCCTCCTCCCCCTCCCTCTCCTCCTCCTCCTCCCCCTCCTCTTCCTCCTTCTCCTCCTCCTCCTTCCCCTCCTCTTCTTCCTCCTCCTCCTCCTCCCCCTCCTCTTCTTCCTCCTCCTCCTCCTCCCTCTCCTCCTCCTCCTCCCTCTCCTCCCCCCTCTCCTCCTCCTCCTCCCCCCTCTCCTCCTCCTCCTCCCTCTCCTCCTCCTCCCTCTCCTCCTCCCTCTCCTCCTCCTCCCTCTCCTCCTCCTTCTCCCCCTCCTTCTCCTCCTCCTCCTCCTCCTCCTCTTCCCCCTCCCCCTTCTCCTCCCCCTCTCCCTCCCCCTCCCCCTCCTCTTCTTCCTCCTCCTCCTCCTCCCTCTCCTCCTCCTCCTCCCTCTCCTCCTCCTCCTCCTCCTTCTCCCTCTTCTCCTCCTCCCCCTCCCCTCCTCCTCCCCCTCCCTCTCCTCCTCCTCCTCCCCCTCCTCTTCCTCCTTCCCCTCCTCCTCCTTCCCCTCCTCCTCCTTCCCCTCCTCCTCCTCCCTCTCCTCCTCCTCCTCCTCCTCCTTCTCCCTCTTCTCCTCCTCCCCCTCCCCTCCTCCTCCCCCTCCTCTTCCTCCTTCTCCTCCTCCTCCTTCCCCTCCTCTTCTTCCTCCTCCTCCTCCTCCCCCTCCTCTTCTTCCTCCTCCTCCTCCTCCTCCCTCTCCTCCTCCTCCTCCCTCTCCTCCTCCCTCTCCTCCTCCTCCTCCCCCCTCTCCTCCTCCTCCTCCCTCTCCTCCTCCTCCCTCTCCTCCTCCCTCTCCTCCTCCCTCTCCTCCTCCTCCTCCCTCTCCTCCTCCTCCTCCTCCTCCTCCCTCTCCTCCTCCTCCCTCTCCTCCTCCTCCCTCTCCTCCTCCTCCTCCCCTTCCTCCTCCTCCTCCTCCCCTTCCTCCTCCTCCTCCTCCTCCCTGTGACCTTCAGATTTCACCCTCCAACGTGGCTAGGACAGCAGGAACGAAGGACCAATGCCTGGTGAAATTTCTTTCTTTTTTTTTTGGCCAGTCCTGGGCCTTGGACTCAGGGCCTGAGCACTGTCCCTGGCTTCTTCCCGCTCAAGGCTAGCACTCTGCCACCTGAGCCACAGCGCCACTTCTGGCCGTTTTCCATATATGTGGTGCTGGGGAATCGAACCGAGAGCCTCATGTGTAGGAGGCAAGCACTCTTGTCACTAGGCCATATTCCCAGCCCTGGTGAAATTTCTTAATTATTTTCTGTGGCTAACTGGAGAAAACTATTAAAGGGCTCCAGGTAATTGGGCCTGTAAACCCCACACTATCTCCCCATTTTAAAGGCAACAGGCAACAGAAAATAGAATCCAACTCTTAAGTAAACTCTGTCACATTCACAGTGTTGGGGACTAACACTGAAGGGGAAAGGCTTAAAAATTTGCCTTCATAGCATCTATTCTGACCTTGTCGAGGACAGAGGCACAGGCATTGAATGCCTGTCTCTTGAGATTATAACTCCTAATGCCAATAGAAAATGGTTTAAGGTTTATTTGCTCAGATAAGCCTTGGCTGATATATCTAATTCAAATGATAAGCAAGTAGCCATTCTCCCTTCTTTCTCATTTCTCTTGAACTGAACGAAGTCAACAAGATCCTAGAAAAAGAATAAAAGACATTGGCTCGAGACAGGTTGTTGCCTGAGGGTTCGGTCTAATAAAGCAGGAGATTGAGTTGTGTGTTACATATTTGCAAGCAGTACCTCCAAGAGCAGTTAAATATGTGATCATTGGATCAATGTCAACCCCTATATCTCCAGATGACACCATTAGATAAGCCTGCAAAGTGGGCGAAAGAGAAAGAGATGGGTTTCTTTGCCACCCCTTCCGGCAGCCACCAAACCTCCTAGACTACTAGGCTTTCTGCTTTCTGCATGTGCTGGAGTTTCTGATCCTTTGTTTTTATTCATTACTGATGTTTTCAGGCATAGATAGAGCCTGACAGATGCAGCATGGATCCCTTGTGAAAATCTCTCTGTCACCTTGAATATGTAGCTCAGTTCGGTGTACAACTTTGGGCTTTTTAAGGGGCACTCCTTACTTGGTGTTGCTTTAGGCAGCTATGTTGCTGGTAATTTTCACTCAGCAATTAAAAACAACAACAAATAAGCTAACAAAAATAAGAATATCCTAGCGATTGCACTCACAAGCCACTTCCCAATTTCGTTTTGGGAGACAGGCCCAAGCAGAGAGGAACATCAACTTCCGTGTGTCTGGCTTCGAGGACAGCCTCTCCCACTCAAAACAAGATGGCAGGCAGAGCTATAAACATGGAAAAACACTGCTTTCCCCCCAAACTAAAATATATTACATGTGCCAGATTTTTTTTTCCTGATGACATTTACAGCCATGCAAACAGTGTACCCTGATCTTGAATGTACCTCACCTGCTCTAAAACTCTTTATCCCCTCCCTTTCTGAAAACCAGTTCAACAGGTTGCACTGTTCTATTTGCATAGATTACATTTTGTCCACATGAAGCCCCTTGATTCCCTTCTATTTTCTGGTATCCCTATTTCCCTTTCTTCAGCCACTTTAGAGAGCAGTTTTTAGACAACTTGCCTCCAGCCCCCTTCCCTGACACTAGTGACATAACGGTCTACACAGTGAGCATGTGCGTTGCATGATTTAGCAGCTGGGTGTCTATACTAGAAGTCTGAATCCATATATAGTTTTTTGAGGACAAATTTCCAGTGGATCTGGATTAGTTTTTTAGTTTGGTATTATCAAGGATGTACTTCAAATTTAGAGAATGCTTAGAATTTGTGATTAAGTAGCATAACCTGAAGAGATCTTTGACAAAGTAAAGAAAAAAAATGTGAAAGTTATTGTTTTTTTTTTGTTTGTTTGAAGCAATTTACAATCGTAAGTTGTTGGTATTTTTAAGGCCATCACTAATGTCTTGACTTTACATGAATATATTTCTAATAATCTACTTGGATAATGTGACAAGCTCTAGTTTACTAATATCCATTAGTAAACTATGTTTAAGATACATCCGTATATATACTCCAGACACTAAATACCACTCTTATTATTTGGAAGAACATAAAAACATCTGCTGAGTTTTCTTTTTTCTGGTCCTGGGGTTTGAACTCTGGGCCTGGGTGCTGTCCTTGAGCATCTTGTGCTCAAAGTGAGCACTCTACCATTTGCCCCACAGGGCTACTTTTGGCTTTTTCTGAGTAGTTTATTGGAGAGAAGAGTCTCACACACTTTCCTTCCCTTCCCCCGGCTGGCTTTGAGCTGCGATTCTCAGATCTCAGGCTCCCAAGTAGCTAGACTTGAGCCACTAGATCCCCGGACTTCACAGGGTTTGAATGTCAAGAAAGGAATGCAAAGAAAGCTCTAGTGAGACAGTAAAAGTCAGCCTCGGATTGCATGGTTGGCTAAACACCCAGGCATCTGTGAGATGGTGCTCAGGACATCCTGCAGAGGGTGCTGTTGCAACTCCTAGAACCCAGTCACAGCACCTACTTTCTTTGTGGTGCTAGTTGTTTGCAATCTTTCAGTAAGTTTGTTTCACAAACTCTCAGCCTTGGAGGAGTAAGCTTCTTTGGAAACTATCTCAAGATATTAGGCGTGGTGTCATCACTAAAGGAGTACCGCAGGGAAATGGGTGGCCCTGACAATTCAGTGTACAAACACCTTTGATGGGGTGAACTCAGTTTTTCAAGCGAGTTTCATGGGCCATGCAGTGTTAGTGCTCCAGCAGGAGTCTGGTGAGAGATTGGCAAATTCTATTTGTTATCTCCAGAATAGGTGACTACCGCTCAAACTTGAAAAATGTTTGCTAAGGGCCTTTACATATGAAGTCCCACAGTTCTAGGAGGTAGATTATTTTGCTATTCTGTTGCCACAATTATTTATATAGGAAGGTTAAGTAATGCAGGGGCTTACTGTAAATTTGAAGCAGAATTAGGACCTGAGCCAAAGCAGAGAAAATGGTATGTATGTGTTTTTACTTTTTGTTTGTTTGTTTGTTTATTTATGTTGTACCAGTCTTGAACTCAGGGCTTGGGTGCTGTCCCTGAGCTTTTCTCAAGGCGAGCAGTTCACTATTTGAGCCACAACTCCACTTCTGGCTTTTTGGTTCTTAATTGGAGATAAGAGTCTCATGGACTTTCCTGTTTGAGCTGGCTTTGAACCTTGATCCTCAGATCTCAGCCTCCCAAGTAGCTAGGATCACATACGTGAGCCACTGGTACCTGGCTATTTATTTCTTAGTTAATTATTTTGTAGTACTGGGGTTTGAACTGTGGGTACATGAAGCAAGCACTATACAACTAAGTTCTACTCCCACGCCTTGATTTTATTCACTTGATTTGAACTCAGTAGGTAGCCCAGGCTAGCCTTGAACTCATGATCATGTTGCCTCCACCTTTTGAGTGTGGGACAATAAATCTATACCACCATGCTTGGCCAGGAGAGGCTCTTGTTTGTTCTTTTTTTGTTTTGTTTTGTTTTGTTTTGGCCAGTCCTGGGCCTTGGACTCAAGGCCTGAGCACTGTCCCTGGCTTCCTTTTGCTCAAGGCTAGCATTCTGCCACTTGAGCCACAGCGCCACTTCTGGCCATTTTCTGTATATGTGGTGCTGGGGAATCGAACCCAGGGCCTCATGTATATGAGGCAAGCTCCCTTGCCACTAGGCCATATCCCCAGCCCCTCTTGTTTGTTCTTTAAAAAAAATTATTAAGTAAAGCTATTCTACCCTCCATTCTCATAAAAAAAGATGTGTTGTGTTCTTCAACTTAAGGAGGTTTTAGAGTTCTGTAAACAGGTCTCTGTCCTATAGGGTGATAACATGTCTTCTAGTTCACAAGTTCTGTAGTTGCTAAAATAAACAAGGCCAACTATTAGTGCTTTCCTGCTAATCCTCTCAAGAGATTAGCTTAATCTATACTCATCAATGAGATTGTAAGGGAGGAACATCAGTTCTTACAATCTTACTGTAAATGAATTACTACTCATCTAACAGAGATGTAAAAGTAGCTTTCTATGGCCTCAAAGAAAATGATGATATGGGTGCTGGTGGCTCACACCTGTAATTCTAGCTAAAATCAGGAGGCTAAGATCTGAGGATCCTGTTTTTTTAGGAAAGTCTGTGAGAGTCTTATCTCTAATTAATCACACACACTCAAAAAAAGCAGAAGCAGAGCTGTGGCTCAAGTGGTAGAGCACTAACCTTGAGCCAAAGAAGCTCAGGGACAATGCCCAGGCCTGAGTTCAAGCCCTAGAAGAACAACACCAAAAGAAAATGATGTGTGAAGAGCAGAACTGGATCTTCTGACAGAGAGCAAGGTGCTGTGGGCTTCGGGACAATGAATCTCAAAGCTGACTGTCACCAGATAGCGCAGATTATCTTTGGACACTTTGCCAGGGGTCACAGTGTCAAATGTCTTCAGGAGGGAAGCAGATAGCGCAGCAGGGATGGGAGATAAATGTAAGACAAGTTTGATTCTTAACTGCTGGCTCATTAGAGGAGCTTCCATTTCTCACTTCCAACAGATACTGTAGTGTAGGAAAGGTGGCATGTCTCTGATTCAGTTCTGAGAAGAATGATCACATAGCTAGGAGAGGAGAGGAGCCTTGGGTCCTGGGTTTGGAGGAGACAGCTGGGAATGAAGTCTGGTTGGCGATTTGCAAGGACTGCTCTGCTCTAAGGGGAAGTCATCTCTCAAGACATCACTTTTTCTTTGTGCCTATCATGGGGCTTGAACTCAGGGCCTGGGTGCTGTCCCTGAGCTTCTTTATGCTCAAGGCCAGTGTTCAATCATTTGAGCCACAAGTCTACTTCTCGATTCTTCTTTTTTTTTTTTTTTCTTATTGGAGATACGAGTCTTGCAGACTTTTTTGCCCAGGCTGGCTTTGAACTGTGATCTTCAGATCTCAGAGATCTCAGCTACCCAAGTACTAGGATTACAGGTGTGAGCCAGTGGCATTTGGTTTCCTATGATGCCACTCTTGATGAGCTTGGAGGGATGCAGTTTTCATCTTACTAGATCTTTAACTTTTTAAAAAGAAGTTGAAAAATCATGGTTTTTATGCTTCTGAGTTTTCAACTCAAACGAAAGGTAAAACAAAATGGCATTGGGTGGACAGAATGTGGTTCACTGGCTGTTAGCTTGTAGCTGTTGAACTGGCCTTCACTTCTAAGTAAGACCTCTTCTCAGGGTCCTTGTGTGGGTATCAATTATTCACCAGACACCTTTGCTCTTTGGCTGTTGTTGTGTTTAATCACTGGGGTTTTCATCCATTCTCTAGCTCTGCTCCCCACTTAGGGTATCTTTTCCTTGCCACATTCTATCATTTCCTTCAGAAAGGAGTCCTCATTTCTCTAACCTATTGCTAGGTACAACCCATGGCTCTCTGCCACCTAGATGTGAAGATGCCAGCCTATGGATTCTGGTATCCTATTTTTGTATTGCCTTTTCTTGTTTGTCTACCATATGGCCTTTTTGTGGGGGAGGGGGACTGGTCCTGGGACTTGAACTCAGGGTCTGAGTGCTGTCCCTGAGCCTCTTTACACTCAAGGTTAGCACTCTACCACTTGAACTACAGTGCTACATCTGGCCTTTTTCTGGGTAGTTTATTGGAGATAAGAGTCTCACAGACTTTCCTGCCTGGGCTGGCTTTGAACCACACTCATTAGATCTCAGCTTCCTGAGTAGCTAGGATTCAGGTGTGAGCCCCCAGTGCCCAGCTCAGTGTTATTTTCTGAGTGTGATTCAAAGCATGGCTTTTGTGCATATGTACTTTTGAACTTATTTTTAATTATTGTTAATTATTGTGCTGCTCACACTGAAATCCTAACCACATTCCAGGTAGCAATGTTAGTACCGAGGAAACAAAGTCCTTAAGACACAGTGCTGTCCCTAACATTGCTGATTATATCTGGGAAAGAAGAAGAAAACACCTCCCTCCTCATCCTTCCCATAATCTTTAGCGACTCACTCTGCTGGTTTCCCTCCATTTCTTTAGTAGTACTGACAGAGTCAAGGAGGGGTGTCTTCTGGGATTATCTTGATTTTATAGCTAAAGATAGCTATAGTTTCTAATATTAAAGATTTACAAACCATAGTGCTCAGATTTTGTAAAGCGGCCTCACTTGCTAACACTTGACTAACAGGTGTTGGTTGTCTAACTGAATAAATGAAATACTAAATTCATGGGTGGGGCACTGAGAGGGCACTATTGCAATGCAGCCATTGTTTGGTTTATCTTAGAATGTGCATCTCACTTCTCTAGGTTCATGCCTCTTTCAGCTCTATACTCCATTCACAAACTCTATGCCTCCTTTTGTAACTCATTTCTTGATTTTTACTCCTCCTCTTCCTCCTCTTTCCCCCCCACCTTGATTCTGGTACTGGCCTTGAACTAAGGGACCCACACATTTTCTTAGTTCTCATCGCTCAAAGCTGATGTGTATTACTTGAGCCATTCTTCCACTCTAGGGTTTTCTTGGTAAGTTGGAGGTAAGAGTCTCATGGGCTTTCTTGTCCATGCTGGCTTAGAACTGCTACCCTCAGATCTTAGTCTCTCCAGAAGCTAGAAGTATAGGTGTGAGCCACTAGTGCCTGGCATCATCTTGTCCTTCCTTCCTTCCTTCCTTCCTTCCTTCCTTCCTTCCTTCCTTCCTTCCTTCCTTCCTTCCTTCCTTCCTTCCTTCCTCCCTCCCTCCCTCCCTCCCTTCCTTCTCCCCCTCTTTTTTTTTTTTTGCCAGTCCTGGGGCTTGAACTCAGGGCCTGAGTGCTGTCCCTGGCTTCTTTTTGCTCAAGGCTAGCACTCTACCACTTGAGCCACAGTGCCACTTCTGGCTTTTTCTATGTATGTGGTGCTGAGGAATCGAACCCAGGGCTTCATGTATACAAGGTGAGCACTCTACCACTAGGCCATATGGTACTGAGAATGGAACCTGGGGCTTCACCCATGCCACGTGAGTGTTCTACTGGTTGGTTCATGCCCCCACCCCTTTAATGTGAGGTTTAATTCAAAACAGCATTATGCATCAGTGAGGTTGTACTTCCTAACGACCTTTCCTGGCCCGCAGTTTTTCTGTTTGGTTCGAGCTATAACATAATGCTAAGGATACATCCGGATTGTCTAAGAAGAAATGTGGCTTGACTCGCTTGAATCCCGGCTTGTTCCATGGGAAGTACCCTATTGGTCTGAATGGTTGGAAGACTAAGTTGAGAATCAAGAAACAAAATTTAATTTGCTCTTAGAGGATTCTAGGGGGCACAGACTTTGGTAGGTTTTTTAAAAAAAACCCACAAAATTTACAGCTTTAATAAAGCCGATCAAGTCTTTCTAGCTTTTATGTGGTGAAAGGTGATTTGCTATTCGCTGGAGATAAAGGAGATGGAGTAAGGGCTTCGGCAGGCCGCCTGCTGGAGAGCTAACTAGCAGCGTCAGAAACGAATCCGAGGATCGTCTGGGCATTAGGATCCGAGAGAGTCTGGGGAGATGAGAAACGTGCCAAGGGTTCAAGCAAGAACAGAACTGCTGTGGAGTGGCTTTAACTTAAATGCTCTGAGGTGGTTTTTAGATTTTTTTTTGTGCATCTGAAAATCCAAAGGGAAGCGAGAAGAGCCTGAGGGCTTAGAGGGCCTTAGCTGCCTCACTTCAATAACTCACAAGCTGTATGGAGTCTCGTGACGTCTCACCCCCGATTCCAATAGGACTACAGAGTCGTTTAGTTAAGTCAGGATATAAAACAAGGTGCCATTTTATCTTCCTTCTTCGTCGCTTATTAGATCCAGTGAGGACAAATTTGCCTGTAATGACAGATCACAGACATCTAGCCCCAAATGGAGTATCTGGTTGTCATCCATCATCATGACATTTCAGCTTTAGCAAACATGGCAGCTCCCCGAGAAACACAGGGCATAAGGGTTGTTGGAGGGAGCAAGGTGTTAGGAGTCATACATCAATAAGGGGAGGAAGGAGGGAGGAGGGAAGCCGGTGGAGGTTGATGGGATGGATACACCCTCTATCAGTTAGCAGCACCAAGAATCTCAGTGCAAGCTCTGACGCTGCATTAGAAAAGCAATTCTAGAATGAATATACAACGATCATAGAACTCTGATACTTGGGTACAGTATGGAGACTCTAAAATCACAAGTAGAAGTTAGTGGCTACTTCCTTGGAACTGCTCAAGGCACTGCTAAAACCCTCCCTGAAAGACAAATCAGAGAAAGGGAACAATGAGGTTTAATTTTGATTTCTTTGGCTATAAAATCACACAGAATTTCTTTCCTTCCTTCCATCTTTCCTTCCTTCCTTCCTTCCTTCCTTCCTTCCTTCCTTCCTATCTCTCTCTTTCTCTCTCTATTTCTGTGAATGTGATACTTTGTATTTTTTCATTACAAAATATAATTTATAGTAAAAAAATCAAATAAGGGCGGACTTATTATTCAACCAAATGTCATATACCCCTATTTCACTTTTTACTTCACTATGAGCCACTTAGGAGAGCAAGGAAAGATTTCAGAATTAGGGTCATCCTGTAAAATGTTTATTTAAAGAGGGGACAATGAACACAGACATAGTAGAGAATGCAGGTTGGTGGCTAGCAATAGAAAAAAGTACATGCCTCAGAGATATGAGACACTAGAAAGTGATTGAAAGTGAGAAACTCTATTTTTTTTTGCCAGTCCTGGGCCTTGGACTCAGGGCCTGAGCACTGTCCCTGGCTTCTTTTTGCTCAAGGCTAGCACTCTGCCACTTGAGCCACAGCGCCACATCTGGCCATTTTCTATATATGTGGTGCTGGGGAATCAAACCCTGGGCTTCATGTATATGAGGCACGCACTCTTGCCACTAGCCCATATTCCCAGCCCCAAGTGAGGAACTCTAGTAGGTGCCATGAATGAATGTCATAAGTTCATACTGTGGGTATGTAATTCTTGGTTCTATGTTGCTCAGCAGCACAAATAAAGGTTCATTCGCTCAAGTTTTAACTTCAGATGCTCTGATAATCATGAGATCCTTTAGGATTCTTGCCATAGAGTTCGGGGAAAGACAGTAACAGATCTGAATCAAAAGCAGTGGGTGTTCCCCTGTTGTAAGTTACAGAAATATTGGATATATTCCAGTAAGACAACTTGTTATTGTGCGTGAGAGGAGCCTGCCACATAGTCCATGAGAATTTTGTTTTGCATTTCTTCTTCAAGATGCGCTGTGCTGATTGATGACATGTTCTTTCTAATAACACTGGGAAGTAATTAAAGACAGTCTAGTCTAGCATTTTGCTAAACTAAAAATCTAGGCAGGGGCAGTGTAAGTGCATGCTGTCACGGGTGTGTACTCGTGTGTACTCAACACGAGGGCTGCCTTTTTCTGTTCCCCCCTCTCCCTGGATGCTTAAAAACCTGAAAACACCGGAATAAAGTCACTCCATTAGGTTAGAAACTCAATTTTCACCAACTTGAATTAAAGGAGGGTGTGAGCAGGTGTTTCTCCACAGATTCCAGAGGATAGAAGAAGTCTCAGTGCTGTAGGTAGGCAGGTACCTCTTAGATGGTCATGGCCATTAGAGGTTTAGAAATTTTAAATTGTTATCATGTAGGTGATGTATAGGGGGCTATAGTTATATAAGTGGATTAGAGATTTTGACAAAGCACAATTACCAAGTTGAAGCTGTTCACAGGATGAGTCTGACTGCCTTGCAAAGGATGACTTAGTAGAGAACAAGGCCATGAGAATGCCTATCTTGGGACCAAGATGGAAAACCCATTAGGACCAATGCTATAAGCAGTGTAGGAGTAAAATGATTTCAGGAGATGAGAAGAATATAAGAATATACCTTCCTCTCTCTTCAGCTTTTCTTCCTTGTAAGAAACACATTTACTCTCCCTGTGAGAGCTTCCCACAGTAGCAAAAGTCACATTTTTGCTTTTGATTTGAGTGCTAATCAGGTTATGTTCTGCCATTTAAGACTTGAAAGGGAGCCATTCGGGACAGATGAAAGCGTGATTCTCAGTCTGTGCTCTCGTTTCCAGTGGATGTTGTATAGGAGTTTCCATGGCTTCTGTGATGTTTGATGGACTCTGGGTATTTAGGCATTAGCAAAGCCTTTTGTAGGCCTTGCATGATGTTGATTGTTCTCCAGAAAATGACAGACGGCGACACAGGCTCCGGAGGAATCACCATAATGCGGAAAACTAGATCTTAAGCTCTTAATGCTTCTGCCCTTTTTATTAGAGGATTAAGTTCTTGAGGAAACTTTTAATGTCTTTATATCCTTCAGAGCTGTACCTTTAGATTTGTATTATATGACTTTTTGTTGGTAATTCTAACTAGGGTTGACTGTAATGTGTATTTCCTTATTATTATTATTTTTTCATAGACCTCTGGCCACCTATTAAAAAGCATGCGTCATTCTGAAAGCATTATGTTAAGCCAAAGGAGCCAGACACAAAGTACATGAAGTATGATGCACTTGGAGGAAGGGCCCAGAGCACTGACTCATGGAGACAGTGGGGGGAGGGGGGGTTATCGTTTAATGGTACAGAGTCTCAACTGGGGATGATAAAGAATTCTGGAGATGGACATAGTGGTGGTTATGTCACAATGGAAATCTATTTTATGCCGCTGAAGTGTGTATTTAAAAGTGTGATTTTCTTCTTTTGTCTAGCGTAAAGGCTTGAACTCAGGGCCTGAGTGCTATCCCTGAGCTGTTTTGCTTCGGGCATCGGTGGCTCACACCTGTACTCCTACCTACTGATGGTTCAGAGCCAGGCCTGGCAGGAAAGTCTGTGAGACTTTTTACCTCCAATTAACCACAAGAAAACCAGAAGTAGAGCTGTGGCTTAAAGTGGTAGCGTACTAGCCTTGAGCAAAATTGCTTAGCGTTAGCACCCAGGCTCTGAGTTCAAGCCCTGTAACCAGCACCACCACCACCAAAGTTAATCACAACTGAAAAGAATCATTCTAGCTTACTCCTGACACCCACTTGCAAATGTGATTCATGGATAGTTTGAGTTCATTGGTTGGAATGTTTTCGTGTGTGTGTGTGTGTGTGTGTGTGTGTGTGTGTGTGTGTGTGTGTGTATGTGTGTGTGTCTGTCTGTCCTGGGGCTTGAACTCAGGTTCAAAGCTATCTAGTTCCATTTCTGGCTTGTTAGTGGTTAATTGGAAATAAGAATCTTAAGAACTTTCTTGCCCAGGCTGGCTTTAAGCTATGATATCCTCAAATCTCAGCCTCTTTTTTTTTTTTTTTTGGCCAGTCCTGGGGCTTGGACTCAGGGCCTGAGCACTGTCCCTGGCTTCTTTTTGCTCAAGGCTAGCACTCTGCCACTTGAGCCACAGTGCCCCTTCTGGCCATTTTCTGTATATGTGGTGCTGGGGAATCGAACCCAGGGCCTCATGTATACGAAGCAAGCACTCTTGCCACTAGGCCATATCCCCAGCCCAAATCTCAGCCTCTTGAGTAGCTAGGATTATAGGCATGAGACACCAGCACTGTTTTATCATCCCTTTTGACAAGGAGAAGCACCGGTAGGTGGATCATAACTCAACATGGCCTGTATATAAAGTGAGACCTTGCTTCGAAAATAACCAATGCAGATAGGGGCTGGAA
Organism: Perognathus longimembris pacificus; assembly: GCF_023159225.1. Taxonomy (NCBI): domain Eukaryota; kingdom Metazoa; phylum Chordata; class Mammalia; order Rodentia; family Heteromyidae; genus Perognathus; species Perognathus longimembris. The sequence goes on along the minus strand of NC_063181.1, from coordinate 12,306,693 downwards.
GCATGGCTCAAGTGGTAGAGTGCTGTCTCACCAGTGCAGGGGCCTGATTTCAATCCCAGGTACCACCACATTCAATAAACAAATAAGCCAACTATGTTGTTTGTCATCAGAAGTCTCATAACAACTTCTTGGGAATCTATTTTCTTAGAGATCAGTTTGCATTGTGGCCGACAGAATAAAGTTCTACTATTTGATAAGGTTTCCAATAATCTTCTATGGATACCATCTTGTGTCTTTTCAAATGAAGAAGAAGAAGGCAGGGAAATGGGAGTAGAGACCTAATTTATTTGAAAGTAAGAGGAAGGGGATGAGGAGGAATGAGGGAGAGAGACAGAAAGAGACAGAGAGAGAGACAGAGAGAGACAGAGACAGAGACAGAGACAGAGAGACAGAAGAGGAAGAGGGAACCCAGAATGTAGTTGTTTGCTTGCAGTACCTGTGTGGTACTCTTTGGGTGGGTCTCAGTTGTTTGGCTTCCTGTTGGTTCACTGTCTACCCCGTGGGGAGAGATGACTGTCGCCTCAATGGGCCTGCTTCAGAAAGAAGGGGCATTGTTTGCCTCAGGCTGCCCTCTCTCCCTTTCTACCTTGTCTTTCTGTCTGTCTCTCGTTATGCTGACTTCAACTAAACTTTCTTCCTTTAATCACGTGTCCTCAACTCCAGTTGGATATAACCACATTATTCTTCTTGATATTTTCTCAGGGCAATGTGTTCCCCTGGCTCTCTGTGTGATTGCTCAGGCACAGTCGGGGTGGCTCTGCCTTGCTTTTGTTTTTGTGAAGCACTTTGTCTTGCTTATTTCAAGGCTGTCAGTGTAAAGTGATTCTTCTTCATTGGTGATCACTAGCGGAGAGGTCTGAAAGAACTTAAGTTGCAGAGGTTAGCTAAAGAGGGGCGGTTTTGGCATCCTACCTTTCATTTTTGTTCATTGTTCACAAATGTCTCATAAATGTTACACATAAAGTACTGTGGCATTTTCATCTGAGCCTGTTCTTCACATCACATAGCTGTTCCATATGTCTATGAACTTGAATTTAATTATGAAGCAACACCTCTGATGTGTAGAGCGCTGAGCCAGGTTTAATTGATAGCATTAAAATATTAGTCACCCATTCTGTTTGCTATGAGATTAAAAAAACAAACATATGCATATCTGAAATAATTTAAAAAAATGAAATAGCTGTTGCACTATTCATAATAGCCAAGATATGGAAACAACCCAGATGTCCTACAATAGATGAGTGGATCCAAAAAATGTGGTACCTATACACAAAGGAATTGTACACAGCCATTAGAAAGAGTAAAATAATGTCATTTACAGGGAAATGGATGGCATTAGAACAAATCAGGTTAAGTGAGGTAAGCCAATATCAGAGAGACAAATGGCGCATGTTCTCTCTGATATGTGGAAGTTAGCTCTAAAATGCATCAAGACATGATGAATTATACAGGATTCCAGATAGTCACACACAGTGAGACCAAAAGAGGATATTCTTTTTAGGAGAGAGACACAAAGGTGTGATGCCTAAGTACTTCTTCATATTTATATATAAAATAATATAATACATACTGAAACAAACTCCAAAGATATGCATTTTTCTTTTTCTGATGATTCTGTATTCTTTACCTTATATATGGTGTATTCACATGCCTATCTGTGACAGCGTGTGAGAGAGGGTGCAGAATACAAGGAGAAAGGGTGAAAAAGTGCTCACTGGACATTGATGAAAGCGAACTAGACAACTCATGAGTGGAGACGAGAGGCAGGGGCTGGGGGAGAATGAGGGAGGAGATGAGCTACCGAATGAAAGGACGTGTACTCATTATCTGTCACAGGTAAATGTAAGCCCTAGGTAATTTCTAAAAAAGAAAATAAATGAAATAGCTGGTGCAAATGATAGAAGAGACAGCATACACACACAATTTTTTTTTTCCCAGTCTGGGGCTTGAACTCAGGGCCTGAGCACTGTCCCTAGCTTCCTTTTGCTCAAGGTTAGCACTCTACCACTTGAGCCACAGCTCCACTTCGGGCTTTTTCTGTGTATGTGGTACTGAGGAATCAAACCCAGGGCTTCATGCATGCTAGGCAAGCACTCCACCACTAAGCCATATTCCCAGCCCACATACACAAAGTTTTAAATTTTGTCTGTAAAAAAAAAAGAGTGATCTGTGTAGATTGGGTTTTTAGGGATGTAATTTGAGCTGAGAGGTTCTGGCATTTTAACTTGGGACTTTGTGCAGCAGCCTTTGAATACTTTATAGTTATCTTCTTTGTTTAAAGAGAAATCCTGAGTAAGTCTAATTTTTTACGTAATAGATCTCTGAATATTTGGAAGTGTTGTATATACAGTTGAAAACGCCCCTTAGAATTCATTTACTCTTGGGCTGAAAGATGGCCTAGTGGTAGAGTGTGTGCCTCGCATACATGAAGCCCTGGGTTTGATTCCTCAGCACCATGTATACAGAAAAAGCCGGAAGTGGTGCTGTGGCTCAAGTGGTAGAGTGCTAGCCGTGAGCAAAGAGAAGCCAGGGACAGTGCTCAGGCCCTGAATTCAAACCTCAGGACTGGCAAAAAACAGAATAAGCAAAAAACAAAAAAGAATTCATTTACTCTTCATGTATTCAATAAATACTTATATTAAATTCTTTAGGTGTTTCATCTAAAAATTATTTTTTCCATATTTGGAGTGACTGCCTTTATAGGGATCGGTGAAAATAAGCTTATTCATATTCTGACTAAAGAAATATCATCCACCTTGTGGCTTTTCCTCTTCTCTGAAGCTTGGATTTTTCCACCTGTAAAATTCGAATGAAACACTTACCCCACAGGGTTACAAGGACTACAATGGATTCCATGTGAAACGTCAAAGCACTTAGCATAGTGCCTGACAAGTACAAGACCTAGGAAATTTTACTTATCTTCTTAGATAAAAATGGAAATGTTTCTAGAGGATATATAACATAGATTAACCACAAAAGTCACATCCTAGGATAAAATGGATGTCATTTCTATTTAATGGTGATCATTGTCATTTACCATGGAGATCTCCTCAAAGGCATTTGGGTAATGCCTGATTTTGTGAGTCCCGTGAAGGGATGTCAGGTAGTTCTGGGTGGAGAATGGAGTAGGAGGCAGGAGGCCATTCCTGAGATCCTTCGGGCACAGCTGTAGATGAGATGAACCAAGATACATGGTGGTCATTTAGCTTAGTAGAAGCTTCAAGTCTTTAGCAACTCAGTGCTTTTCTCAGAGGAGATCATATTTTGAGTTACAAGACTCCCTCTCAAGCTTACATATTTGAGGCCTTTAAAACTGATGTGCTTTAGGGGCTGGGAATATGGCCCAGTGGTATAGTGTTCGCCTCATATGCATGAAGCCCTGGGTTCAATTCCTCAGTACCACATATATAGAAAAAGCTGGAAGTGGCGCTATGACTCAAGTGGCAGAGTGCTAGCCTTGAGCAAAAAGAAGCCAGGGACAGTGCTCAGGCCCTGAGTTCAAGCACCAAGACTGGCAACAAAACAAAACAAAACAAAACAAAACAAAACAAAAAAAGCCGATGGGCCTTAGTGGAGCAAAGTGACACATGTCTGTAGTCCCTGCATGCTACAGCAGCAAAATTATCCAGTTGAAGCCAACTTAGATGATACAATGAAACCTTGGTTTAAACAAAGAAATGATACACCTGTATGCGATCTTTCTTCCTAGGAATCCATTTCTCATAATTAAGACTTTTTATTTCCATTTGTATTTTGTTTGGTTGTAGAACTAATGGAGGAGAATTTTTTTGTTTTACTTATTTTATTTTATTTTGAAGTTTTTGCTGCTCCTGGCCTGGGCACTGTCCCTGAGCCTCTTTGTGCTCAAGGCTAGCGCTCTACCACATGAGCTGCAGCGTCACTTCTGGCCTTTTCTGAGTAGTTTACTAGAGACTGGGCTGGCTTCAAATTGCAATCTTCAGATCTCAGCCTCCTGAGTAGCTAGGATTACAGGCATGAGCCACCAGAGGTTGGCTGGAGAATTTTAAAAAATGTAAATTATATAATATATAAACCTTAAGTTAAATGAAAAAAAATGTATTGCAGATATCTGGTGGATGTAGTTGTCTTTTTTCAAATCAATCAGAAACCCCACTGCTATTGTGTCATTTTACACATACATGCTCTATACAAAAGGAAAACGTTGATTTTTGATGATAGATTGTGTATACAGGCTCTTTGTTCCAGCTATATTATCTAAGTCAACTCACAGGAAACCCTGTTTGTCTGCTGTCGCACACCATGATACATTGCTAACTGGTTTTGGAGGACTGGCTTTGGAGGCTGGGGTTTGGGTGCTGGGACCTGGGGGTCTCTGTGTCAGCCTTGTCGGTAAGCGGGTTAATATCTTTTCCTTCTCTCATCTTCCAGAGAGCCCAGTGCATACAGGTGAGTGTGTTTGCTGCCGCATGTCTTCTACACCCACTTCTTCCACATGAGTAGCCTGTAGGGCGTGCATGGTGTTTCCAGCCATTTGTTGTCCCTTACAGTAGCTTTTCACTGTCCATGTTCCCCTCTGACATGTGTCCACAAGTGCAGCCTCTCCTCTTCCCACGTGTCCTGCACTCCTTCATACTTTCCCTTAGGTCTGCTCTCAAGGAAAATGTCCCAGGTTGCCTGTGAACTGGTGCTTAGACCCTGTGGAAAGCTTTGAAGACTTTCACCCCCTTCACGCGTGCGTCTTTATAATGCTTCTAGAGTTGTGTTGCTGCTCACAGCTTTTTGTTTATCTCTTTCCCTTTAATCTAGAGGCTCTGGTCACCTGTGGAGTATTCTCTCCCCCCGCCCCCTCCCAATAACTATTTTGTTTTGTTTTTCCCTTCTTCCTCTCCTTTGGCTCTGTATCTTTCCCACTATGGACAGATGACGCTTCGCTCATGGATGACTCCTTAAGATGATCTGTGGAGAATTTAACACAGTTTAAACATATCGATAAATGCTTTAACTTCCAAAAATTTAAATTACTATCTTTAGTTGTACAAAGGAGTTGTCATTTAACAAGGTAGTTTATGAATGCAATATATATTGATCAATGTCACACCTTTCGATATTCTCACCCATCCCTCCCCTACTCACTCCTTCCTTTACTCTTCTTAATTTTGTAGGATATAAATTCTTCTCTTCATCCATCTACCCCTTGCCCCTTGACCCCATCCAACCCCTTTCAAATACTGCTGCTTCTGATGTTTTATTTTGCTGAACTTTGATTTGGCTTTGAATCTACTGTATTTCAGTAACGTATATATATATATATATATATATAATTTGTGTATATATATACATATATTACACACACATGCACACACACACACACACACACACACGGTTGTTGTTGTTCCAGTCCTGGGGCTTGAACTCAGAGCTTGGGTGCTGTCTCTGACCTTCCTTTGCTCATGGCTAGCTCTCTACTCCTTGAACCACAGTTTCACCTCTGGCTTCTTTTTTTAATTTTATTTTATATTTTTTATTATCAAACTGAATTACAGAGAGGTTACAGTTTCATACATTAGGCATTGGATACATTTCTTGTACTGTTTGTTACCTCATCCCTCATTCCCCCCTCCCCACTCCCCCTTTCCCTTCCCCCCCCCCCATGAGCTGTTCAGTTCATTTACACCAAACAGTTTTGCAAGTATTGCTTTTGTAGTTGTTTGTCTTTTTTTTAACCCTGTGTCTCTCGATTTTGGTATTCACTTCCAATTTCCTAGTTCTAATACCAGTATACCCAGTTTCCAATATACTCAGATAAGATACAGAGAAAGTGTAGGTACAACCACAGGAAGGTGATACAAGAAGATCATCAATAATAGAGGCTACAGTTACATTTGGCACGTTGAAAGTAGTTACAACTGTGATATAACAATCGTTTCCCTAACATGGAGTTCATTTCACTTAGCATTATCTTATGTGTTTGTAAGGGTATAGCTATTGGGTTCCTGTGATCCTCTGCTGTGACTTCCCTAAACCTGTGCTAATTATTCCCTGTAAGGGAGACCATAGAGTCCATGTTTCTTTGGGTCTGGCTCACTTCACTTAGTATAACTTTTTCCAAGTCCTTCCATTTCCTTACAAATGCGGCAATGCCATTCTTTCTGATAGAGGCATAAAATTCTATTGTGTACATGTACCACATTTTCCTGATCCATTCTTCTGAGGGGCATCTGGGTTGGTTCCAGATTCTAGCTATGACAAATTGTGCTGTGATGAACATTGTTGTGCTGGTGGCTTTACTGTGATTATGTTTGTGGTCTTTTGGATAGATACTCAAAAGTGGGGCTGCTGGGTCATAGGGGAGTTCTATGTTTAGCCTTCTGAGGAATCTCCATACTGTTTGCCAGAGTGGCTGAACCAGTTTACATTCCCACCAACAATGAAGTAGGGTTCCCTTTTGGCCACATCCCCTCCAACGGTTGTTATTGTTAGTTTTCTTGATATAGGACATTCTTACTGGGGTGAGATACCTCTGGCTTCTTCGGTAGTTAATTGGAGATAAAGACTCTCACAAATTTTCTTGCCTAGGTTGTCTTTGAACTGTGATCTTTAGATCTCAGCTTCCTGAGTAGCTAGAATTATAGGTGTGAGCCACTCACACCTGGTTGAGAAATGATTATTAAACAATCCAGGGGGAATCAAGCAGATTTCTTGCTCTTTTGAAGGCAGCATAATAATCAAAATATAAGAGTTTGGTGGTACATTCCAGGGGGCTGAAGGGAGGGCCATTATGCATAATTCTCCCTTTCCTCTCTACTTAATTATGATTCTATCATCTGCTGTTTAAGTCAGTATTTCAAAAGTCAAGGTATATATTAATTTCATTTAACACAAAATACATTCATTAGAAAATATTTCTTTCTTAGTCTTGATGAGTTCATTGCAACTGTCATGTTATGGATAATATAGTAAGGATGATTTTAAGTACTACATCTGCAGTCCCATAATCTTTATTATCATTGGTGGTGAAAATAAATTTCAATATTTTAAAAGATCATCAAAACATCAGAGCATCTGTTATGTTGAGCTATTTCTCCCTAGGGCATCCATTTGAAGGCAAAATTTGTATAAGCTAAATTTACCTTGGTGTCTTAGTCTATTTGTGCTGCTGTAACAGAATTCCCAAGACTGAATATTTATAAAGAAAATAAGTTTATTTTTCACATTTTTAGAGGCTGGATTGAGGGACCTGCATATGGTGAGAACATTCTTTGTCTCTCATAACACAGTGGATGGTATCAGAGAAAGAGAGAGAGAGAGGGAGTGTGAGAGAGAGAGATATTCTTTTTTCTGGTTGGTCTTGGGGCTTGACCTCAGGACCTGGGCATTGTCTCTGGAGATAAGAGTCCTATGGACTTTCCTGTCTTAACTTGCTTCAAACCATGATCCTCTGATTTTAGCTTTCTGAGTAGCTAGAATTATAGAGGTGAGCCCACTGGGGTATGGCAAATTTTGAATTTTGAGGAAGCTATGAATTGTATTTTCTTTATTCTAGAGTGCCTCACCATTCATTTCCCTAAAGCCTGGCTTCCTATTTTCATGTGGATGCAAGTGGAGAAATTCTGTGTGTGTGTTTGTGTGTGTGTGTGTGTGTGTGTGTGTGTATACACATGATTTCATTATTTAATTGGGCTCTTTGAAGAAATTATTGTTATTTATAAAGGTGATGTACAAAGGTAGTAGTTACTTAAGTCAGGTAAAAAGTAAATTTCTTTTTGGACAATGTCACCCCTTCTCTCTCTTTCTCTTAGTTTTTCCCTCCTGTCCCCATGTACAAACTGTATAGCTCAGTTTCAATATAGTGTCCAGTGAGTACCATCGCTGCCTTTGTTCAACTTTTGCTCTTCCATTTCTGTGCCTTCCCTTACATTCCCAAAGACAAGAAAAGAAAACACAAACAGTAAAAAAAAAAAAAAAAAAAAAAAAAAAAATCTCTGGTGTTCATTTCCTGGAGTTCCTCTGGATAACTGTTATTTTGTTCAATTAGATGCACGTAGGGAATGTGCCTTTTGGTTCCTCTAACATGGAGAAAATCTTGATGCCACGGACAGGATGCAAAACTATTGTTTCTGTCAAGGAGTACACAAGCATACGTCTTATTATCCTAGTTTATTTAGTGAGCTATCGTGTTTTGCATGGGGTACAAGAAAATATGGAAGCAGGAATAAAAAAGACATTGAGACTATTCACTTTTCATCGTGAACTGTTACTTGCAGATTTTCAAAGTTCTAAACATTTCATGTGTTTCTCTGTCATTTACATATCTGTCCTACTCATAAAGTTGCCAAGACTCTTATGCAAATGTAGAACCCAGGAGTGGAGATGCTAAGCAGCCTGGAGCCAGAGGCGAAGAGGTGGGAATTAGCTTAATCTTCACATTTGCTCTCATTGAACTTTCCTAGGCAGGCAATGCTGACTCTTGTTCCCATTAATTCATTGACCTCATATTATCCTATAAAAAATTACTTAAGGATATTTTTATTTGATGCTGTGAGGATATTATATGACTCTCGATAGCAAACTCTGACCATTTTTCTTCTAATATTTATGCTTCCTTGCAGTTTTGAACTTTCTTTTCCTTTTTGCTTTTTCTCCCTGCCATCCAACTTTGCTAAAGTCCTTCTGTGGGTACAAAGCTCCTCAGAATAAAAGGGGAATAAAGACACATAATACATAGTTTTTGTCTGGAAGAGTTTTAGAAAGGAGCAAGCGGTGCAGTAGTGACTGTAGACCATTGATGGCTATTTGATTAAATACTCTCATAATGATGTTGATGGACTTTCAGAGAGGGTTGTCTGTTAGTGGGAGCTCTTGGGATGTGGGGCCTGGGCTGGGATTTAGAAGCAGCTGTTGTGTGGAATAAAAAATACAATAACAAAGCCCAGAGGATTTTGATTCTCACCGTAGACTTGTTCGTCTTGGATGTGTAAGGAGTTATCCTGAGCCTTAATGTCCTCATTTGTAAATTAAAAAGCTCATATAAATTGTGTGTGTGTGTGTGTGTGTGTGTGTGTGTGTGTGTGTGTGTGTGTTATGAGGTTTGAGCTCAGGACTGGGGCACTGTCCCTGAACTATTTTGCTCTACCATTTTGAACCACAGCTTCACTTCCGTTTTCTGGTGGTTAATTGGAGATAAGAGTCTCACAGACTTTCCTCTCCAGTCTGGATCCTCATATCTTAACTTCCCGAGTAACTAGGATTACAGGCATGACCCACCAGTGCCTAGCCATATATAGTTTTAGAGTTTCATTCAGACCTGAATGGGATTATTTGAGCAACTACCGAGGTTTTCCAATTCTGGCCGATGTTACTGGTTTTTTTCTTTTTCTTTTTTTTTTTTTTGCCAGTCCTGGGCCTTGGACTCAGGGCCTGAGCACTGTCCCTGGTTTCTTTTTGCTCAAAGCTAGCACTCTACCACTTGAGCCACAGCACCACTTCTGGCCGTTTTCTGTATATGTGGTGTGGTGCTGGGGAATCGAACCCAGGGCTTCATGTATAAGAGGCAAGCACTATTGCCACTAGGCCATATTCCCAGCTTCCCGATGTTACTGTTATATTGTTTTACTGACTCTCCCACTTTGATAAAGCAAAAAATTATGCTGAGTGTGTCCTAGAAAATGAACTGAGGGCTTCCTCTAGACAAGATCTAGTAGGAATGGAGGGTTTCCACCTAGCAACCTATAAATAGTGAATGCTGCCAACGATTGGCCAAGTGACCGTGGAAAACCATCGCTCCCTAGCCAAGATTACAGAGAGGAGCACATGCTCTGGGAAAACACTGTGAACACAAGTCTTGTGAGAGATCATGAAAGGGACCCAGACAACCCTTGTCCAAATTTCTGCACTATAGGAAATATGAGATAATCAGTAAGTCTTATTTCAACATGTTATGTGCCAGCAAACGAGGGTGGGGGGGTGTCATGTGGTACTCAGCTGTAGATGATGACTGTTCTACTTTAGTTAAAAATATACCGTCTAGGCAGGGCACCAGTGACTCACGCCTGTGATCCTTGCTACTCAGGAGGCTGAGATCTGAGGATCATTGCTTGAAGGCAGCCCTCACAGGAAAGAGAGTCACAGCTCTGCTTCTGGCTTTGTGATGGTTAATTGGAGAGAAGAGTCTTTCGGACTTTCTTGTCTAAGCTGGTAACAGTGATCCTCAGATCTCAGCCTCTTGAGTAGCTAGGATTATGGGCATTCTAAACCTTTGTGATGGCTTTTTGTAAACATCCATATAAAGAATGGAATCTATTTAAGAATGTGTTCTACAGCTTGCTTTTTTCCAATTTCATATCTCATGGGTCTCTATGCACATCAGGTCTTTAAAATCCACCACACTCTTTTTCTAAGCCTGTCTGGCATTGTGTACCCAGAGTTCTTTAGAAATAGGTTGGAGAATCTTCATTTAATGGAAGCAAGTGGGTCTTATTTTTTATCTTTCTTTTATGCCCTTGAATACAAGATCCTCACTGCTTTTCAGCAAAACCTCACTAACAGGTGTTTCTTACATGGTCTTTGTATTCAGATTTTTTATACTTAAACTGCCATCTCATGTTAAGGCAATTGTTTTGTGACTCTCAGCCCCCACTTCCAAGACCCGGTCATTAATTTGTTATATTTGCATGAAACATTAGCATCTTTCAAATCTGTTATTGCATTTCCCTGTAACAGTGACTGTGTAAGCTAAGCAGCACATAATCATTGTATTTTATAAAGGTGGATGTTGAGTCTTAGAGGAAGTTACCTGACTGCTGAGTATTTTGTAATGACACCAGTTATGGTTGTGTCCTTTACTGTCTTTTGCTTGCTGATGACTGCCATTATGATGTCTCAGTAGACATTTTCTGCATCCTGGCACCTTTACTTTTCTCCCACTATAAAACCTACTCAGTATAGTTTTCGTTGGATAATTTAATATATTCACATGAATAGTGACCTATGATGTTACCTCTTCTTGAGTTATTCATATAAAATTTGGTGGATTAATCTAAATAAATAAGGACTACAGCAGGAGTTGTGGGAGGAGATTGGAATAGACTTTGGTGTATCCTAAACGATTTTATATGGAAGAACTCTGAATTCTGTCATGCCTATTGCTTGTGTGTTAGGAAGATACAATGAGTGGTTCTCTCTCTGTGTTTTTCTTTAAATACTCTAATGGATTGCTTAAGAGTTTATTAGAGTTACTGGTACCTTGTGACTCTCCTATTCTGTATTTTTTTCAGTATTACACCTTTTGCTTTATTTTTTCCACATTCTTCTCCATCCCACTCCAGCCAAATTGTCAAATAACCCTGAGAGAAATTCAGATTCTTTGAAAGCTTTGTTTTTTTCCTCAGAATCACTTCAGAAGTGTTTGAATTGTTGGTATTTATCTTTCACAATAGCCCTTCATGAAAATGACCACGGTATTTTCAGAAAGTACACCCATGGGATCTTTTGCTTAGCAATTGCCATCTGATTCCAGCGATCTTATTTTCATCCAGTGAATCTGAGATTGTCTTTTTGCTACTAACACAGAGATTGAAAAAAATTAATAGCAATTTCCTCAGGGGTCTTTGAGTCTTTAGGGGCCATTTATTGTTTCAGTGAGTGATTCTCCTGATGTGTACACATCGTTGTTTAAGAGACAGTGTGCATTACAGGAGAGATTTGCCTCTTGTACAGTTACTCTTTTTCCTTAGATCTGCATGAAAACAAGGTCTCCCCCTACTCCCAAGAAACTCATTAGCATGGAAGTCTCTAATCTTTACTCAGAAATATGATTTTTTTCTTAAAAAACAAAGAACTAGGATGCATTTTAAAATCAGCTTGATATTTTTTGCATCCCCATGGTGTTTTAAAATCTGTGTAGAAAGATGGTGTGGGCTCCATGGAGAAGGCCAGGCAGGGTCTAGATGGGTGTGAGAAAAGTTCAGTGCTATTGGCCCTGTGAGCGGAGGTGAGGGGCCTCAGGGAACAAAAGAAAGGCCAGAGCAAGCTAATTAATACATCAGCGGAGACCAGGAAGTAGGTCTGCCATTTTGCTGCAAATGAGATTTAATGAACTTTAGAAAACAAACCAAAAAAAAAGGAGAGAATTTTAGTATTCATCAGATAGAACTTATTGTTTTCCCACGTAATCTCAGTTTAAGAAACCATTCCCTGTTAGTTTATTTGGTTTATAATAATACTATTGATAATAGCAATGGGAGTTAGTTAAAGACTATTGGCAATGAACCAGGCTTTGTGCAGCCTATTTTCCACTGACACGGTTCAATCTGTCCCATAGTTTCTTAGGTAGGCCCAGCGGTACTCCCTTGCAGATGTGAGCGGTGATTCTCCAGGTGTTAATACCTACGCATGGATGCAAAACTAGTTAGTGCCAGAGTGGAAGGCGGGCTAGCTGAGTCAGGCTCCAGTGACCCCAATTTAAGTTCGTTGTTTCAAACCAGTGGGTGGAGCTGCACTCTTGTGAATGTGAAATGAGAGCAAAGCAAACACCATAGTGGTGAAGATCCTGCCGGATCTGCTGGGCCTGAGCACTAATAATGAAATAAATACTCATAGGGGAAAACACGTTGCTATTTTCATGTCCTTTAGGCAATCAAAATTTAATGAACATAGCTTTGCAAAACCAAGTTGAATGTTGTGGGCACTTGCAAGGAAAACAAAGGATTCCTGCCTGAGCTCCAACATGTTGAATTCAGATGGTGGCGCTGGAAGATGGGAAAAGGGCAAAAAGATGTATAAAAATACAATGATTAGTTTTTTTTCTCCATTTTTGTACTATTGATGATTTGAGCACTATAAATGACTAGTACTGTATAAAACAAAGTGATCATTTGAGACTTTTCCAGACTCTTTCACTCTCAGAAGCACAATCCCTGGAAGATTGCAATCACAAAAGTGATTTTGCAACCTGATTTATTCTAAGCCTCTTCCCTGTCTCCTACCCCAGCTCTTTCCTGCATCAGCCTTTCTTCCCTGAGTGTATTTGCTCTGGTAGAAAGACAGTAGTTGGAAGCAGGGAGTTGTGATTTCAGGGTTACACTCTGACAGCTGACCTTTAGGAAGGGCTTTCTAGGGCTGTGATGGGGTGTAGAGATAGCGGTGTGTGTGTGTGTGTGTGTGTGTGTGTGTGTGCGTGTGCGTGTGTGTGTGTGTGTGTGTGTTTCATCATCCATCAGTCACACCTGTGGGCAGTTCCCTACCGCCCACATTCTGGGCTGGATGACCCGACCTGCTTTTTGGCCAATGTCCTCAAGTAGATGGGGCATGAACAGAGACTTGGGTGCAAATGTAGTTTGCTCTTTGTTTGCTCCTGGAGCTGTGAGCGCCGTGTAAGGAGGCCTAGGTGAGCCTGGATGATGAGATGTGTGTGTCACACTGCTGCTTCTCTTTCCTCTCTTCTGTTTTTGGAGACCAGGTCTTGCTATATAGGTTACTATTGTAAGGGTCACAGGAAAGGAAACCTGTCATGTGGTTCAGGAGTTTATTGGGGAGAGAGCAAACTGGCAGTCCACACAAGATGGAGGCATGAGGAGACAGAGGGGAAGAAAGAAGGGAAAAAGAGAGCAAGAGAGAAAAGGAAAGAGAGAGGGGACTTGTGTTGAGCCGGATTATATAGGGAAAGGTGGATTGGATGTGGCCAGGTGGATTGGATGTGACCTCAGAGAAGGAGGAGGTAACCGCCTCCAGGTGTGTCAGTTACCTAGGCAACTGAAGGTACTGGGCTCTGACTTAAACAGGTGGGGGGCATCTGCATGGAGCCCTCCTGGGGGTGGACCTTACCTCTATGTTGTCCAGACTTTCTTTGAACTTGCAGCCCTCCTGCTGGAGGTGTAGGTCAGTTGTGAATCACTTGACATACATTGCAAGAGGCTCTGGGTTCAATCCCCAGTACTACAAACAACAACATCATCAACAACAGCATCTGTTTTTCTTTTCTTTCTTTTTTTAGTTAAAAGCAGCCAATCTGTATCAATTTGGAGAGTCAAGGCCATTTACATTTAGGGCTATTATTGAGAAGTATTCCTGTAACTTTTTTCTCCTGTTTGTTGCAAGTACTGATTGTTTTGTTTTTTTCTTTTGGCTGCGTTTATTTTAGGAGTTTGCTGTTTTACTGGGTTAAACATTTGATTCCCCCACTCCTCCTAGTTCTTATTTATTCATCTTATGAAATTTTATCCTTTTCTGAGCTCTTGTGTTTTCAATGTCATTTTTCCTCATGTCCCTGTAGGATTCCTTAAAACGTCTTCTGATATTCTGGTTGAGTAGTTATGAATTGTTTTGGTTTGTGCTTATCTGGGAAGATTTTTTTCCTCCTTCAGTTTTGCTAGATATAGTCATCTTGGCTGGCAGTTATTTATTTCTCAAGGTTTGAGGCTTATCATTCCATGCTTTTCTGGCCCTGAGAACTTTTGAAAAGGTTTTCTTTGCTAGTAAGTTGATGTTTTTCTCTTGCAGCTTTCAATAGCATTTCCTGCTCTGTAATCTTAACATGTTCAGTAAAATATGTCTTATTGGGGTTCATTGGCAAGCCTATTTGAAATTCTAGGTGCCTCTTCTACTTGAGTATCTATATCTTTCCCTAGAATTAGGAAATTTTCAGACACAATTTTTTGAAGAAGTTTTCTATTCCTTCAGTGTTTTTTTTTTTTTTTTTTTTGTCTCAGCTCCTTCTATCTATCCCATGGATTTTAATTTTACAAGGCAAGCTTTCTTGCCACTAGGCCATATCCCCAGCCCTCTTAATTTTATAGATTGCTTCTAGTGGGTTGCCTTCTCTTGGGGTTACAATCCCCAATACCAGTCAGGGGACAGACAGCAGACAGCAGTTACAAAAAGCAAAATTTCAAGAAGGAAACAGAGAAGTTGTGCTGTGGCTCAAAGTGATAGAGCACTAGCCTTAAGCAAAAGAGCTTAGGAATAGTGCCTAAGCCCTGCATTCAAGACTTACCACTGACACACACACACACACACACACACATACACACACACACACAAACACCCAAACCCCACCAATAGCCCAACAACAACAAAACAAAAACAAAACAGATATATAAATGTAGCAGAAAAACAAACAACTGGAAATACCAATGGCACCCTGAAAAAGTTTGAAAAAAGGAATTTAGGATACTTACAGATAAACTAGTTTAGAAAACATTAAAGCTAAGGGATATTAATAAAAAGTGATAGATCCAGGTCCTAACTTCAAGCCCCAGGACTAGCCAAAAACCAAAAAGTAATAGAAAGAAGGGAGAAGTAGCAAGATAGAAAAGCATAGGGGGTGAAGGCATAAGAAATAATGAGGGAAGCTGGGCACCAGTGGCTCATACGTGCAATCCTGGCTATTCAAGAGGCTAAGATCACACACACACACACACACACACACACACACACTCACACAGAGTAAATGTAAAGTTAATGTGGAAGAGGGGAAGCAGAAAGACAGGATTGGATTTTGTTGGAATCATTCTGGTAGATAATACTAATCACTATTTGGATGGCAATAATCACCATCCAGGGCTGAGTTCAGAAGTTTAGGTGGTTTTTTGAAAGGCTGCCCAGCCACTAGCTCAGAATGATGTAAGCAGGGCCAGGGAAGTAATGCAGTTGTAGAGCCCTCGTTCAGCGCGTGCCAGGCTCCGGGTTAGAGGCTGGGTGGGGGCATCTAAGAGCGAATGGGGTTTAGAGGTACAAGATTACATGACTATCTCAAAGAGGAAAAAGTGACTGGGAAAGAAACTTCTTCAAGAACAAACGGCATACAGGTTTCTAGTGTTTAAAAACTTTTACCATAGTGAACTTTTGGGAAGTTAAAAAAAAATCAGAATTATAGAGAACCTGGAAAGAATAGAGGACTTGCAGTGGCTATGAAACTGGCTATTGATGATAAATTTATTAACATAGGAATTATTCATAGCTTCACTTTGTTTAATATTATTTTTCAGCTTTTGACACTCTTAGAGATAGGGTTTTCTATTGCTCCATCTGGCACCTCTCAGGGTAACCTGATTTCAGTTTGTAATGTCATAAGTCTTGCTGAAAACACATTCAAATATTTCTCAATTGATACTATCTTCCCAGGTTTGACTCAGCTTGTGTTTTCTAGCAGACTCACTGTATCATTTTTTTTCCCTTCATGAGCTGATTTATTTTCTGATCCTTTATATAAGTTTGGGCAAAGCAGATCAGACAATAGCCCTGCTAATATGGTGCAGATTTATATTTGTCCCACTCTTGTTTTGTTACGAGATTAATGCGATACATGTTCGTTTGTGACTGCCAGTTGATTATTCGGGGAATCTCGTTTAATCTGAGATGTCTGAATATGTATTAAATTTCACACTCACTGGCCTACCTCTGCCTGCCACTTCTGGGCCTCCTGAGTTCTGCACTTGTGAATAATAGGGGACCCCTGGAGCATGACACATTTGAATTCAAGATACTTGCAGTCAGATCTTATTTCATTTGTCAGAAGTGAATGTGACCTGTAGATTTTTGCTTCTTTGGGATTCTTGTAGGATTGGGAACAATTAATATAAATTCTAATCTTAGACACATGGCCTGGATTTCTACTCTCCTCTCCTCTCGCCCCCTCCCCCCCACCAATGAAAAGGACAAATAGTTGCTCAAGAAATAGGGATGATGGAAACATCTTTGAATTTGTTTTAAAACAATTGTGGCAATTGCAAATGAAAGGGGGGGGGGATGTCATAACTCAGAGATCAGCTACCCCCTCAGCTCCTTTTTGTTTTTGTTTTTGCTGGTCATAGTGTAGGTAGGGAAAGCCATTTTTAATGTTTCACAAGGCGGCATCTCATCTCCAAAGCAACGGAGGCAGGATGATGATGGCAGAGCCATGGAGCCCGCAGTTCTCTGGAGAACCTGTGGTAGGCAGTGGTGAGCTCATGGGAAGGGGCTGGGATTGCTGGGAATGTCTTCACCCAGGCTTTGGGCAGTGTGATGATTAAGCCTTTGTCATTCCATCTGGATTTTGTCTTCCCTAGACATGATTCCCTATTCTACTGTAACAGAAGAATGTGTGTGTGTGTGAGTGTGTGTGTGTGTGTGTGTGTGTGTGTGTGTGTGTGTGTCCAGCCTTGGGCTTGAATTCAGGTCCTGGGCACTGTCCCCTGAGCTTTTTTGCTCAAGACTAGCACTCTACGACTTGAGTCACAGCTCTACTTCTGGCTTTTTTGGGTAGTTAATTGGAGATAAGAGTCTCACAGACTTTCCTGCCTGGTCTGGCTTTAAACTGTGATCCTCAGATCTCAGCTTTCTCAGTAGCTAGGATGACAGGCGTGAGCCACCAGCGCCTGGCTGATGGTAGCTCATTCTTAATCATTTTTGCTCAGTAGGGAGGGAAGAGACATCGTCAATCATCTTAGACCTGATTCCAGATTGGTCTCTATTACACAGAGCCCTTGTTGGGTCATGAGATGTAAGGAAATTATAGTTAGTAATAATAATATAATTAATAATAACAATACCCAAGGGTTGAGGCAGGTCACATTTGGAAAGGCTTAGCCCGGTTGGGAAGGTTGACCACCCAGGGGCAGGGCAGATGGGTGCTGAGGAGTTGGGGGACATGCTAGACAGTGCCCCATGTGCTGAGGGGTGGGGCACACAGGCAGTGGGGTTCTGGATGCTGGCAGAGTGTGGGTGAGCCAGAGGGGGGGAGTGGCAGGCTGTGGAAGATTCAGAGAGGACTGCGGACAGGCTGGGCTCTACTACACGAAAGGTGTGTGCTTGCAGAGGGCTTGGGCTGCATCTGTACAGTTCACATCCATTCCTTTTACCAATGTGTGCTGCAACTCGCTGGAAGCCTTTTCCTTTCAGTCCATACTAAGAGAGCTTCACAGTACACATCATATGGTGCTTTAGCACAAAGCGTAGCCAGACTCAGGAGCCAGAGGCTGGAAAGAGACATTCCCAGCATTGCAACAGAGCCCAATGGCTGTTTGCAGTCTGAGCAAGGAGAGCTTTACACCTGAAACCCACCAACCCACCTCTCCCCACCCCCTTCTCCTTATGGACAAAAGAATCAGCGTTTCCCCCCCACCCCTACCCCCAGGTATTAGGGTATATTGTTTTGTGCATTTCTAAATAAAGCCAAGCAATTTCTTATCTGTATATTTAAAAAGAAATGGAAAACCTTCTGGAGAGGCATATTCAAATAAGTATCTCCAAATAACCCCAGGAAATGAAAATATTCTGTCTCTGGAAAACAATAAAGGAGATGTACTTCATAAACCTGGGGAATATTCCTCACATTTCTTTCCCCCCTTCCTCCCAGTTCTCTTTCATATCTTTTCTGTGTTGGAGCCCTCCCATGCGTGAGTGACAGTTTCCCTTCTCAGCTTGAACACCGAAGCTCAGGAAACAAACCTTGAATTGCCCGGCATTCTCTTTTCCCTAACCCCCTCTTTCACACTTAACTTTTCTTCTATTTTTTTCTTAAAAATTTATTCTATTGAACTGTGTCTTTTTTCCTTAGGTACTCTCTCTACTTGTTTTTTTGTCCATCCTAGGACTTGAACTCAGAGCCTGGCAACTGTCCAACTATCCCTGAGCTTTTTTTTTTTTCTTTCTCAAGGCTACAGCTCTATGACTTGAGCCACAGCATCACTTTTGGCCTTTTCTGGGTGGTTAATTGGAGAGAAGAGTCTCACAGACTTCTTGCCTAGGCTGGCTTTGAACCATGATCCTCAGAACTCAGCCATCTCAGTAGCTAGGATTACAAGTGTGGTGCCCTGGCCCAGCTTTCTCTCGATTCTTTTGCATCCATGGGTTCAGTTGTTCCTCAACCTATTTTCTTATTCAGCTTCTGAGAGTCCTTGAACTACTTTGTCAGGGACAGAGGCTCCTCAGAAGGTGGAGGGGGGAGGAGGGGAAGGGCTCCCTCCTCTTCGCTGGGGGAGGGGGCGGTGCTGGGAACAGGCAGAGATGGGAAATTCTTTCCCCTTCACCCCTTCTCCTCATCAATCTTTACTGGCTCCTGCAAAGAGATATGATATTCAGTATTTAAATCTTCTTTCAGAAGTGCTTGGGATTTACAACCTAGGGCATAATTTCTCTTGTTCCTTGGGAAGTACAGTCAGGCACACACACACACACACACACACACACACACAGACTCTCTCTCTCTCTCTCTCTCTCTCTCTCTCTCTCTCTCTCTCTCTCTCTCTCTCTGTCCATCCCTTCTGGATGCATGAGAAGGTGAGCTTTGTGTGGTTCAGGTCTCTGGCACTTCTAAGCCAAGAGCATTGAATCACTGGTGCAAGAGTCTTCCAGTTCTTTTCTTCTTGGCAGAGGGACTCTTCTCATTTGAGATGGCGGCTGCTTCATGAACAGTTTCTAGGATAGGAGGATGCAGAGCAGAACAAGCTGCTACTGAGCTAGGGACTGACACATACCTGGGCAATAAGGTTAAGAGGGGGTGTTGTTCCTTAGCTTAACTCAGAGTGTTTGGACTAATTTCCTGGACAGGAACATTTCCCCTAGCCCTAATGACTGGTCTCTCTCTCTCTCTTTCTCTCTCTCTCCCTCCCTCCCTCCCTCCCTCCCTCCCTCCCTCCCTCCCTCCCTCCTTCTCTCCCTTTCCCTCCCTCCCACTCTCCCTTCCCCTCCCTCCCTCCCTCCCTCCTTCTCTCCCTTTCCCTCCCTCCCACTCTCCCTTCCCCTCCCTCCCTGCCTCTCTCCTTCCCTCCCTCCCTCCCCGCCTCTCTATCATATATTTTTGTGTGGTACTGGGGATTGAACCTAGGGTTTATGTGGACTATAGAGACAATAGCAGCTTGATTATGGTCAAGGAGCATTGTAGACATAAATGGATTTCTTAAGTTGAAGCTCCTGGTTGAACTAATTGATATAAATTAAAGAAAGAAGGTAAGCAAGGTGCTGGTGGCTCACACCTGTAATTCTAACTACTTGGGAGGCTGATATCAGAGGACTGTGGTTCAAAGCTAGTCTGGGCAGGAAAATCCATGCGAACTGCTATCTCCAATTAATTATCAAAAAGTTGCTGTCACTCAAAATGGTAGAGCATTATTCTTGAGCACAAAGGCTTAGGAACAGCATCCAGACCCTTAGTTCAAGCCCCGGGACTGGTCTAAGGGTGCACATGCAAATACACACACACACACACACACAAAGATAAACATTTGATAGAAAGCTATTCTTGGGTAACATTGACCAGGATACATTGTACTTATAAATTGACATATTGAATTGAAATTCCTTTGTATGACTAAAGATAATAAAAATATAGAATAAAAGGAAGAAATAAAGAAGGAAAGAGAGAAAACTTTCTCTTTATGATAATCTTACCAAATTAGAATCATGGTTACAGGAGGAAGTCCTTGCTATAAAAACGATTTCAGTTACACAGGCCCATACATTCATGTGATAAGAAAAACCCCAACAAAACAGAAACACTAGAAAATGTAGAAGCTTTGACCTAATTCTGTATAATTAGTTGAGATAAATGTATCTATCTATCTATCTATCTATCTATCTATCTATCTATCTATCTATCTGGAAGAGTCATTAGGGACAGGAGAATTGTTTCATTTTCTTTGTTTGTTTACATAACATCTTTGTCCATATATTCATTCCTTTATGTTTTTGTTTGATAAACTATATTGAATACCAGCCAATGAATAAAGCTGGAGGTAGTATGAATAATGCATAATATGTGTTGTTATCCTTGTAATTAAATTAATAACCAATTCTTGTTCAGAAAGACAAGTGAATCATAAGGTCATTTCTAAATAATTTGCATTTAAATATCTGCAAAACCTTATGCACTATGAACTCATGTCATTAAGGAATGTGTATCAGAGCAGGCAGGAAGAGTGTTTGTTGGCTCTGCTGACCTTTAGTCTTTACAATTAAGCTAGGTTTTAGAAGTACTCTCAATACGCGATACAAATTTTAATGGATATTGAGGATAATTAAAACAACTGGTCTGGAAATAGATACATAAGGAAACTGGTGAACTGAAAAGGTAGAAGACTTCATTTCGTACATTTGTTTAATTTGGAAATATCAAAGGAGTCAATGTTGCGTATTTTTTCTCTGTATAAAGCCACTTCAAGGGCTGGGAATATGGCCTAGTGGCAAGAGTGCTTGCCTCCTACACATGAAGCTCTCGGTTTGATTCCCCAGCACCACATATATGGAAAACGGCCAGAAGGGGCGCTGTGGCTCAGGTGGCAGGGTGCTAGCCTTGAGCGGGTCGAAGCCAGGGACAGTGCTCAGGCCCTGAGTCCAAGGCCCAGGACTGCCCCCCCAAAAAAAGCCACTTCAAGAAGTGTTTCCAAGCTGGGTTTAGCGGTTCATGACTAGAGTCTCAGCACTCAGGAGGCTGAGGTAGGAGGATTGCTTGAACTTACCACTTTCAGACCAGCCTGGGCAAAGCAAAAAGAAAAATGGTTCCACACATACGAGTAGCAGCAGCGCCCCCCAGAGGTCAAACCCACTCCCTTCAGGAGGCTTTCATGGAGTGTCTATTTTCAGTGGTATTCAGTAACATTGCTTTCTAGGCAAAGGCTCCATTGTCATGCCCCCAGTCCTTTTGCTTTGACTTTTTATCAGACATCACTCTAAATTATCCTGCCTCCGACTATGCATCTTCTACCTCTGTCTCCAGAATACCTGGGACTACAGCTGTAAGCCACCTCACTCTACTTTTCTTTTTTTGACAGGATCTTGCTAAGTAGCCCAAGCTAGTCTGGAACCCACCATCTCTCTTAGCCTCCATTGTGCCAGGATCACAGGTGCGCGTAATCATTCTTGTATTCATGGCATCTCTTGGTTGGTTGATGTCTCTTGTGTTTGAATGATTTCCTACCACTGGAGTAGAATGGTTGACTTAAAACACAGCTAACGATATTATTTATCAAGATAAAAATATGGATGATGGAAAAGCAACACCAAAGAACAAATCTCCCACAGAACAGAATCTGTTGGGGAAGAATATGGAGAAGAAAATGGATGAGTGCACATTAGTTGTGCAGGAGGTGAGTTTTCATGGTGAAGAATGCTTGGGGCAAGTACTGGATGAGAAGTCTTGGTTGTAAATACCCCTTGGAGGCCGGTCTGCAGGCAAGTGCTCCCCTTTTTAATTTTTCTCATTTTTGTGTTCTATCACTTGAACTCCATCTTAAGAACTCTTCTGCAGGCTGACTTATTCTATTTTTTGGTGACCCTCCTCAACTCATCAGTAACCCTAAAAATGTCTAAAACGTGACACAATGTACTCTACAAGCAGTGCTGTACTTGAATGTCAGATTAACATTTTGGAAGCAAATACCATTCTATTTCACTACATCGAACTATTTAAATATAAAATAACACATTAGCTGTTTCCTGTATTTGTCACTAGGGATACGCTTGTTTTTTCCAGTGTGGTTTTGAAGGGCTTTTTTTTTTTTTTTTGTATTCCACACTCTTGCCAAAACTGCCCACAACAGTTTGTTAGCTCATGCTGCCTAGAAGGCCGCACTTGCTTCTGGAACGCAGCACACAAGGATTGTGCAGTCTGTTGATGTTCATCCTGTTCCTCGAGACTTGAGTTATAAAGACATCCTATGACAGTAAATTTGACTCAGACCGATAAGTGCAGGTAGAAAAGACAATGTACAAGCCATGCTACATCCTCTTTACTTAAATGACAGGTTTGACAGGGTACTGGTGGTTCACAATTGTAATCCTAGCTACTCAGGAGGTGAAATCAGAGGATTGCAGGTTCAAAGCCATCCCAGGCAAGAAAGACCTATCTTCAATTAAGCAAGACTCCTATCTTCAATTAAGCACCAAGAAAGCCAGAAGTGGAGCTGTCTGTGGCTTACAGGGTAGAGCTGCTAGCCTTGAGCAGAATAGCTCAGGGACAGCACCCAGAACCTAAGGTCAAGCCTGGAAGGATGGCAGAGGGAGAAAGATGGGTTTAATTATGGAGGATACAAAGAAGGGAGAGAAAGTAGAGCAAAAAGCATATTTTCATCACTTCTCATGTTGTGTTTTGTAAAAATGAATTGGAATATAGCTATATCTAACAAATACAGAAAGTGAGATTTAGAAAATGGTCCAGACGTATACTCAGACACAGATGAGGTAAAGACAACTGTCATGAAGAGAATTTAGATACTCAGTCTATATGCTCTGGAACCTAACACATGAGTGTGCACACACACATGCACACGCACATACACTCACACACTCCATTCACCTTCTGCTCTGAAATCAAGGAGCAGATGCATAAGCCTTTACCTAGAATATCCAATAGATGTTCAAAAGCACATTTGTTCCAGGCAAGTGCCACTGCAGTGATAGAGAATATTAGAAATGACCACAGGACACAAGACTCTGTGGTCTGGTGCACTCTGCACATTGTCATGTTATTTTCTTTTCTTTTAATAAATGGGACAAGAATAAAGATGATTCAACCACATACAACTGAAAAATGGACCTGAAAAATTTCATTTGATAAGAATATGATTTACTTTAAATATAATTTTTGTTATTATGAAGGTGTTCAGAGAGGTTATTAATTTTTTGTAAGGATATTCAGATCTGTAGCAGGAAAGAACACAAATGGTTCATTTATGAGGGCAAATGAACAAAGTCTGTAAACTCCAATTTTATAAGAAGATTATAATTCTCTCCAATTTGACTTGAAAAAAAATGATACATGTATTTGAATTGTGTTTAGCTTAGCTGCAGCTTGTCGTTTCAATGTAGACCTGAACTCTCAGTCTTTTGGGTCTTTCTTCATCCCTCCCTCCCTCCCTTTCTTTTTCTTTGCCAGTCCTTGTGCTTGGACTCAGGGCCTGAGGACTGTCCCTGACTTCTTTTTGTTCAAGGTTAGCACTCTGCCACTTGAGCCACAGCGCCACTTCTGGCCTTTTCTATATACGTGGTGCTGAGGAATTGAACCCAGGGCTTCATGCATATGAGGCAAGCACTCTTGCCATTAGGCCATATTCCCAGCTTTCTTTCTTTCTTTCTTTCTTTTCTTTCTTTCTTTCTTTCTTTCTTTCTTTCTTTCTTTCTTTCTTTCTTTCTTTCTTTCTTTCTTTCTTCCTTCCTTCCTTCCTTCCTTCCTTCCTTTTCTTCCTTCCTTCCTTCCTTCCTTTCCTCCCTCCCTCCTTCCATCTCTCCCTCCCTCCCTCCCTCCCTTCTTTCTCTCTCTCTCTTTCTCTCTCTCTCTCTTTCTCTCTTTCTTTCTTTCTTTCTTTCTTTCTTTCTTTCTTTCTTTCTTTCTTTCTTTCTTTCTTTCTTTCTTTCTTTCTTTCTTTCTTTCTTTCTTTTCTTCTCTTTTAGTAAATGTCTGCTGCATGCAAATATGTTTTCTATGCCCAAAGTAGTAATGAGATTTTGAAAAAAAAAAAAAGGTTCCCCTGTTTCAAAGCTGTCTGTCTGTCTGTCACATAAGTGAATTCCTCTGAAAAGTGGCAATCTTCTTACTGGCTTTAATGATGCTCAGAGAGGGTAGTTGTGATTATTGTTTTAGGCCAGGGTTAGGGGGCTGGGTCTTAAGCTCATCAGCCCCTGAGTATTTATTTTGCTATGGACCATTAAAGAGAGGAATTGATAACACTTCAGATGCAGTTTGAGCAGATGATTTTCTCTCTTAGAAAATGGAGATAAAGTCTATTATTCTCTCCTATTTTCTTTCCTAAGGTATCCTCTAATATTTATAGAGGTAGAAGAGGTTGGTTAAAAATCTCCAAGAAATAATTCAAACACATGTTAATATATTCCCTTACCTAATTTGCCACCAAAAAGATAAAACAAGAGGTAAGACATTTTGGGAGAAAATTTATAAAAGTTAGAGATCTCCCAACTTTTTTTTAATGTTATTTGGCAAGGTGTGATTCTGCCAAACTATGTAACACAATCCAATCCAACTGTCCCCTTCCATTTGAAGTAGGGTTGTTGCAGGATTTGAACCTGTAAAGACACTACTTGAATGAGGGTAAATAAATTGCTACAGTTGTCAGAGCTGCTCAGTGGTATTTAAATGAATACAAAGTGATCAATCAACAGAATGAAAAATGTCTGAAATCCTAGCGCCGCAGGAGGCTGGGATCTGAGGATCACGATTTTTTTAAAAGTTTTTATTATAAAACTGATGTACAGAGAGGTTACAGTTTCATACGTTAGGCATTGGATACATTTCTTGTACTGTTTGTTACCTTGTCCCTCATAGCCCCCCTCCCCCTCCCCCTTCCCCCCCTGAGGTGTTCAGTTCGCTTACACCATACAGTTTTGCAAGTATTGCTTTTGTTGTTGTTTCTCTTAATTTACCCTTTGTCTCTCAATTTTGGTATTCCCTCTCAATTTCCTAATTCTAATACCAGTATACACGGTTTCCAATATACTCAGATAAGATTACAGAGATAGTGTAGATACAATCCAAGAAGGTGATACAAGAACATCATCAACAGTATAAACTACAGATACACATGGGATGTTGAAAGTAGTTACAACTGTGATATAACAATCATTTCCATAAAATGGAGTTCATTTCACTTAGCATCATCTTATGTGATCATAAGGGTAGAGCTATTGGGCTCTTGTGGAGGATCACGATTTGAAGGAAGCACAGACAGAAAAGTTTATGAGATTCTTGTCTCCAATTAACCAACAAAAGCAGGAACTGGAGACTTGGTTCAAGTGGTAGAGAGCCAGCTTTGAGTGAAAAAACTAAGAGACAGCTCCCAGTCCCTGAGTTCAAGTCCCCATACCAGCACACACACACACACACACACACACACACACACACACATGCACACATGCACACACACACACACACACACACACACTCTGACGGAAACCAAGGAAGATGATACAGTCATTATCTAAATGACTGATGATAGAGTATTTTCTAAATGAAACAAGCCACTTCTATAGCATTTATATTGGGTGGTTTTGAGTGTGTGTGTGTGTGTGTGTGTGTGTGTGTGTGTGTGTGTGTGTGTGTGATAGTATAGGGACTTAAACTCAGGGCCTTGAGCTCTTTCCCTTAGCATTTTTGCTCCCCTCCCCCATGTGTATGTGTATGTGTATGATCACCCAGAATCTATGAATGCCAATGGATTTGGAAATCTTTTAAAATATAAGAATGATCTCAAGAGGGAATTATCCCGGCTGTTCAGAATGGTTCTAAATCCATGATGGATGTTTTTGTAGGAGAAGGACTGAGAGATTGGAAAGATACCGCTGGAGGTGTATGGCCTGTGAAGATGAAGTCCATCTGAGAGGGGAGTGGCTACACGCAGGCCAGGCAACACCTGCAGCCTTGGGGAGCTGGAAGAGTCAGATGGCCCCAATAGCCTTTTCAGGGACCATGGCACAGTAGACACCTTGATTTTGGACTTCTGACTGCCAGGTGTGAGAGAGAATACATTTCTGTGGTTCTTAAGCCACCAAGACTGTGGGCGTCTGTTACCATAACATTGGGCAATCAACAGAACCACTCTAAAGTTTACAAGGTGGACTTAATAATACCAACAACCTCCAAGGCCCATGGAAGCCAGGGCCCCGGTGTGAGCTCTGTGTGGCTGGCAAAGAACTTAGCAAGCAGGAAGAACTGTACCATAGAGGTAAGCACTCACAGAATCTCAGAAAGTATTAGCATTATTCAACAAACTAATTCCACATGAAATAAACGTAATGGTGACTAAAGACAGTATATGCTGTTGTCATTTCATCCACCTTTTACAATATCTGAAGAACTCAGTTGGCTGGTCATTTCTGTAGAAGCTGCCCATCACTTCTGTCTGCAGTACAAACAAATAGTATAATCCTTGTCAATTTTTTCCTTCGAACTCAAGGCCTTGCACTCGTTAAGTAAATCCTCCAGTGTGGTACCATGCCTTCTATATCCTCTTCATATGTTGTTGCAGTATATTCTTAATTTTATGTATGCTCCATCATTCTTTTTCCTTCTTTCCCTCCACCGTCACCTCCTGGAATCATGTCCATGAATATGCATGCTCTTTAACTATAGCTGCCATTAATGAGGGAAAACATGACATTTTGAGCCTGGCCCATCATCAACATGATGATTTCAAGTTCCATGGCTGGTTTTTTTTTTCCTGAAAATAACATGATTATTATTTCTTCTATGTGTAATGTTTTACAGTATGTATCTGTTGTTGGGCATCATGGTAGACTCAACAGTTGGTTATTGCAAATGGCACGGCAATAACCATGATTATGCAGATATCTTTTTTTTTGCCAGTCCTGGGCCTTGGACTCAGGGCCTGAGCACTGTCCCTGGCTTCTTTTTGCTCAAGGCTAGCACTCTGCCACTTGAGCCACAGCGCCACTTCTGGCCATTTTCTATATATGTGGTGCTGGGGATTTGAACCTAGGGCTTCATGTATACAAGTCAAGCACTCTAGCCACTAGGCCATATTCCCCGCCCCAGATATCTTTTCTTGTATATTGACTTATAGTCTTCAATAAATGCCCAGGAGTTGTATGCCAGGGTAATAAGTCATGTGTAGTTTTAGTTTTTTGAGAACCTCCACAGTGATTCCCATAATGGTCCCATGAGCTTACATTCCCCCTTACAACACACGAAGGTTTATTTTTCTCTCTCAACAAATACTTGCCAGTATTTGTTGTTGTTTGTTTTCTTGATGGCCATTCTGACTGGGATGAGATAGAATCTTAGTGTAGTTCTGATTTGCATTTTTTTTTTTATTGCCAATGATGTTGAACATTTCTCAGTGTGTCTGCTAGCCATTTGTACTTCTTCTGAGAACTGTATGTTGGATTTACTGACCCATTTAATTTTTTTGAGCCTAATTACAATGTTTTTAGCTTAATTTTTTTGAATTCCTTATACATTCTGAATATGAATCCTTTCATCTGTGAAATAGCTAGTGCAGATTTTCTCCCTCTTCATGGGTTGGCTCATGGTTCTGGTAATTGCTTCTTTTGCTATGCAAAAAACCTTTTAACTCATGTAATCCCACTTGTGAATTCTTATTTTTTGTTTTTGTTTTTTGGCCATTGGAGTCATAGTTAGAAAAACAATGCCAATGCCTATAATTTCTTGCAGTACATTTAAAGTTTTAACTCTTGCTTTGAGCTCTTTGAGCCATGTGAAGTCAAGTTTTGTAGGGGGCAAATTCCAGTCTTCTACAGGTAGATAATCAGTTTTCCCAAAACCATTTGTTGAAGAAACTGTCTATTCTTTTTTTTTTTTTTTGCCAGTCCTGGGCCTTGGACTCAGGGCCTGAGCACTGTCCCTGGCTTCTTCCCGCTCAAGGCTAGCACTCTGCCACTTGAGCCACAGCACCGCTTCTGGCCGTTTTCTGTATATGTGGTGCTGGGGAATCAAACCTAGGGCCTTGTGTATCCGAGGCAGGCACTCTTGCCACTAGGCTATATCCCCAGCCCGAAGGTGTCTATTCTTCAGCACATATATTTTGGCATCTTTGTAAATAGTAAGGTGGTTATAGCTGTATAGTTTTACTCTTGGGTCTTTTGTCCACTGATTTTTTTTTGAGTCTGTGTTTGTGCCAGTACCATGCTGTTTTTGTTAATATGGTTCTGTAGTATAATTTGAAATCTGATCTTGTGATGCCCCCCACATTGTTATTTTTGCTCAGAATTATTTTTGCTATGGGGATTGTAGAAAAATGTTTCTGTATGCACTTTTGGATTGATATTTCTATTTCTGTGGAGAATGACATTGGGATTTTGATGAGTATTGCTTTGAATCTATGGATTGTCTTTGCTGGTTATTTTTTCCACATTGCTTTATGAGATCATTAAGTGCTTAGTCTGACCTGGAACTATCATCCTTTCATGTAGCTTAGTATAGTTTTATTTTACTCCTAGACACAGCTATAGGTCCAGTAAGGGAATCTTGCCAACTTTTCAACCTAGGCTGGCCTTGAATAATAACCTTTCAATTCTTAGGCTCCCAAGTAGGTAGGATTTCAAGCATGAGTCACTAATGCCTAGAAAATATTATTATTATTTTTAATTTTTAAATTTCGGACCCTCTTGTAATTCTAATCAGAAGCAAAATGTATCTTTAAAGTCTCCTAACTCACATCCATATTTATATTCTGTAGATTTTGTGATAATCAGACTCAACAGGATTGCCCCGCTCACCCTTCCATTTCCCACTCATATCCTTTCTTGGAACAAGTTTTTGTGCCAGTTGGAATGTACATATTATCTCACATATAATTTTTCAGGTGATTAAGGAACTCTTTTAAAAGGAGGAGACTCCCAGGCCATCAGATAATGTACCCACTCACTGATCAGTAGCACAATTAATACTTTATATCCTGATACTGAGAACTGTGTCATTATGTATTTATATAGCTCATAGCTAAAATAGTCAGCAGAGTGTGGGGCATTTTGTTGGCTACTTGATACATGTTTATTAAATAGAAGCATGTGGAATATCCCAGTTGTTTCTGTGTGTTAGTCTCTAGGATTACATGTGTGGGATTTTTCTTCTACTTTTACTGCTTAGAGATCACCACCAGTTCCACATCTTCCTTAGCAAAATAAGAACACAGGAACAGTGTGTGGTGAGGAGGATTCGTTGTTAGGCATAACTCTTCAAAATTTTTGGCAGCCTTTTAATACATGCATGGAAGAGAATATTCCTTCGATGGGCCTGCTAACTTGGGAGCTCAGAATTGATTTATGCTGGCTTTGCATGTGAGGATTGGAGCATGAAAGAGCTTGTTCCTGAGGGTGCCTTGAAGGAGACAGGAGACAGGCAGCAGGTGCTGCTGTGGGGAGCAGATGAGCCTCTCGCAGTGGTGGCTGGGCACTGGGACTGCTCTCTGCTGCTCTCTGAGTCTAGACAGGAAAGCAAGCCGGAACATACACAGGTTGCTTCTTCTATATTAGATATAGAAACATGACATGTGCAGGTGCAAAAGGGTAGTTCAATAGAATGGATTATGAGAGAGAGAGAGAGAGAGAGAGAGAGAGAGAGAGAGAGAGAGAGAGAGAGAGAGAGAGAGAGGAGGAAGGAAGGAAAACCAAATGGCATATTTTAAAAATATATTGCCTGTGTGAAGCATGATCTCCATTTATAGGAGAGAAAATATGAGTTTAGCATTTAAATTTAAGAGACACAATATCATATAGTAGGTGGAAAATCTAAATAAATCTTACGTTAGGGATTACTACTCAACAATCAGAGG
This sequence comes from Perognathus longimembris pacificus, assembly GCF_023159225.1. NCBI lineage: Eukaryota > Metazoa > Chordata > Mammalia > Rodentia > Heteromyidae > Perognathus > Perognathus longimembris. The sequence goes on along the minus strand of NC_063181.1, from coordinate 12,276,478 downwards.
GGGCAGACTATGTTCATGCTCATAGCCACTGGACAAATCTCTAGGAAATCCTATGGAGTTAAAAAAAAAAGAGCTAATTTTCCAAGGTCATATCATGTAAGATTCTATTGTGTACTATAATATTCTGAAGTGCTAAAATCATAGATGTAGAGAATAAATGAATAGATGCAGGATTAAGGCAAGGGTAGGGATAGAAGGGAAGAAGGTATAAACACCTCAAGGATTGTGTAGAGATGGACAGGGTCTGTGCCTTGATGAAGTCCATGTTAATTTCCTTGTTATAGCATTATGCTATGATTCTTCCATATATTACCATTGGCGGAAAGTTACACCACATTGCTCGGCTTTATTTTTCACAATTGGTGATCTCTAAGTAAAGTGTTGATTTATGACAATGAATTAATTCTATTGGGAGAATGTGAGAATAAGCGAAAAAAATGTCACCAGTGGAATAAGTTGCTTAGATATTCGCTTCTACTTCTTAGCTATAGTTAGGGAGAGTTGTGTTAAACATTGTCTTAGCTAAATCTACCTGTATGAGAAAATAGAGAGTGACAAGTACAAGCATTTGATAACATTGATTCTAGTGGAGGGAGGGAATGGTTTTATGTACATAATTTCATCTCCAGATAAAATCCTATCATGCTTAAATACTATATCATCATCATGCCTAATTTCTAAATTACAGGTATTTTCAGCTGCCTAGTATTCTCACATTTCTCTTTTCATGTTATCTAAGTTTACAACACTAGCAGTGCTGTTGTTAGAAAAAAAATCTTAGTTCAAGGACTATTTAAAATAGTACCAAAGATTTTCAGTGCTGCTCAATGGCTATTTCTAAGAGCCCATTTTAGATTTGAGAGAAAAATAACAGTTCTGGTGTTAAATTTATTGAAAAAGTAAAGCAATATAGTGATTTCAACGAAGGAGGAGAAAGATAAACTATTTAAATTTTAGTGGCAAAATAGCACCCAACTATTCTTTGAATATGGGAAGGAATTTGTAGTCTTATAAAACTCTTCAATCAGGGAGATTATTGCATTTATAAAACATTTTTATTTTCCTGCAAAATCCCTTTTGTTTTAATTGCTTATGATGTAGTACAGGCAATCACAAGAACATACTAATGCATGAAGAAGAGGGACATTTTCCTAGATTTCTGTGGCCATTGTAACTCACTTTTGTTTCTTTTGAGTAGGTAATCAGTTAGCTTGTGGTTCTTTCTGGTGACAATTTTATGTGTGACATATGTTCTGTTCAGCTGCATAGAGGAATCAAACCAAAAGAACAGGTCAGAATAGCAGGGCATATTTATGGCCAAGCACCGTGCTCAGCATTTGTGTGGATTATCTTAGTTAACCCCTATAATCACTCTTGGAAGAACTGCGGTAATCATCCTCCTTATCAGTGTGTCTTTGGTAGCTTGCACAAAGCCACATAACTCTTGGTAGCTTTCATTAGCATATATTAATTGGACAAAGTGGTTCCATTCTCATATTTTCACACATGGATTTAATGGACTTTGACCAAAATCATCCTATTAGTCTTTCTTACCCTCTCCTTCCTTCCTTCCTTCCTTCCTTCTTCCTTCCTTCCTTCCTTCGTCCCTCCCTCCCTCCCTCCCTTCCTTCTCACTTTCCTCCCTTCTTTCTTTTTTCTTTTCTTCTTTCTCTCTCTTCTTTTCTTTTCTTTTTTGTGCTTGTCCTGGGGCTTGAACTCAGGGGCTGGGTGCTGTTCCTGAGTTTGTTTTGCTCAAGGCTAGTACTGTATCACTAGAGCCATAGCTCCACTTCTGGTTTTTTTAGTAGTTAATTTTTTTAAAAAATTTTTTATTGTCAAACTGATATACAGTTTCACATGTTAGGCATTGGCTTGTACTATTTGTTACCTCCTCCCTCATTCCCTTTAGTAGTTAATTTTTTTTTTTTTTTTTTGCCAGTCCTGGGGCTTGGATTCAGGGCCTGAGCACTGTCCCTGGCTTCTTTTTGCTCAAGGCTAGCACTCTGCCACTTGAGCCACAGCGCCACTTCTGGCCATTTTCTGTATATGTGGTGCTGGGGAATCGAACCCAGGGCCTCATGTATATGAGGCAGGCACTCTTGCCACTAGGCCATATCCCCAGCCCCTTTAGTAGTTAATTTTAAATAAGAGTCTCAAAGTCTTTCCTGCCAGGCTGGCTTCCAACCATGATCCTCAGATCTCAGCCTCCTGAGTAGCTAGGATTACAAGCATGGGCCACCAATGTCCAGCTGATGTTTTCTTTGAAAAACAATTTTAAACAGCTCTTCTATTTCCATATCTGTCATTATCACCCTGACTAGTAGTTTGATGTGGAATTTAATGGGAATATTTATTTTCTTTTTGAGAAAGAGTCTCATGACACAGTGCAGGAAGGATTCAAACTTGCAGTCTTCCTCAGACTCCTGAGCTGCTGGGATACTTGCTTTTTCTTAAACCTATTTCACTTAAGGAAACAGAAGGTGTACTTCCTGTGTCCTGATAGTAATCTTGTGATTATAATATTATATCAGAGCCCAGGCAGGCAAGCTTGGGTCCATGATAGTCTTATCTCTAATACCATCCCCAATCCATAACTCCCCCTTGCCCCCCCCCCCCAAAAAAAAACCCAACACTCAGAAGTGGAGCTGTGACTAAAGCACTAGCGTTGAGCAAATAAGCTCATGGACAACACTCAAGCCCTGGGTTCAAGTCCCAGGGCCCCTCTTCCTGTTCCCCCAGTCTAAAGCAAACAAAAGATTCCCATTTTAAAAGACACCCAAATGCAGTGTTTTCCTTCCTCTAACATTTTCTGATCCTCTGAATTGAACTCAGTGTCTTTGCCTTTGATATACCATAGCACGCTTAGAGTATCTCTAATAGCAATATTAGCTATTGTGTGTTTTCTCTGATACACTGAATATGGTACGGGGAACATGCACACGTGTGTACATCACATGTGGGGCCTGTATGGTACTGTCGGCCATTTCCCAGATGATGGAAAGGCTGCTGTCTCTTCATGTGAGCTGCCCAGGCTTATAGAGTTGGTAGAGTACAGGTCAGGGATTCGATCTCTAGCTGCCAGTGACACTCCTCCACCTATCTTGGGCTCTGATGCCACGCTAACCCTTTTCACTTCGTTCTTGGTCACAAACTGTCAGATCTTTCTCATCTCTGTTTCCTCTATGGTGTTTTGTAGACTAAGGGATCAACATATTTGTTGAATTAGATAGAATTTCCTTCAATGACAATTAAAATAGCCCTTGTGCAAGTAGAATAAAATATATCAGGCATTTGTCACTAGAAAAAGATGTATTTAGAAGCACATGATTCTGATATTGTACCAAAAGAATTCCCTTACCCACATGGTGCTCTAATCTCTTGTCAATCTCCTCCTCCTGATGGATACAAACAAATGACACCTGAGTGTATGGGTTTGCATGGCCTTACTTTTGTTGTTGTTGGTCATGGAGCTTGAACTTAGGACCTGGGTGCTGTCCTTGAAATCTTTCACTCAAGGCTAGCTCTCTATTACTGATTTTTCTGGTAGTTAATTGGAGACAAAAGTCTCACAGACTTTCCTGCCTGGGTTGGTTTTGAATCGCTATCCACAGATCGCAGCCTTCTGAATAGCTAGGATTACAGGTGTGAACCACCAGTGCTTGGCTTGGCCTTACATTTTGAAGTGAAATATAAGACATAAGCATCAAAGATAATACTTTATATTATTTCATGTTTCACATTGTCTTTAAGCTGAGATGATAAGCCAGCTTTGGCCCTACCTGGTTATTCAAGATGAGTCTTCTTACCAAACATAACTGTGATTGTCAAAGCATGGTTTCTGACTCTTGTTTGTAACTGTCTGATCTCTGGCACGTGTTTCTCATTCTCTTACCTAATCAGGGAAGAGATGGACTTAGCAGTTTTACATTTTCAACTGTTTTTCATCATCAGGCACTTTTTCTTGGAGCTTGTGACATGGATGTTTCAATGTCAGAGCAGAAAAACGTTTTGTTATGGAAATACTTTAGATGTCAGTCATCATTAAAATAAGGATCTCAAGTGACTTAAATCAATTCCCAGACATGGACGAACTCCTGGCAGCCATTGTTAATGTAGACACAGCAGCAACACATTTTTATATTAGTTGACCTGTGTGGGGGTATCTGTCAAACTCTCATCTTTTTCTATGACCTTTAGCTTTGGGTCTGAGCCATTTACAGTCTTATTAAAACTCATGCATGTGAAGATTCCTATAATTTATGAAATTCCTATTTGTGAAATCACAGTTTAATTTCCCAATATCACTGCAGATTGAAAAGTTTACAATGGGGTTGTGATTCCAGCAAGTGCCCACCCAAAACCAAGTTGGTTTTTTTTTGTATGTGTGTGTGTGTTTTGGTTGTGGGCCTGGGTGCTGTCCCTAAGCTCTTCAGCTCAAGGCTAGTGCTCTATCACTTGAGCCACAGTGCCACTTCTGGGTTTTGAGAGGTTTATTAAAGAGTCTCACGGACTTTCCTGCCTGGGCTGGCTATGAACCGTGATCATAGTGTCTCAGCCTCTTGAGTTTGAGGTTTGCCAGAAAGGAAACCTGCCACATGATTCAGTCAGAAAGGAATTTATTGGGGGAAAGCAAACTGCCAGCCCACACAAGATGGAGGCGTGGGGAGAAAGAAGGGAAGGAAGAAGGGAAATAAAAGAAAAAAAGAGAGAAAAGGAAAGAGAAGGGGACTGTGTTGAGCCAGATTATATAGGAAAAGGTGGGCGATATGGCCAGGTGGATTGGTTGTGACCTCAGAGAAGGAGGAGGTAACCGCCTCCAGGTGTGCCAGTTACCCAGGTAACTCAGGTACTGGGCGCAGACTTAAACAGGTGGGGGCATCTGCATGGAGCCCTACTGGGTGTGGACCTTACACTGAGTAGCTAGGATTACAGGCGTGAGCCACCAGCGCTGGCCAAAACCAAGTCTTGAAAGGAAGGAAGGATGGAAGGAAGGAAGAGTGGGAGGAAGGGAGGGGAGGAAAGAGGGAGGGAGAAAGGAAGGAAAGAAAACCGTGTTAAAGTGATTACTTTAAAAATTGAGTTTCTTAAGCTGTCTTTAGTTAAAACAGAGCAACACATATTCCATGTGTTAAAGCTCTACAGTACATTTTATAACTGTAGGAAGATTCTATGAGGGAAATAAATGTAAAAATGTCCCCATAATTCTCCTCTTGCCCTTATTTTTTTTCTTGTCACAGCACCATGATAGTTTACTCAATTAGATATCAAATAGCTACTTTTTTTTAAATGGAGAGTTAAAGCATTAGACTCTATATGTGTCAAATGGGAAGAATTATTTAAGATTTTTCTCTAGAAATGTAAACACCATTGTTGACACAGGAAAGAAAGAGTAAACCAAGAGAGAATCTGTATTTACTGCGTTTTATGGAAGATCTTTGTGGTGCCTTTGTAAAATTAGTTACTTTGATAAAAGGCCCTGCATGCCTTTCTTAGTTCCATATTGCCTTCTCATACTAGAAACCTTTCCATGAATTCACGTCCATTTTTAGGTGGCAGACACCTCTTACTTGCAGAAACAGCATCTGTCAAACCAGATATAGATTTGGCTTGTGCCCATCGATACCCAAAGCTTGGCTATTTTCCATCCTCCCTTAGCATTCTGTGTGCTGCTCCCTCCTGGGAGGGAGATGCCTAAGTATTGCTTACTGTATATGTCTCTGTGTGCATGTGTGTATGTTCACATGTGTGCATATTTTTTTGTCTTGTAATCTTTGTTATAAGCCATGGAATTATCTGAACAATCTTGAATGTATTCAGGTGCTTAAAAAATACAGGGCTGGGGATATGGCCTAGTGGCAAGAGTGCTTGCCTTGTATACATGAAGTTCGATTCCCCAGCACCACATATATAGGAAATGGCCAGAAGTGGCGCTGTGGCTCAAGTGGCCGAGTGCTAGCCTTGAGCAAAAAGAAGCCAGGGACAGTGCTCAGGCCCTGAGTCCAAGGCCCAGGACTGGCAAAAAAAAAAAAAAAAAAAAGTACAAACCAAGAAAACCAATCAAATGTCAGTGTTAAACATCCAGGGAACTTAAAAGAATCAATGCTGAAGTCTTGAATCATGGGATTTCTCCTTGGGGCTCTAGAAGGAACAGGCTGTTCCTTGCTCCTAGCTGATCAACAGCAGTGAGTAATGGAAAGGGTTTTAACTGATAAAAGGGATCAAAGATGGAGAAACAGCTTTGTTCACTTTGAAAAATGAGATGATATTGAAGCTCATCAGCACCAGAGTGTAAGTGATTTTCTGTTAAGGAGTGATGCTTTGTATGTCAATGATAATACTGGATACTAATAAATACTAACATCTACTGAGTGTGAAACTTTGTAACAACAGCAACAACAACGAAATAGTTACCAATGGCCCAGCATGGACTATGAGGCAGAGATATTAGGCTACATGTATTTTTCTGAAGTACAATTTTATTTACTATTTTTTTTTGTATACGTGTTGGTAACTAGGACTTGAGCTCAGGATCTCTCACTTATTTTTTCACTTAAGATTAGTGCTTTTCCACTCTAGCCACAGGTCCACTTTGGGCTTTTGCTGGTTAATTAAAGATATGAATCTCAAAGATTTTTTTAAAAAATGCCCTACTGGCTTTGAACCATGATCCTAGATTTTTGCCTCCTTCATAGCTAGGATTACAGGTGAGAATCAGCGGCACCCAGCTTTTAAAAGTTTATTTATTTATTATTTAAAAATTATCGTTAGGACTGGGAATGTGGCCTAGTGGTAGAGCGCTTGCCTAGCATGCATGAAGCCCTGGGTTCGCTTCCTCAGCACCAAATACACAGAAATAGTCGGAAGTGGTGCTGTGGCTCAAGTGGTAGAGTGCTAGCCTTGAGCAAAAAAAAGCCAGGGACAGTGCTCAGGCCTTGAGTTCAAGCCCCAGGACTGGCAAATAGTAAATAAATAAAAATTATCTTTAAATACTTTAAAAAGGGGGTTTCAGCTCCACATAGCAATTTATGAATGCAAAGCATGTTGATGTCACCCTTTCATTTGTTCTCCCCCAAGTTCCCTGGTTCTATATTACACACACACACACACACACACACACACACACTGAATATTATCAGTATATCCATCCACCCTTCCTCTCTCCATTTGTCTACTCCTCTACCCCTTGACCTCCTCCCCATCCTGACAACATATATTTTAGCTTCCTGGGATTCATTTTGTTTATTTATTTATTTATTTTTTTGGCCAGTCCAGGGCCTTGGACTCAGGGCCTGAGCACTGTCCCTGGCTTCCTTTTGCTCAAGGCTAGCACTCTGCCACTTGAGCCACAGCGCCACTTCTGGCCGTTTTCTGTATATGTGGTGCTAGGGAATCGAACCCAGGGCCTCATGTATACGAGGCAAGCTCTCTTGCCACTAGGCCATATCCCCAGCCCCGATTTTGTTTATTTTTAATTGGCACATAATCATATATATTTATGGGATGCACCATGATGTTTTGATACAGTGTGCATGTGGAATGCTCAAATCCAGGTAATTGGCATACACATCACACTTATAATTCCTTTGTGATGACTTTATTCAGAACTTCCTTTTGAGATAATACCATACATTTTGTTAACTACAGTCACCCTGATGTGCACTAGAACACCAGATTTATTCTTTCTGATTATAAAGATTATCTATAGACCACACTGTTGTGCCAAGTCGTGAGACCACCACCAAGAAGGCCACCGAGACTCAGACACTCCGAAATGCAAAAGCAAGGCAAGGCTTTATTTAAGCGAGCTGCAACTCGGGCCTCGTCCTACCCACTGACACAGCGGAGGTTAGGAGGGAGCCCCGAGCTCTGATTACAGTGCTTATAAAGGCAAAGAACAAGGTTACAACAATCAGGTGTTCAAGCAAGCAAGATTAGGACACAGGTACAAATCTGATTGGCTCAGGATTCGATTCTAAAATGGGGTTCACCTGGTAAAATGGGGCCTGACTTCAAAGTCTGGCACTTCACACACATCATCTTTCTCTGATACTTAGCAGAGCACTAGAGTGGGTACAGTATGATGGCATTTGAAACTTTATTTTAACCTGTTGTATTTTTAAAAAAATACCATTACTCCTAAATTGTATTTCTGGAAGTTCAAGTAGTACATAGATATGCAGGTAGGAAATGGAGGCCCTGCAGTTTATCATCTAGCCTCAGTAACTGTTTACAGTTTCATACATGAACTATTAGATAATTTTCCGTGCTTGTACAAATATGTATAAATTAGGTAATTTAAAAACTAGTATTATCTTATACACTCATTCGGCATTTGTTTTCAACTTAAACACTATTTACTGTTAGTATATGTGTATGTTTATTGTGTATGTATGTATGTATGTATGTATGTATGTATATATTGTGCTGTATATTATTCCACTTTATACAATGTAATCAAACTATAATCATCAATACAGATGGTTGAAAATTGACTGTGCATTGTCTGTGTTAAAATGATAAACAATGCAGAGTAACCCATGCCACACTGTATGGTTTTATCCACTTCCTCTTTTTTTATTTTTTATTTTTTGCTGAGGGCAGCGCTGGAAGGAAACTAGCCCAGTGCCACGTTGTTAGTAAAGGGTGGTGCCCCAATATGAGTCAGGTTTGATTTGTACACCTTATTCTCAATCTCTGAGCGCTACTCACTGGCCTTATAGTACCAGTGCTATATAACACACATGTTTTCGTGTTTACCCATGGCTTCTATCTTTCCTCTCCAGATACATCCCAGCACCTGCACTTTATAAACAGGGACAGGTAGGAAGCTAGAGGAGCAATGACATTGTTATGAGAAGCAAGTCCATGGCAGGAGTCGGGGATGGGATGGCTGTGTTAAGGACCAGTGTTGAGGAAAATGAACTCATTTCTTTTGTGCATCTGGGACAGTTTGGCTGGGTTTCTGATATTTGTAACTTCCCTGCTTTCTTCTCTAAATTCTTTTTGCCTGCATGTCCTGAATGTTTAATTTAAGCAATCAACAGGTTTGGAAAGAAACATCTAGACTTTGTTAATTTTTGCTTATTATCTTTGAAGTGTTATATTACTGCAATAAGTGTTGATTACCTTGGATTTCATATATTTTACTTTCAATATATATATATTTTTGTCACTGAGAAAATTAATATGGCTACAGGCAAGACCATGAAGCTCACTGAAACGACATCACTTCAGTGAAACCAACATGATTTCATTCAAAGTAGCTCCATTCTGGCAGGGAAAATTGCATTTTCCTCACATTTTCTTACTCCTTAAGATATTCCTCTGCCTCTGGCTTAAAATAGTTTTCATTTCTTTGCAGGAGGTCTACTTTAAAGGCTGTTTTTTTTTCCCTTTCATATTCTACTTTTATCACAGTGTTTGTTTGTTAGTCCTGGGACTTGAACTCAGGCCCTGGGTGCTGTCCCTTAGCTTCTTTTTGCTCATTGCTAGTGCTTTACCACTTGAATCACAGCATCACTTTCAGATTTTTCTGAGTTTATTGACGATAAGAGTCTCATGGACTTCTCAGTCCAGGATGACTTTGAACTTGGATCCTCGGATTTCAACCCCCCAAGTAGCTAGGATTACAGATATGAGCCACTCTTTTGTATCTTTTATACATTAACAGTCTTTCATGTCTCAGAACATGAGGCACTTTCATTTGACCTCTCAAAAATACTTATTTTCCTTAGTCTTATTTTGATTTTTTTCTTCATGTATCATTAGGATGGATAAAACAAATAAGATGAAAAAGACTTGGGTTAAATGTCAGGAGGCCAACTAGGGTCCTAAAGTTCAGAAACTAAGTATTCTTATGATTGAAGATGAGAAGTCATTTAAAAATTTGCATTCCTATACCTCCCACAGATTTAGGCGATGTGATTATGACTGTAGAAATGCTATCCATGGGGCTGGGAATATGGCCTAGTGGCATAGTGCTTGCCTCCTATACATAAAGGCCTGGGTTCAATTCCTCAGTACCACATATATAGAAAAGGCCAGAGGTGGCGCTGTGGCTCAAGTGGCAGAGTGCTACCTATGAGCAAAAAGAAGCCAGGAATAGTGCTCAGGCCCTGAGTTCAAGCCCCAGGACTGGCCAAAAAGAAAAAAAAAAAGAAATGCTATCCATGTAATAATAACAATCATTTTAGAGAACTATTTTGTGAACAAGAAAGAACTTTTCTTTTAAATAGAATGTGATTGCTTATTTTCCTATAGGGACTCTGTGGCTTGATGTTTCAGTCTTGTTTTTGGCAGATATCACAGAATAGGTCACACCTGGTAAGAACAGACTTGTATTGGCTCAGGTTTGGAGGTGAGATGTCAGGTCCCAGTATCTGGACAGGAAGGGCCCTCTGCTGTCATTATGTGGTGAGAGGGGGTCACCAGGTAGGAGAAGAAGAGGGGGAGAGAGAGAGCAAGAGAGGGAGCTGACCCTTTCACGATGGGTAAGTTCCTCACCACCTGCTCACTCTGCCGGTAGCTCATAACGCTGTTCCTGTGGCGGTTAAAGTTCAACAGGAGTTTTGAAGGGCACAAACATTTCAACGAATAACATTTCAACATTTTAGAGTTTGCAGTTCTAAAGATATAGACCTCTCTGTTGTTCAGTATTTTTCAGGCACTCCCATCTATAGACAGATATGTTATTTCCAAAAGTCTTCAGGTAATATAACTGGACAGTTTAATAGATGTGAGACAGTTTTTTTGGTACCAGTTCTAGGATTACGGGTGTGAGCCACCCGTGCCTAGGTTATACACATTTTCTTTTTTTCTTATACACATGAACATTGATGTTTGGAATGGCCAAGCAATTTCCCCAGGATCATGGTACTAAAAAGAACCGAGATTTTTTTTTTTTATGGAAATCTGTCTGCCTCTATGTTTACAGCTCCTCCCAAGTTTACCTGTAGTTTAGCCAAAATAATATGCATAGAATAAGGTGACATAAATAATCCACTAGAAAGTAAAACCAAAAATTAAAAATTAAACATCCGAAGTGAAATCTTGAATCTAGCAATGTCTCTATTCACCTGCCATTTAAACAGGTATACAAGAACCTAGTGTATTTGTAACTGACTTCCAAATTTTAACTATAATTCTATACTTTGTAACTCTGTGTATCAGATTCCTTGACTGGTGCTCAGCTATTTCCTATAAATTATAAACTCAGAGAATCGAAAGATAAGATTGGAAGAGTTTTTTTTTTAATTTTTAAAGTCTCATTCTGAAGGAATAAATGGAGGGGAAGCAGCAGATCTGTTCTGATTTATGGAATTATGAGAGCTCTTTGATTGCTTATCATTAATTCATATTTTCACTGGCTTGGCTGAATTTGATATGCCATGAACTCTTCTTCTCTTTTCATGGCTTGAGATTTTTTTCTGAGATGGTAACGTAGGTCAGATGCAGGAAAGTAACTCTCTTTGAAAAAAAAATAGAAGAATGTTTTTATTTATTTCTAACTTGGAGAGTCTGAAGTCTGTCATCTCAGGCATTAAAATATGATGTGCTTGACCAACCAAGAATGACGACTGTGTGGCTACACAGAATTTCCGTATGGAAAACCTCCCCATGGGGGTTTATGGCACACACACAGCAAAGTCAATATGACCACAGTTCAATTGGTATTTGTTTTATGTAATCAAATGAATAGCACATTTATCCAGAGGAGGGCTAATGTAATAGTTAAGATGATCAGCAAGGCAGAAGGCTCCATGTGGAGAAAACACTTTCATATCTGTGATAGAATGTAATAATGAATGTGAAATTTCAATAATGGCCTCTTCTCTGTCGGGAAAGGGTGGTCACTAATTGACTTGGTTTCCCAGCCGAGCGTGGCAATCATCATTATTTTCCATCGGTGTTGATTTCCCTATGAACATCAAGTACTGATCTATGGTCTTCTTAATGTTGTTTTAGCACTAAGAGGGGTGTTCATTCTAGTTCTCTTTTCATTCCCTAGATCTTTCTATTTACTTCAGTCACTCTATTCCTGCTCTAAAGATGTACGTGAGGTTCTCTGGGGAAATAGATGGGAGATGGAGGCCATGCTCTGTCTAGTTCAGTCTCTTAAAGGAGACACCTGTGTCTGTTGATAATAGAGACAGAAGAAATTAAGTGTGGTCTCTACTTTTCACCTCCACTTGATCCTCAGTCATCCCGACCAGATTATGAAAGACACTTCCAATCTCCCTAAAGCTAACTACAATTCTATTTTTTCTGGAGGGTGGTATCATAGTTGATTTCCTTGGTGCATTTCCCATAACAAACCATTCCTATTGTCTCCAACATCCCCTGGCTGGGTTTCCATAACAACCTTGTGTATTTTCTTACCTTGATGGCTACTCCCTTTGAAAGGACTGCAGTCTATTCTGTAGCAGCCTCTAGACATTCCTTTTATTTCCTACTGCATGTTCACCAACTTTCCAATGACCATGTTAGGACCAGTGACAAAATATGAACAGCAAGAGGTGTGAAGGTAAAAGGAGTGGGAGTTAGTGGTAGCTCATGGTGCAGGACAGGAAGTAGAGAAGTCAGAAAAGTCGGCCTAAGCGTTAGAGCCATTATGTTCTTAGTAAGGGAAGTTTTCATCAGAAACAGCAGCTTCAGATGAAAGGGAGATAGAGATAGAGATAGACAGATAAATAGATGGATGGATAGATGGATGCAAGCATGGATGGATAGATAGCTAGAGATAGGGAAAGGAAGAGAGAGATGGAGGGGAAAGAGAGGAAGGAGTTGGAAGGGTTTTCATCTGCTCCAATTTAGACATCTCTCTCTCTCTCTCTCTCTCTCTCTCTCTCTCTCTCTCTCTCTCTCTGTCTGTGTGTGCACGCCAATATTGGGACTGGAACTCAGGTCTCACGTTTTCCCTTCACTCAGGGCTGGTACTTTACCACTTGAACCACACCTTTGTTTCCAGCTTTTTGTTGGTTAATTGGGGATAAGTATATCACAGACTTTTCTCTCTGGGCTGGCTTCAAACAACACTCCTCAGATCCCAGCCTCCTGAGTAGCGAGGACTACAGGTGTATGCCACCAGTGCCTGGCTTTATTTTAATTTTAAAGAAAGTGTTTTAAAACCTTTATCTTCATTTCATTTTAATTTTGAAGACAGGCTAGTCTGGGATTCACTAGACCAAACTGACTTTCAATATATGATTCCCACTGTGTGCTGGGATTACAGGCATGCACTGCCGTACTGGAAATGGTTATAATCTTTTATTGCCTTACATAAATTATGTATTTATTCACTCTGATAGTTCTCTTTTAGCCTCTACTATGTGCCAGGCACTACCTTTACTTGGAAAGAAGAGAAGAAAAACAACTGAAAGTGTTATTACTCATCTTAACTCTAATGCTATAGTGTTACGCACATATAACTGACAAGGAAAATGATTATAATTTTCCTTCTCAATCTCTTCTAATGTTCAAAATTACTGCCATCATGGTAATGGTGTTATATGTAATGAAAGCATTCATTTATAGTTTGTATTCTGGGACTGAACTTTTTTTTTTTTTTTTAAAGATAATAGCTGATGAGTAAGTCAATTTTAGGGTTGTTCTTTATCATAAGATAAGTGGTAGCGTTGTTTTTCCTATTGAGGTTTGCAACTGCAGGTCTATATATTCTCGAGCATACACTTCCATGATTGACAGAGTGAGCTTTTAAAAACCACTTCTCTTTTCCCTGCGCATTTAATGAAAGGGGAAAGCCACGGTCTTTGTGGCGAACTGTGCAGTGCCTACGGCTTAGTCCTTCAGTGTCTCTTTATTAGGGCTGCCTTTCTCATCTTTGTCCTTAGAGTTGGACCCCACAAGTGACCACATTCACACATATTTTCTGGTCCAAGTGGAAGAAAGTTTATGAAATAGCACTCATTGAAAACCCGCTGGCCACCTCCACAGACTTTCCCAGGCCCTGCCTCGCACCTTTCACTCTGTGGGTATAGGAAGGTGTGTGCTTGCAGCAATGGGCCTGTGCCCTTCATAAATAGTGTGGTGGCACTCATCCACAAAAGACCCCAGCACTCAGGAGGCTGAGGTGGGAGGATGGAGAGTTCGAGTCCAGTCTGGTCTACATAGTAACACCCTCGCTCAAAACCAAATCAGTGGAGCTGTGCCTCAAGTGGTAGAGCGCTAGATATCCTTGAGCAAAAACACTAATGGAGGATATGAAGTCCTGAGTTCAGGCCCAGTACTGGCCCCCTCCCCCAAATTAAAAAAAGAGGTAATGAGGAAGTTAATGGAATAGTAAATAGACAATAGGACAAAATTGTTAGGTAGTTCTCAGACTAAGGAAATGGACAACTTGCAGGCAAACAGATTAGGCAAAGCCACAATTAGGAATGAAAAAAAGAAATATATCTATAAAAAGATGTTAAAAAACAAACCATATCTACCTTATAGCCATCAAGAAGACATTTTTGGGGCTGGGGATATAGCCTAGTGGCAAGAGTGCCTGCCTCGGATACACGAGGCCCTAGGTTCGATTCCCCAGCACCACATATACAGAAAACGGCCAGAAGCGGCGCTGTGGCTCAAGTGGCGGAGTGCTAGCCTTGAGCGGGAAGAAGCCAGGGACAGTGCTCAGGCCCTGAGTCCAAGGCCCAGGACTGGCCAAAAAAAAAAAAAAAAAGAAGACATTTTGCCTTCATTTCTTAAAGCCTTTTCAGGTTTATTCCACAACTTTAAGGATAATTTATCCCTATTCTGTAATTTTTACTTGATATAAAATCTTTTGTACCTTGAATATATTCTTTTTTATACTTGTGTATTTTGTGTCCCACAAATATTATTTCTTGTGTTAGAAAATGGTAGTAACAGTATCTATGTGAATGTATTTGATATTGGTAGATTAGTCAAGATTTAAGTGCTTGATCTAAACAATACACATGGAGAAATACACTTTTGTTCCCATGTGTGTATCACATGTGTTCTTCCAACTACAGAGGCTATGACTAGTGCTAGTGTGTCTGAAACACACAAGGCCATAGGTTCATTACATGCATATGTATGCACACACACATGCATACACACACACACACTCATCACTCCCTGTCCCCCTACTCCAATCCCAAACAAAAATGCATTCTTTTGTGCTTTTTTCAAGGCCTGGCGCTTGAACTCAGGGCCCGGACACTGTCCCTGAGCTTCTTCTGCTCAAGGCTAACACTCTACCACCTGAGCCACGGTGCCACTTACAGCTTTTTCTGTTTATGTGGTACTGAGGAATCGAACCCAGGGCTTCATGTATATGAGGCAAGCACTCTATCTCTAGGCCATATTCCCAGCCCCAAGTGTTGGCCATTTTGTTCTCACATATTTATTGGCCATTTCTACTTTAGAAAAGTATGAGAAGTATCAGATGATTTTCCCAGTTACTTCTTTGTCTTGTTTTTTAGTTCTCTATATATTCTGGATATTAGTCCTCTGTCAGAGGAATGGGAGGTGAAGTTGCTCTCTCATTCTGTAGGCTGTCTCCTTGCTTAATTACCTTCTTTGCCAGGGATTTCTTACACTTGGGAAAGTGGCCAAACCGCCTGGATCTGATCCAGGAGAATGGTGCATAGATGATCTGACTTCTTAGACATTTATCTGTGCAAGATTTGGGAGTCTTTGGTCAGATCTGTTCTCAGATTCTGGAAAGTTCTATTTTGGAAGTTCTCATTTTGTTAGTGCTTAAGTTTTTGTCTTGATGGAGAAATATTTTATTGTTTGGTAATTGAGAAGAAGCTGTTTGAGTTCTAATGGTTAAAGAGCAAGCAGCAGATATGTAGCCCATAAATAAATAGTATGAAACAAGAGAAATTTCCTCACAGCAGAGACATTGTCCGGTGTTACTCGAATAGAGTTTTTATTGCTCAGGATAGTTTTGAAAAAGCATTTTGTGGAAAACTGTATATATCATTGTGATATTTTTCTGAACAAGCTAAGTAAAATAAACTGATGAGATGAACATTGCATTAGAAAACTAATGGTAATGGCTTTATGGCAGTGAAACAGACAGGTATAGACAAAGTTCATACACAGGCAACCATAGTTAGCATCTTTCTTGGGACGGGCGCCATGCCAATCTTTCTTACAATGTAAGCCTGTTGATGGGCTTGCTATGATTCTATTACTCGTATTCTATTATCATTCTTTTCTATCTTGCATTCACCATGTAGAAGCCATTTGCAGACAGTAGAGAATTTGGTATTAAAGAGTCCAGGTGAATGAATTTCTGTGCTCATCCCTGGCTCTTCTCCCCTGCACTCCAGCCACCAGGAGTCCTGTGTGCATTATTCAGGATGGATTATGTCTCCCTGCCTCTGTTGTCACTCCTAGAAGGACGGCCATCACCTCTCGCCAGTCAGTCTCTGGCCTCTTCAAAGTTCTCTCCATTTCCATCTCTTCCCTACTGTCTCTTTTCAATACAGTGTCTAGGGTGACCCTTGGAAAAAAAGTTAATCAAATCATGTCACTCCTCACCTCAAACTCTGAAATGGTTCCATTTCACGAATCAAAACTATTGTCCTAAAATCAACAGGACCCAAGTGTTTCATGAACTTTTGCATTGTTTTTGTTCAAAAGTAATATTTATTTATTGTTTTTGCCAGATACTATAATTTTTTCAAATTTATTATCGTCTTTAAGTAATTGTATAAAGGAGCCAGATGATATTTTAGAAGTTGGGAACAGCTCATTGAATAAAATAATACCCTTATTGCTACCAGTTTATATTCTAGTAGAGGAATGCAGTTGCAAACTGCATGTTCTCTGCTTATGACTATTATGGAGAAAAGAAACACATCCCTCTGTACTTTGCTTTGACAATAAAGAAGAAGAAAAAGAAGCGCAGGTGGGGGATGTCAATAGACAGGGAGGTGGTGTTTGAGCAAGATCACAGGTCAACAACTTGATGGAGTCAAGTTGATTTGCACCTGCTTATCTGCGTCATAGGTGAGAGCTTTCTCATGGACTTGCGTGAAGAGAGCACCTGGCACTTGTGAGGAGCACAGGTGGGTGGAAGAAGAGCCAGGAGAAGTTCTCAGGGCTCAGGTAAGGACCAACTATCATAAACCCTAGTAAAGAATTTGGAATCTATTTTTTCAGAGCTAGAAGACATGGAAGGTGTTAAGCATAGAACTGATATTTCAAAAAGGTCATGGCTACCATGTAGGAAAATGTCAGTGGTGCTCTTTCATGATTAACACCCCACTGTCTTGTTGCACAGACAGTGCTAATGTACAGAACGAATCCATAGACTTTGTCTCCATATAGATTAGAAACAACTTTGCTCAGCAATGATTATTTTATAGCACTGCACACTGCATTACCTTCTTGATGATATGCTTCCAAAAATACAGCAATTTGAAGGAGTTTTTAAAAAAAATTATTATCATCTTTAAGTAATTGTAGAAGGAGCCAGACAATATTTTACAAGTTGGGAACATCTCATCGAATAAAATAATGCCCTATTGCTATCAGGCTTAGTAGGGGAATACAGTCCATCATTTTAGTTGCCATCTATGAAATAGTTTATTCTATTTTCAAGAATTGTCATGCTAGACAAACCAATACAACAGCAATACTTACAAAACTATATGGTGTAAACCAACTGTACAACTCATGGTGGGGGGAGATGGGGAGGGTGGAAGAAGGGGGAAAATGAGAGGAGGTAACAAGTTGGATAAGAAATGTAAGCACTGCCTTATGTATGAAACTGTAACCCCTCTGTACAGCCTTTCAACAGTAAAGAAATGAAAAAAAATGACATCATGCTACAGAAATCTGGGCTCATTCTATGCTGTCCTTTTTGTTGTTCATATTTTGTAAATGCCATACTGTATATCATTGCTGGAAGTAGACAACAGTGGTATCTTAGTTCAGTAGAGTCGAATTTGTTCCATTCCAGTAAAAAAAACATGTATGTATGAAACTGGTATACTTTCCCAGTCTTATTAAGGAGTTCTGAATAGCACTAAAAGGGAGTATTAAATGAGCATTCTGATACAGAAATTCAACTGCCCCAGAGATAAGCAAAGTTAAGCTCTTGGGAAAAAACATGAAATAACATGTTTTATTGTTTTTAGTTATAAGGACTTAATTAAAGAAATGGATACCAATTATTGCTGAAAGAATGCTGGAGGAAAAGACACAGGGAAATATATGAGCAAGGAAAAGGGATTTTCAGAAGACAGCAAGACGTTACCACCTTATGCTGCTTTCAAATGTCATGATGATCCTCATTAAGTGTTCCTTATTTCCAGGAGAAATTAAAGTCTCCCGGACCATCTGAAATAGCTAAGAAAACCAGAATAATATATTCACCACACAAACTTAGGAAGGCCTTAGAGAAAGAGAACATGACATTTTCTCTTACAGCTGAGCTTCCTGGTGAATAAAGCTTTGAAATGTCTATTGAAAGTTATTACTGAACAATGAGATAATACCCCAATTCTAAATAGAATATATTGCCATTGAAGACAAACTTTCCTATTTTATTCTTCCCTGCAAAACAATAAATTATACTTATTTCATCAGTAATGGCCTATTAGTGAGCTAAACTTTAATTAAAAATGAAGAAATTAACTCAATTTATTCTACTGAGGGAAATATGACCTTTCTAAATTAAGAAAAAAAGCATTGATGTTCTGATTGAATCACTTTAAAGAAATGTACAGCTGTGTTTGTGTGTGTGTGTTTGTGTGTGTGTGTGTGTGTGTGTGTGTGTGTACCAGTTTTGGGGTTTGAACTCAGGGTCTGGGCACTGTCCCTTAGTTATCTTGCTCAAGGCTAGGGCTCTACCACTTCCGGTTTTCTGGTGGTTTATTGGAAATAGGAATCGCATGGGCTTTCCTGCCCAGGCTGGCTTTGAACTGCAGTCCTCAGATCTCAGCCTCCTGACTAGCTGGGATTACTGCCGTGAGCTGCCAGAGCTGGCTGAGATGTACAGCTTTTAATCATGTATACAATTTCCATACCATTTCTGACTTCCTTATCAATAAGTTAAAAATATTTTGCAGTTGTTAATTTTCCTATTTTTCTTACAAACACCATTATGTGTATGTTTCTGCTTGCAATTGAACCTATTTATAGTTAAAGATAAGAAGATCTAAAGATATAGCTAAACATATTGTTACTATTATCCATCAGTGTGATGTGGGGTCTGATAGGATCCTACACTTAAAAGACACAAACAATTCCACCAGAAGACTCTTGGATCTAACAAACACTTTCAGCACAGTAATAATAATAATAAAAACTAACGTATGACTGGAAGAGAGCAAAGGAAGGATGACATTGCCCAGTAGGAAATGTACTCATTACCTGACTTCTGTACATCATCTTAATAATAACAATAAAAAACCATATAAAAATCAGTAGCTTTTTTATATCACACCCACACACACACTTCATTGAAAAACAAACAACTAAAAATACCTAACCATAAAATTAACTGAAGATAATTACAGGCCTATAGAATGAAAACTACAAAACAACAAAGAAAATATAGAAGAAAAAGAAAAATATTAAAGAAGACACTAGAAGATGGAGACTTCCCATGTTCATAGAATGACAGAATTAATATTGTCAAAATGGACAGATTATTAAAGGCAATATAAAATCCAATACAGTCCTCATCAAAATTCCAATAGCATTCTCCACAGGAAGAGAAGGGGGAGGAGGAAGAGGAGGCGCAGGAGGAGGAAGAGAAGAAGAAGAAGAAGAAGAAGAAGAAGAAGAAGAAGAAGAAGAAGAAGAAGAAGAAGAAGAAGAAGAAGAAGAAGAAGCACCTAGCATTCATTTGGGAAGAGCCGTGCTGGAGGTAAAAATCTGACTTCAAATTGTATTACAGAGACATAGTAATAAAAAATAGCAAGGTACTGGCACAGACACATAAACCAATGGAATAGAATAGAAGATACACAAAGATACCCAGGGGCTGGGAATATGGCCTAGTCATAGAGTGCTTGCCTCACATACAGGAAGCCCTGGGTTTGATTCCTCAGTACTTCTTATATACAAAAAGCCAGAATTGGCACGATGGCTCAAGAGGTTGAGTGCTAGCCTTGAGCAAAAAGTAGCCAGGGACGGTGCTTAGGCCCTGAGTTCAAGCCCCAGGACTGGCAAAAAAGAAAGAGATACCCAGGCAGCTATGACCACTTTAAACTCAAAAAAGGCACCAAAAGTATACATTGGAGAAAAGGCCTCTTTAACAAATGATGCTCGAAAAAGTGAATATTCACATGTAAAAGACTGAAACTATAATTTTTTTCTTTTCTTTATTTATTTTTTTAAAAATTATCAAACTGAATTACAGAGAGGTTACAGTTTCATACATTAGGCATTGGATACATTTCTTGTACTGTTTGTTACCTTGTCTCTCATTCCTCCCTCCCCCCTCTCCCTTTCCCTTCTGAAACTATAATCTTATCCCCCAGTCTTACAAAAGAAAAAAAAAACCCTCAAAATGGATCAGAGATTTTAATGTAAGAACCTAATGTTTGAAATTACTAGTGGAAAACATAGGAAGAAGGCCTTCAACATCTAGAAATAGAGAACGGTTTTCTAAACTAGAGTCTAATATCACAATACCAAGAACCAAGAACAGGGACTGCATTAGAAAGGCTTCAGGTTAGGATAGACGTGTGTGTGTGTGTGTGTGTGTGTGTGTGTGTGTGTGTGTGTGTGTGTGTGTCTATGATGGAAGGGGTAACACTGACCAAGTAGTTCTCCTGTTTCCAAAGTTATGAGTAGAGGATGTTTTCTATAGTATTTCTAAAGTCAGATGCCAGTCAAATTCTTTTTTTTCCTTATCACTATCAAATCTTCTATTTCTTTATTTGTTGTTATACTGTGACGTTTTAAAAATATTCTGTGAAGAGTTCATTTGGTTTCCTGAATCTGTACCTTGGAGTTGTTTAATGAGTCTGGGGTATTTCTCAACCCCGTATCTCTTCAAATAGTATCTATGCACTATTCTTTTCCTTGTAGATCAAATGTGTTCAACCTATTCTCTATATTTCATCTCTTTAGTAATTGCTAATGTCATTTTCTTTTCCTTTTCTTTCATACCTATGGGAATCCATTTTCGGTGGTAGTAGAGAGATTCTGTGCAAAGACAAAGGCAGAGATTCATCATTTCTGTTTGATGTGTATCCCCTGTCAGCTGCTGCCTCTTGATGGATGTTTTTGGATCTGCATTTCATGAGGTTTAGACACTGAGAGGCTGAAATGCTTTTATAATTCTTTGGTTTCATTTTGCAAACTCCCTTCCTGTCATGTTTTTTAGCAGCTCTCAAGTCCCCTACTTGTCCAATGTTGATGGCATCTTTGCTTCGTTCGTACAGCGAACATCACTGATTTCCTTTGCTAACTCAGATTCACAGGGGACTTTTGAAGGCGAAGGTGCTGTTTCCTTTAGGTGCCAAGAGTCTTCTTGGTGCTCTGTCATCATCATGGGCAGTTCTACATGGATGAATGTGAAAAAGCAATGTTTAGAAAGGTCAGAAACCAAAAGTTTAATGGAAATAAATGGAGTAATATCTTTTTTCTTAAAGGATAAAAATTTAAATTATTTACTCTCCATTTTGGGAGCTATGAAAGAGAACTGAAACCCATTTGTGCAACAGTTTAAAGATGATAAAAGGGAACTTTCTTAGAAACATAAT
The DNA here is from genome assembly GCF_023159225.1 of Perognathus longimembris pacificus. Taxonomy (NCBI): domain Eukaryota; kingdom Metazoa; phylum Chordata; class Mammalia; order Rodentia; family Heteromyidae; genus Perognathus; species Perognathus longimembris. The sequence continues at coordinate 12,254,774 of NC_063181.1, read as the reverse complement.
GAAATCCAAATAAATCAAGTACCAAGTTGGGTCTGACAGGGGTCTAGACAATGCGGAAGCCTTAGGTAGTCATGCTCATGGGAAGGAATTGAACCTTGCTAACACAATAGAGGACCCCCCTGCCCCAGCCCAAGGATGGTGCCTTTGCTTCTCATGCCTTGTGGTAGAGGAGTGAAGGGGAGTTGGTAAGAAGAGGGAGGCTTGCTCAGCAAGAGCTGGGCTCCATGCTTTCCCATTTGGCATCAGTCTGTGTCCTGGTCTTGGTTATGCAGAAAATAACTCAAACAAGAAGTAATGAACTTTAAAAAAAATGAAATACACAATTCTTACAGTGGTTCCTCAGTCTGTCTGCTCAGGGATATTGATGTTGGAGGCAAGAGAGCAATGGTGAATCAGTACAGTTCTATCTCTTAGACCTTCTTAGTACGCATCACATGAAATGGACTGAAAAAGAGTTATTATATGTCAAATGAAATGTACTTTGCAATAACACTTATCCAGTCCTCTCATTCTTCCTTTCAAAGCCTAGGGAGTAAAAGCAAGGAAACATGTGCAGGGAGGTGTTTGAAAGTAAACTACTTTGAATGTTTGGTATCAAAGCACTTTAGAAGGCAAGCTCCAGGCTTAGAAAAGGTGTAGAGTGTGGTCTTCTGGCATGTGATAGAAGCAATACTGTCCTCCATTCATTACCACATTTCTTCCCACTTTGTGGGACTTAAACAAACATTCAGGAGGTAATGTTTCTTTTCCTTTTTCTTTTAGTTTTTCACTTGTTGTTTGAGACTGGGACTTGAATTTGATATCTGACACTCTTGCTCATTGGCTGGTGCTCTACTTCTTTAGCCATGCCTTCAATGCCAAGGAGGAAATGTTTACAAACTATTCATTTGACAAGGGATTAATATACAGAATATATAAGGAACTCAACTCCATAGCAAATATAAACAAGCAATTAAAATGAACAGATCTGATCAAGATATAGTATACTCATATACTGACATGTTGAATTGAAACCCATTTGTACAATTATTTAGAGATAATAAAACAATGACCAAATGATCTGAGCAGAAATTTTTCAAGAGAAAACATACAAAATGTCCAAGTACATGAAAAATGTTTTAACATCTCCTATTGTCAGGGAAATACTAATCAAAATGAATGAGTGGTCAGTTCACACAGACTATGGATATTAATAAAAGGACAAAAATAATAACAAATGGTTATGAACTGGATAAAGGCACATATTTGTTGGGAATGGGAATGAGTATAGTCATGATAGAAAATAGTCTGGAGCTAGAAAGATAAAGCTAGAAGTAGAGTAACTAAAGGTCTAGAAATTCTACTCAATTCTTCAATGTATTGACAAAATATCTGTGGTCAGATGTTTACTGAAACACCATTCACTGTGACTAAGATACAGAATCTACCTAGGTAGCCATGAAAGACCAGGAACAAATAGAAAAGAAAAGGTGGTATACATTTGCAGTGGAATAGCATTCAGCCCTAAGGAAGAACAAAATCTTATCTTTGGTGGCAATGTGGCTCTGTCATAGGAGTTGGGATGAAATCAATCAGACACAGAAAGATAAACACATGGGAGCTAAATACATCAGTCACAGACCCTGAATAGGATACTAGCCACTGGAAGCTGAGGAAGTTGAGGCTTGAATGGGTACAGGGAGCCATTAGAGAGAGGGAATAGCTTCTGATATTCTACAGCACACTAGAATAAGTATGATCAACAGTAATTAGTTTTAGGTTCCAAAAGAGTAGAAAGGAATTGGCTTACATAGTTATAAATGACTATGGATGTGCAAAAAAAAATGGTCATCAAACCCAAGAATTTTGTCAAAGCCAGTAAAAGGCCCTATGGATAATATAAATGAGTGTCCAAAACTCTAAGTCTTCACTTCCCAAGCACCTGTCAGAGTAAAAATCATGGAATAATCTTTGAATAATAACAAAAAGAGCAGAGAAGATTTTGAATGTTATCAATTCAAAGAAATGTTAAATGCTTTCATTGCTGATCTGCCAGTGGTCCTTATCTGATCATTGCACATCAGATCATGCACTAAAATGTCACATGACAGTGCATAAGTAGGTATAGATATTGTGTCCATTAAAAAATTATAACTTGCACCCATCCAGGTCAAGGAGATTGAATGAGTTAGCAAAGTTTTTGATAATCCATAATAAGGGCATGGATAAACAACTTCCTTTATGAAACACTGTCTATGCCAGATCTTGTCCCGTGTGTGCGTGCGTGCGTGTGTGTCTGTATGTGTGTATGTGTGTGTCTGTATGCACATACATGTGCACACATGCTCATCTCATAAAGAATTAACACTGTATACAATTCACATATTAGAATTGTGGCTGGGAGCAAACCTAGTCAGGAGTTTGTTTTTTGTGTGTGTGTGTAGCAGCAGCATCTCAAGAATGAGAAGAACAATAATGTATTCTAGCCTTTTCCATTTAATGCATTGCTCTCTTTATAATCCCATTTCATTGCATTTTATCTCATTCTTCCTTACATTCCAATAAATTTTTCTTTATCTGCCCTTACTTAGTCTGTTATCTCCTTTCTAGCTTTATCCTTCTAAGTGTTGCCTTTATTTATTTAGAGTTAGTCCCTGCCCCATTTCAAATGCATCCAAGGATGCTGAGATGCGATTATTGACCTGCTGACATTGTTCTTAATCAAAAGTCTGAATTGTAGTTTCAATTACATTGCTGTAGATTTACTTACTAATTGGTTTGGGATGTGAGTTCTTTCTTCAGGTGAGAGACATCACTTGCCAGTGCTGGTTATGGCCTTTAATGAGGAAAACAAAAGCCAATGAGAAACCACATGGAATTCTTATTTGTTCATTTCTGGAGCAATGTCGGAGAGATATGTAAATAATGGAGCTATTTATATCAGCTGTCACTTTGCTTTATCTAAGGAGTGACTCTGAAGTTGCTTTAACCACTTCTGCCAGGCATCTATTTGAATGGGTGATAACTGTAAAACATTTTCAGTGTCAAGAACTGAACATTTGAGTGCCATTTTTCATTTTAATGGAATGAGTTGGAAGAGCCCCGATGAGAATCTTCAACGGACTCTGAGACCGCTGTTATGGTTATGCAAGAAAAGTTAGCAGTCTTGTTGTTGCAAACATCTATAATCATAGGCACAACCAATTTTTAATTGAGAGTTGGTGGAAGGAACCAATTAGACATATCTCACTGGATATGGGATTTCCCTCCCTACATTGGAAAACACAAACATTTGGAGAATTTAAGATAAATATGCTGCTGTTTTGTTAAATATTTCTTGAAACATTTATTTTGTTTTGCTGAGAAGTATCTTTTCCTTGAGGCTATGTGATTCTTTCCAAAGGTTTCCTTTCTGTTAGTGTTTTTATTGAGCTGATAGATCTTGCCTTAGAGAACATACCTTTTTTTTTTTTTAACAATTTGAATGGGTTCATTTTCTTTCTCCTTGTCTTTTATGTTTTGTTTTTAAACTTAAAAAATCCAGAGGACATTACTCTAGCTCACTGAATGTGTATTTAGAGATAATGGTATAAAAATTGGATTTTTAATTCTTTTCTTTGGTGTGCTATCTTTCTATATTAAAGCTGTCTTGTGTTTGTTTTTCATTGTTCCCATTATACAGCTGCATATTACAAAATTTGATATACTTTGCAAGTTATTTTTTCTTGATTCCATTCTATAGTTATGGATTTATGAAAAACTGATACTCTGCCTGTATAAGAAAAAAGCTCCTATTTTGTTACCAAGACCAAAAATCCTGCTTTAAATCATTTTTTCCATGTGCATAACACAAAAGAAAACACTTCTATCATTCTGAAAGCCATGCTGTGGAACTTATGATGTCTTTAGAAAGGCACTATCTTTATTGTAAAGAACAAATACAGCTGTGATTCAGTAAAACTGGAAAATGAGCTTCCAGCCTTGGGTCTTGCAGCTGCAGGGTCCAGAGAAATAGCTCACTCCTTTGTTTGTTTTTATGACTAGAAAAGTTGGAAGCCATACTTGTCTTTATGTGTAGCATCTGGAATATTAGATGGGGTGAAGGATGAAAAATGCTTTTGTAGTCTGTAGATCTTTCCCTCCACCTGAATCACACATGAATTGCGTTTTTCCTTACATTGAAAGATCTTCAATTGATGAACTATCATGGAGAGAGGACCGGTGACATTCATTTGATACGGAGGAGAAAAATGAAAACTGTCTGATAAGGCAGACATCTCCTGGGCTCCTGCAGATACCGATAGTGGAGCCGCCTCTCTGTCAGTGGACTCAGAACTGTGACGATAAGGAGATTAATTCATAGCAAAAGTGTGAGGCAGAACCCATAGAAGAGAATTTCTGTTTATAAAAATTAGGAAAAGCCATCACAAGTGCTATGGAAGGGTCTTGTATTCCTACCTTTCAAGCTTGGCCTCTGGGATGCACGTATCCACGGATCTAATCACAAAGTGATTTTGGTATAGAATGAGCAGATCATGCTTTTCTTGCCCATGCATCTTGCTAAAATGCTTTTCCTGAAACAAACAGTTCACATTCTCAAGAATCAGTATCCATCAGTTATCTCTCATTGTATGCTTTTAAACTCTATGGCTTGATGTTTTCAGAAACCTAGAGAATTTCCAAGCTCAAAGAATGCTTAATCACTGCTAGAGAGTTAAGAATAAAAATAAAGGCTGGGGCCAGTGCTGCAATCCTAGAATCTAAGCTGGTTGGGACTCAGAGAGCAGGAAGGAGATGGGGATGGGAGACCATTCCAGGTGTCAGATTTCACTTGATGGCCAGGAGGGGTGTCCATGGCTGTTACCCCAGCTACAGGTGAGGAACAATGGCTAGGCACAGTGGATTTGGCCTGTCATCCTCAATGACCTGCGGAAGGACTGGTAGAAATTGCTCAGCGTAGGTAGATTTAGGCAGAAAGTGGGTCCCTACCTTGAACATTACCTGTGCAAAAAGGGGCTTAAGGGGCAGAGCCCCTGAGTTACAAGCCGGTGGCTATTCAGGTCCCCAGTTCCACCACCTGATTGATGCTAATGAAAGAAAATAAATATGCATAGGATTTTGAGAATTAAAATATATACATAAAATATAAGTGGTGTTTATAGGACATATTTTGGGGAATGCTATCTGGTTATTGGGAGCAAATTGAAACCTAACTTAAATGATAAGGCAGCTTTATTTGAAATTCTTCATCAGTCCATCATTGGAAAACCAAAGGGATTTTGAACCTACGTGAAATATCTCCAAAAGGAGCTGAGTGGGAAGGAATGATTCACACTCTTATTCTTGAATGCATTTGATTTATTCTCCTTCCCGGTCCATCTGGAAACAGAACTCAGCAACTGATTTCCTTATCTTTTCCTGTGCCTGCCCCAAACCAGGTATGATCACTAGCAAGGGGAATCAGGAGAAGGATTTGTATTGAATACCACAGGGCAAAATGTCATAAAAACTTCTATTGAATTTTCTCCTTGCAACTTTTCCTCTGAATGTGAATTATTTCCTTCCTCTCACCATTTCACATCTCCCCGTACCCCCATTCCTATCTATAGTTTCTACATTATCTCTGAATGTCCTCCCTCAACTCCTCTGCATATCCGATTTGGCTAAAAAAGAAAGCTCCAGTTATTCACATCGTGAAAGCAGGTCTCAGACCATGGAACTCTGTATCTGGGAGCTTTTTACCATCTCATCCCCATCCTGACTTGCCAAGTCTCCCTGGGGGTGGAGGGGGTGGGAGGGGGGTGGAGAAGGCTCAGAAAAGAGCAGTTCAATTTCCCTAAGTAACATGAGAATTCTCCCCTGAAAGTAATTATCATATAAGTAATAGTTATTAAGAATTGACTACAGGCTTCCAGATACTATTAGATATTAGATATGAGGTTATTAGATATAGATATTAGCTATGAGGATGACACAGCAACCAATAACACATCCAGAGCAAAAACAAGATATGTGTCCTGATCGAGCTATCTGCAGAAGGCTCTGGAAGATGGGAAATTATAAGAGAAGCAGGGATTGGAATGATGAGAGTGCTATACTGTGATAGAATATCTGTTAAGCCTCCTTGGGGAAGTCAGTAGTATTCTCTGACAGGCTGAGCTTATTTTTGGTGGGGAAGGCAGTACTAGGATTAGAACTCAGGGCTTTGTGCTTTCTGGGCAGGTACTCTGCCTCTTGAGATATGCCTCCAGCTGTTCTTGCTTTTTAATTTTTGGAATAGGGTCTCACAGTTACTCTGTGGCTGACATGAACTACAGTCCTCCTGTTTCTACTTTCCCTGTAGTTGGGACACAGATACTCTCCACCAGCGTTTTGTAGGCTGAGAAGGGGTCTCATGAACTTTGTTTTGCTTGGGCTGACTGCAAGCCATGAATGACATTACTGATCTCAGCCTCCCAGGTTGCTAGGAGTACCAGTGCGAGCCATGGCCCCAGGCTAGGGAGTGAGATTCAAGTAGGCAAAGGAAAAGGTAAAAGATATACATACAGGACTCAAGGAAGAAGAATGGGCCTCTGTCCTGCAAGGCCATTATTGGCCATAGCAAAGGGTGCTGGTGTTAGAATTTACTTTGAAGATTTTTTTCTTGTATGGTCAGGCCTGAGGTCTGAACTCAGGGCCTGGGCGCTGTCCCTGAGCTTTGTGCTGAGCAAAAAAACCTATACCACTTTGAGCCATGCTCCACTTCAAGTTTCAGGTGGTTAATTGGAGATTAAGAGTCTCACAGATTTTCCTGCCCAGGCTGGCTTTTATCTTTTTGTTTGTTTTTTTGCCAGTCCTGAGGCTTGAACTCAGGGCCTGGGCACTGTCCCTGAGCTCCTTTTTGCTCAGGGCTAGCACTCTACCACTTGAGTCACAGTGCCACTTCTGGCCTTTTCTATATATGTGGTGCCAAGGAATCAAACCCAGGGCTTCATGTATACGAGATGAGCACTTTACCACTAGGCCACATTCCCAGCCCTGGCTTTGATCTTCAATCCTCAGGTCCTACCCTCCTGAGTAGTAAGGATTACAAGCATGAGCTACCAGCACCTGACTGCTTTGAAGGTTCTTAGGCTGAGACATAAGTGGAGAGACATAAGTGGGGTGCTAACATGCCACGCTTTGAGAAGCTCATGTAGTAGTGAAATGGATGGAATTGGAGCCTGGACCAGAGTGTTTGTAGTTGAGATAGAAGGAAGAAGCTAGTTAACTTGGGTTTGACCATGCGAACCAGGAAAGGAGATGTAAAGATGACTCATGAGGCCTGCTTAACAGAAACTTGGTGACACTAACCACAGAGGTAGAGACACTATAAGTAAAGCAAATTTGGTAAAAATATTATGGCGAGAAGACTAGGAATTGTGTGTGTGTGTGTGTGTGTGTGTGTGTGTGTGTGTGTTTACATGGATAGGGTGTATGTTTGTGCTGATCTAGGGATACATTTGAGAAATATATGTAGAGATTGGTGATGTGAGTTTGGAAGAAAACCTGCATGCTTTAGCTATCACTCCCCTTCCCTACTGTTTCAGATTTTTCCTACTCTCAAGCCTCAGGCAAGGAGTAATGTACTGTCTCCTAAAACGTTCTCTGTACTGAACATATCACATGAGTGGTATTGTATAATATGTGAACTTCTGTATCACTTGGGATAATGACACGTGTGTGACTTCTGCATTCTATCCTGTATTCCTACTTCATTCCTTTGTATATCTGAATGTTTCATTATAAAGGTACACTACATTTTATTTATCTATATGGTTGTTTTAGTTGGTGGCATAATTGCAGGTGTGGTTATTTAAGAAAAGGTTACAGGGGCTGGGAATATGGCCTGGCGGTAGAGTGCTTGCCTAGCATACATGAGGTCCTCATGCATGGGTTTGATTCCTCAGCTCCACATAAACAGAAAAGGCCGGAAGTGGCACTGTGGCCCAAGTGGTAGAGTGCTAGCCTTGAGCAAAAAGAAGCCAGGGACAGTGCTCAGGTCCTGAGTTCAAGCCCCAGGACTGGCAAAATAAAGAGAAAAGACTACAGTGTGAGAAAACAAGGCTTTATATTATGGTGCTATTGTTTAAATAAGGGTCCCTTTAAGGACTGTATGGTAAAGGCTTGGTCCCAGCCTGTGGTGCTGCTGGAAAGATGGTGGACACTTTAAGAGGGCCTCATTGGAAGTATTCCAGTCATAATTGGCGCGACCTTGAGTGGGATATTGGAATGTAGGTCCCTTCTCTTCCTCTCTTTGGCTCCTAGCTGTCACAAGGTGAGCAGCTTCCTAGGCAATGACTGTGGTCCATGATGCATTGTTTTTCCTTGACCCATAATGCATTGCTTTTCCTTGACCCATGATGCATTGCCTTTCTCTGACCCATGATGCACTGCCTCATCACAGGCCACAGAGCAACAGGACCAAGCAACTGCATCCTGTGCCAAAACGGACCTTCCAGTTTTATAAGTTGATTTATCTCAGATATTTATTACAGAAATGGACAGCTGCCCAGCATTCATGCTTACGGACTGCTCATATTTAGTGGAATGGCCATATAGCATTAAAGAATGAGCTTACAAAAGAGCTGGAGAATGAACAGCTGGGGCGGTAGGAGAAAAATCATGGGGTTTTTGTCCTGGAAACCAAAGAGCAAATGTTTCAACAAGGAGGGACTGTTTATCAGGACCAAGCACCCATGTGCAGTACAGTAAGATGGAAAATAAAAATATCTTTTAAATTGAGGGACATGAAGTCTGTTGATGACTCATTAAGTGATCCTAGTGTGTGTGTATGTATGTGTGTGCATAGCCACGTGCATGTGTGTGGCATTGAAATTTAAACTCAGGGTCTTGTACTTTCAGGGTAGGTGCTCTACCCCTTGAACCACACCTCCAGCCTTTCATGATTTTTTTTTTTCGTGGAGCAACAAGGGTTCAAATCCTATGGGGAGGAGGAGAAGGAGATGAGGAAATAGGCAGAGAATATGTAAAGATGAGGAGATAGAATGTTATTGTCGTGAATTGATCCTTTCAAATCATGAGAAGAAGAAATATAAATAGCAGCTACATCTAGAAGAAGCTAGACCGGAAAGGAAAGGAAGAAATGTGGCAAAAAGAAGGAGGAGAGCTGGAGGGAAATTGGTAGTCAAGGAAAACCTTATGGAATCTTAAACAACTCTGAAAGATTTAGTTATTTAGAGGAGGGGGTGTGTCCCTTAAACCCATAGAAAGAAATGGAAGAGAGAAAGAGTTTCCTAGTTCAGAAGACAGAAGGAAGGACCCTTCTCCAGTCCCCTTCTCCACAGCTCCCGATGGATGTGTGTGCTTTACATTTGAAAGGTGTGAGAATCTTCATTTCCAGGCCTCTGATTTCTCTGTTATTCCCCCCTCCCCGCCCCCAATGTGCACAATACAAAACAGATTGGTAAGTGAATAAAGAAGGAAACAAAGCAGGAGCCAGATGGTGAAAGACAATTGGCTAACTTAAAAAAAAAAAAAGAAAAAGAAAGGCAATCTGCTAAATAAAACAAAACAAAACAAAAAGACAGAATTTTAAGGGTTTGGAAGCCTTGGTTGAATTTATCTTTTAGCACAGTTGTTTTGATGGTAATATAGAGTGAGGGTGGGGAGAGACTGAGGAGATCACTGAAGAATTCGGACAAGAGATGAAGTCTTGAAGGAAACTGCTCCAGTGTGAATAGGAACGAAGAACATACTCAAGGTTTGTGCAGAAGATGGAATGAGTTAGATCTGAGGCTGAAAGAAGGTTGGGTGGGGGAGGCTGAGAGCAAAGACTAATGGTAATTTCTAGACAGGATGGTCCCACCAGTGGCTCTTGGGCGTTTTAGATGAGAAACAGGTTTGGACAGAGCAAACGTTCAGTGTAAACTTGTTAATTTGCAAGAGACTCTGCTTCAGCAAAGTAGAAAACATTCTGTAAGCAAACTGACGAGGAGCAAGGAACCAGCCCTGATTTGAACACCAAAGAGTTAAATGTATTCATATAAAATTGATGATTAAGATCATGAAAGCCAGTGAGATTTCTTAGAAAGAAATAAGAAGTGAAAAATGAAGGCAGAAAATCACCACTGCTCCCAAGTACTAGCTGGGGAGTCGATTCCTCAGCACCACATATACAAAAAATGGCCAGAAGTGGCGCTGTGGCTCAAGTGGCAGAGTGCTAGCCTGGAGCAAAAAGAAGCCAGGGACAGTGCTCAGGCCCAGAGTCCAAGGCTCAGGACTGGCAAAAAAACCCCCAAAGAGTCCAAATACTAGCTGGAAGAGAAAGGAGGTAAGTGTAATTAGGTAGAGTGGTTAGAAAGGACAATAGGGCAAAAGAGAAGCAGTGAAGAAAACAGACTCAAGGAAAATACTGGCAAGCATCAAAGTCTGGTAGAGTAAGCCTTTAGTTTTGCCCCTTGGTTGGAGAAATTAGCATGTCTAAATCTCTCCATTTTTAGGGCAATTCCAAATTATGGAATTGGTGAGAGAAAAAAATGTTTCGTAAATCAGATTTTACCACAGACTGAGGAAGAAATGGAAAGTAAAGAAATTTGGGACTATAGGGGGAGGGGGGAGGGGGGTATGAGGGACAAGGTAACAAACAGTACAAGAAATGTATCCAATGCCTAACGTATGAAACTGTAACCTCTCTACATCAGTTTGATAATAAAAATTTGAAGAAAAAAAAAAAAGAAATTTGGGACTTCTTAGGCCAGACTAAATGAATGAAGGGGAGGGGGAAGAATCTTTTTTTAACCTAGAGAAAAATTGTGGGACACTTTGCTTTCAATCTTTTATTTATTTAAAATTTTTTGAATATTTTTATTACCTTTAAGTAGTGTTCAAAGGATTTGCCATCAACAAAGCAGTTTATAAATACTTAAAGTAAGAACATTTTAATAACTATAAACTTTCTAAATAGGAAGTTGCTTCTTGGTAGGGAAGGAATTTCATTATGCTGAGATTTGTTGTGTCTGCTAGACACTTATTTTAGTCCTACGAGTCTCACATAGTTTAAAGGTCTGAGAAAGCCTTTTTAATATGAGACTCTATTAAATGCTTTTCATTTTATTTGTAAAGGCTGACCATTACAATTTGAATTAAATTAAAATGGTATTACAGACCTCTAGACTTGCTTCATATTTCTCCTGTCTCCTGTGTTCTCTCATTTTGCACACATCACTCACCATGAGTGAAATGGTCTCTCTTCTCATCCATTTTAACTTCCTCCCCACCTGAAGGCTGCGGTAGTCAAGTTCCTGTCATGTCAATTATGCCTTTCAATGCTTCTGTCACTAGCATGTGCAGGTCTGTAACTCAGCTATGCTGGTTGGGATGTCAGAAAATACACTTTTTTTTAAAAAAATGGGAGTTGTTTGCTGGTTGGTCTGGAAACTAGCATCCTGTATCAGTGACTCCTAAATGGAATCAAAGCTTCATGAACAAAGCAGGCTGACTTTGCAAATAAAGGATAACTGGGAGAAAGTGATTTTTATAAGGTAAATAATTTTCTTTTTGGTATGCTATAGTATACAAAAGAAGTATGTGAGGAGAAGGGACTGGCACTGGGTTTTTGTGAGGCCTGTTTTCTATTAGTATGTGTTCATTGCTTACCAATGGTGTTTTTGAGTTGTATTTATTTATTTTTTCTGTTAACATAGAAACATTTCTATTATTACTTTTCTTTTTTTTTTTTTAGTGGTACAGGGGATTGCATTCAAAGATTTTCATTGAACCAGTGCCCAAGTCCTTTCGATTTAGTTGTTTTCCAAATAAGCTCTTGTGCTTTTAACCAGGCTGGAACAGGACCACGACCTTCCTACCTTTACCCTACAATTAGCTGCAATTACAGACGCTTGTCACCATGCTCATGCCTAGTATTTTTTTTTTTTTTTTTGCTTTTCTCATGACTTCTTTTTTTTTGATTTATTTATTAATTAATTTTTTTTGACAAGGTGTTGTGCAAAAGGGATACAGTTACATAATAGGGCAGTGTGTACATTTCCTGTGATATCTTACACCCTGTTTTTCTTTCCCTTCCCTAGATCAGGTAGACATATATACAATACACAGTGTACCAAAAACCTATACAGTAGCCACGTGGCATATGCCAAAGGAAATTCACCTAGGACTTTAAATATAACATCAACAATAGAGTTTGTTTATCTTTGTCTTATATAATCACACATACATAGCTTTTGAGCTATTGTGATCCACTGAGAGGTCTATTTTTGACCTTTATATGATGAGTAATTGTTTGGTTTTAGTTACATAATGTAAGGTCACTGACCCAAACCTGTGGGAAATACCATTTGACAAGAAATTTTTTGGGGCTGGGAATATGGCCTAGTGGCAAGAGCCCTTGTCTCGTATACATGAAGCCCTGGGTTCAAGTCTCCAGCACCACATATATAGAAAATGGCCAGAAGAAGCGCTGTGGCTCAAGTGGCAGAGTGCTAACCTTGAGCAAAAAGAAGCCAGGGACAGTGCTCAGGCCCTGAGTCTAAGGTCCAGAACTGGCAAAAAAAAAAAAAAAAAAAAAGAAGAAGAAGTTTTTGGTTTCGCAGACCTGGTCTCTACTGTCTCCCCCTCCCCTCACCTTAACAGTCATATATCAAGGAGATCATGGCCCTTTGTTTTCTGTGTTCTAGGCTTGTCTCGCTCAACATTATTTGTTCAAGTTCTGACCATTTTCCTGCGAATACCAATATTTCCCCATTTCTAATCGCTATGTAGTATTCCATTGTGTATAGGTACCATATTTTTTGGATCCATTCATCTGTAGAGGGGTATCTGGGTTGTTTCCATATTTTGGCTATTGTGAATTGTGCATCAATAAACATGGAAGTGCAGATGTCTTTTTGATATCTTGAGACCTGTTGTTCAGGATAGATGCCTAGGAGTGGTATGGCTGGGTCATAGGGTATGTCTATGTTGAGCTTTATGAGGAACCTCCATACTGTTCTCCAAAGTGGTTGTACTAATTTGCACTCCCACTAACAATGGAGAAGGGGTTCTCTTTCCCCGCATCCCCTCCAGCATTTGTTGTTGCCTGAGTTCAGAGTATAGGCTAACTGGAGTGAGGTGGTATCTCAGGGTTGTTTTTATTTGCCTTTCCTTTACTGCCAGGGATGTTGAACATTTCCTCATATGTTTCTTTGCCATTTTTATCTCTTCTCTTGTGAAGTCTCTCTTTAGCTCCTTTGCCCATTTCATAATTGGTTTACTGGGCTTGGAGGGGCTTAGTTTTTTGAGTTCTCTGTAGATGACAGATATTAGGCCTTTGTCTGTTGCTGTGCTGGTAAAGATCCTTTCCCCTATGGTTGGCTGTCTTTCTAGTTTGGTGGCTATGTCTTTAGCTGTGCAGAAACTTTTTACTTTGTAGTAGTCCCATTTGTCGAATCTCTCCCCTATCTGTTGTGCCCCTGGGACTATATTCAGGAAGTTCCTTCCTGTACCTATAAGTTCTAGCGACTTTCCTACTCTATCCTTCAGTAGTTTCAAGGATTCAGGTCTGATGTTGAGGTCCTTGATCCATTTTGAGTTGATCTTGGTGCATGGTGATAGGCTAGGGTCTACTTTGAGTTTTCTGCATATGGCTGCCCAGTTTTCCCAGCACCAGTAGTTGAAAAGGCTATGTTTTTTCCATTTTATGTCTTTAGCTCCTTTATCAAATATCGGCTGACTGTAAGAGTGCGGTTTTATTTCTGGATCTTCAATTCTATTCCATTGGTCTTCAGGTCTGTTTTTATACCAATACCAGGCTGTTTTTGTTATGATGGCTCTATAATAGAGCTTGAAGTCTGGTATTGTGATACCTCCTGCACTGCTTTTTTTTGCCTAGAATTGCTTTGGCTATTCTAGGTCTTTTGCTGTTCCATATGAATTTATGGGTTGCTTTCTCTATTTCAGTGAAGAATGTAGCTGGGATCTTGATGGGGATTGCATTGAATTTGTATAACAATTTGGGCAATGTGGCCATTTTCACTATATTGATTCTGCCTACCCATGAGCATGGGAGGTCTTTCCATCTCCTTGTGTACTCTTTGATTTCCCTTTATAGATTTTTATAGTTCTCATTAAATAGGTCCTTTACGTCTTTAGTTAGGTTGATCCCTAGGTAATTTATTCTTTTTTAAGCTACTGTAAATGGTATTATTTCCATAATTTCCTTTTCTGCTTGTACATTGCTGGTGTACAGAAAAGCTGCTGACTTTTGTGGATTGATTTTGTATCCTGCTACTTTTCCAAAATGGTTTATTAGGTGTAGGAGTTTGGGGACTGAATTTTTTGGATCCTTCAGTTATAAGATCATGTCATCTGTGAATAGGGATAGTTTGATTTCTTCTTTGCTGATGTGGATCCCTTTGATGCCCTCCTCTTGTCTTATTGCTATGGCTAGGGATTACAGCACTATGTTGAAAAGAAGTGGGGAGAGTGGGCATCCTTGTCTTGTTCCTGAGTTTAGGGGGATTGATTTTAGTTTCTCCCCATTTAATATGGTATTAGCAGATGGTCTGTTGTATATGGCTTTTATTGTTTTGAGGAATGTTCCATCTATTCCTGTTCTCTCCAGAGCTTTTAATAAGTATGGATGTTGTATTTCGTCAAAGGCTTTTTGGGCATCGACTGAGATAACAATGTGATTCTTGATTTTAGTTCTGTTTGTGGTGAATTACATTAATTGATTTACAGATGTTGAACCATCCTTGTGTCTGTGGGATGAAGCCTGCTTGGTCATGATGTATGATTTTCTTGATCAGTTTCTGGATCCTGTTAGCTAATATTTTATTGAGGAGTTTTGCGTCTGTGTTCATTAGTGATATTGGTCTGTAGTTCTCTTTTTTTGTTGGGTCTTTGCCTGGTTTGGGAATGAGTATGATATTAGTTTCATAGAATGAGTTTGGGATTTCTCCCTCTGTTTCTATTTCGCTGAAGAGTTTGAGGAGTATTGGTATTAGCTCCTCACTAAAGGTTTTATAGAATTCGTTGGTGAATCTGTCTGGGCCTGGGCTTTTCTTTGTTGGGAGGCTCTTGATTACCCCTTGTATCTCACTGTAAGTTATTGGTTTATTTAGTTGATTTATTTCTTCTTGATTCAGTTTGGGCAGTTTATACTTCTCTAAGAATTGATCCATTTCTGTAAAATTATTGTTTTTTAGTGAGTAGAGGTTCTGGAAATAGTTTCTTATGCTTGTTTGAATATCGTGTGTGTTTGTCCTCTTTTGGACGATGATGCAGCTGATAAGGACCTAGTATTTTTATTTGGTATATATTACCATCATTGTCCAGAGATGTTAAAGTTCACTATACGGTGTTGTGCAAATAGCTGAGGGCTTACCTTTTTTGAGGATTAGAATTTATCTTTTTGGAATGTATTCTACATTCAGTTGCTTTTTAAAAGCGATGTGAAGATTCCAAATACAAATTTGAAAAATTATCTTTAAGTACTCAAACAAAGGAGCTACCACTTAGTAAAGCAGTTGAGGAATGCATCGCATCTCGATCGGGGTGACTCCCTTCAACATTCTCACCCCCCTACAACTTCTTTAAACGAACAAAATTTTGATTGTCTTTCCATAAGGATACAAAGGGTTTCAAGTCAGCACATCGGGTTAGGAGTGCCATGTGTTTTGATCAGCATCATTCCTTCCACCATTCTGCCCTCTAGCCCAGCCCCACGCAGCCCCTCAAGTAATTTCTCAAGTACAAATTTAACATGTTATTGATTCAGAGTTGCTATTACAAGATGAATGGGTTATCTTACTGAATTACTCACTTTGTTTAGGGAGCCCCTGTTAGTTATAAAAAAGCATGTTCAACTCCGTGGAGACAGCACCATGTAATGCACAGAGAGCTTGGGCGTGCTTGGGCTTATGAAGGGAGCCCGCAGTGTTTTCACATTTTACAGTTCACATGAGCCTGGTGTCTTGCTCTCACACTGGGGAGTGGCCCTTTCTCTAACTTGTCCATTTCTATACCTATGAAGTTTTGGACAGATTTCCTGTGCAGATAAGAAAATGAGTCTGTAAGGTAGGTACAATGCAAATAAAATGCAAATCCGTTATGACTATTTTCAGGGCCCTTTCTTTGAGTAGCTATGTGACTTTGGGAGGACAAACATATCATCAGTTTTTAGGGCTGAGAGGCCCCATAGACATATATTAAGGAAGAAATAAGTTTTGCCAGGCAGTGCAAACTATAATTGATCATGCGATTGCCATTGCTCTTTGTTTTCATTAGAACTGTGCATGTATAAACAAAATTTATGGAATAGCAATCTTTGGATTTATACTCAAAACTTTAGATACTTAGGCATTCTGTCATTTATTGGGTGCAGCTGATGGCTTTTCTGACATAACTGGGATGGAGAAAATTTTATTCATAGAGTTTCAGGGAGGCCGGGCCTGCCTTGTTAATAAGTAGCTCCTTGAGAATAAATAGTATTAGCCTTCTCAGGGGTTGTACGAGGAGCAGGAGGGGGCGTGTGGAGTGAGCAAGGCTTCAGAGTGGGAGAGGAGAAGATTGGAACCACTTAACAAGGCAGAAGGCTGCGAGGTTATCCACTGTCCCACAATGCTTGCCATTGCTGGAAAATTCTGTCATTGGATACCATTAAAACTAGGTCATTGCAAGGATGGAACTTCTTTTCCTTTCTTCTTTTTTCTCCTGGGGATAATGGGGATTGAACTCAGGGCCTTATACTTGCTAGACAAGCACTCTATCACTGAAGCCATATTCTAAGCCTTTTGCTTTTAATTTGTATTTCAGGTGGGGTCTTGCGCTTCTTGTCCTGTCAGTCCTTGAGTTGTGAACTTCCTACCTCCACCACTTGAGTAGCTGGGATCACAGGTGTGCGTCATCATGCTACCTTTGTTTTAGAGACAAAGTCTCACTAACTTTTTGGATGCGCTTCTATTTCTGCCTCCTGAAGAGATGGGATTATAGCCATGTACCACTATCTCTGGTCTTTGAGTTTAATTCCTAAGATAAAAGGTTAAGGAGTTGCAGAAATTATAGCAAAGTTTCTGATCTTCCTATGCTGGGTTTTTTTTTTTTTTTTAAATGGTCCTGGGGCTTGAACTCAGGGCTTGGGCATTGTCCTTGAGTTTCTTTTTGCTCAAAGATAGCCCTCTACTGCTTGAAGCACAGCTCCATTTTTGGCTTTTTTTTTAGTGATTAATTGGAGATGAGTCTCAAGGACTTTCTTGCATGGGCTGGCTTTGAACCGTGATCCTCAGATCTCAGTGTCTTGAGTAGCTAGGATTACAGGCATAAGCCACCAGCTCTGGATTTCAGGCCACTGTATTTGTTGTTCCATTCAAATTCTTAAGGGAAAGAGAGCTCCAACATGACTATTAAGCTAAAGAGAAATGCTGCTCATGTTGTTGCTTTTTTGGGTTGGGGGCCTGGCTGGTCCTGAAGGTTGAACTCATGGTCTGTGCATTGTTCCTGAGCTTGAGCTTCTGAACCACAGTTCTACTTCTGGTTTTTTAGTGGTTAATTGGAGATAAGAGCTCGTGGACTTTCTTGCCTAGGCTGGCTTTGAATTGTAATCCTCAGATCTCAGCTTCCTGAATAGCTAGGATTGGAGGTGTGAGCCACTGGCATGTTCTTGCTTTGAAACTAGATGAGTTATTAAGTCACCAGCTACAGTGTGGGTATTTCTGTCCTTTTTCTTAATGTGATATAAGTATGTTTCTATTATGTCCACCAGATTAAGTAGGTATTTCTGGATAGGATCTGCCAGCCTTCCCATTTTCCCAACTTCTCAGTGTACATGTTATAGAGTTCAAGTTATGGCTGTTGATTGCCCCAGAAACTAAAGGACAACAGAAGTAAGTTCCTGTTAGTCTAAATGACTCAAATGACTGGGCCAAGGTATTTACAACAGAGTTAAAAAACCAGGATAAAAGAACTGGTAAAAATAGAAGGATACTGCACAATGCAAATGCACATCATGTATTACATAAATTGAGGTAAATATCTTGATTTTAATTAAGATTAACTTTTTAGTACAGCTCACAAAACCAACCAAAAAAAGAAGCAATACTGTAGTTCAAAAAGAAATCTAGGTTTAGGTTGGGTACAATGGCTCATGCCTGTAATCCTAGATACTTGGGAGGTAGAGATCTGAAAGATCATGGTTCAAGGCTAGCCCAGGTAAAAAGTTACCAAGATCTTCATCTCAATTAAAAAATTGGGCATGGTGGTTCATGTCTGTGATCCTTGGTAGGTAGAAGACTGTGAAGAGGAGGACAGATGGTTTAGGCTGGTAAAAGTACGACAGCCAACCTGAAAAATCACTGAAAACGAAAAAAGAAAAAAAGATTGGATGTGTAGGTTGGCTCAACTTGTAGAGTACCTGATTCCCTACTGAGGGAGAGGCCCTGCGTTGAAATCCAGTGCTTGGTGATGATTTGATTGTATTTATGACATACATTCTTCAGTGTCCTCCTCCGACCATATCTGTATATTGAAGTAGTGGGGAAGAAAAGTTGTTTTAATGTAAGGCCCACTTAGTTGTGGTTGTAATGGGAAAGTAGGCCAGACTTCAGACCAGCTGTATTGTAAACAACTGATATGCTTGTTAAAGGTACATGCTCCCTTATGAAATACTAAATCGGTTCCTGGAAGAGTGGGCTCAAGAATTTTTAGAGTTTGAAGTATGGCTTCAATAGTAGAGTCCACATTTCTGAGTTCAAACCTCAATACGACCACTCAACAACAATAACAATAGCAGCCAAAAAAAACCCCAAAAGAATTTGCATTTTTAAGATTTGGTCCAGGCCATCCTTATGTAATCAAGGTTGCTGGCCTAGCGTACAGATAATATGGTAGTTTCGGAGTTGAAGGACCACTAATGAGACAGGGTAGGAGAAAATGAGCAGGGAATTGTTGTGGTTCCTTAGAAAGGTAGGGAAATAGGGAGGCATTGGCTTTAGAATAAAACTGTCTGGTGTGTGATTAGCTTATCACCCGAGGAAGCCACCCATATTTCCCTGACTCTCTGTCTTTCTTTCTATATTTAAGTGTGAAGCAGAGTACCAGAGATTCAGGTGATGAATGGAGACAATTTGTGCAAAGGGCAAATGATGTACATGGTGAGTCACAGCTTTGATAACATGGAATCCTAGGAGCTCAATTCAATCACTGTAGTCTGCCTCTATTTTATCATCCCGCTCCCTTGGCTGGAAGCTGGAAGATCCCACTTTTGAAGAATGCGTGTCATAAAGTCATCCCAACTCCAATCAAATCATCTCCTATACTATGTGGATTACAATACAGATTACAATACAATAGAATACAATACAGATTACAAATATGACCCCACAAGAAATCAGTTGTGAGAAAGAGAAAGAAAAAATCTATGTCAGGAATATGGAAGAACCATTCAAACATTCCAGGATACGGTGACAAAGGAAAAGTACAGGTTCCTAAAGAGAGGCCAGGAATCATATTGACTAAATGTGATGGGTTAGAAGAGAGAAATTCAGATAACAAGGAAATTAAAATGATAGCCCAGAGGAAGTAGAGGAGAAACACCAAATCTCTGTTGTGTGTGATTAAAGCTAAGAAAAGCATGACAAGACCTGAAGTAGGATGAAATAAAATGGCGGGTGATGTGTGTCAGTGTTCATTGTCCCTGCAGGAAATGGTGCAGTTCTGTGTTTGTTGGAAGGAGCAAAGGGCTATTTTGGGCTCCAGCTCGATGAAGAAACAGCAAATTATGGTTGGGTTGTCATGTAGATGCAAAGGACTTTCTAGATGATAAAGCATCTTTTAACCCTTTTTCTTTTACAAAATTGAAAATGGGTGTTTGGATAATTGTCAGAAGCAGATTTTATTTTATTTGATCTTATTCTATTTATTTCTTTGGTTTCTTTGGTGCTAGTACTGGGCTTGAACTTAGAGTTCTTACTCTTTCTTGGCTTTTTTTTTTTTTTGCTCAAGGCTGTTGTTCTATCACTTGAGTCACACCTTTACTTTTAGTTTTTTTTAAACTTTTTTTTTTGTGATTTGTAGGGCTTCAACTCAGGGCCTGGGCACTGTTTTTTTGGCCAGTCCTGGGCCTTGGACCCAGGGCATGAACACTGTCCCTGGCTTCTTCCCGCTCAAGGCTAGCACTCTGCCACTTGAGCCACAGCGCCGCTTCTGGCCGTTTTCTGTATATGTGGTGCTGGGGAATCGAACCTAGGGCCTCGTGTATCCGAGGCAGGCACTCTTGCCACTAGGCTATATCCCCAGCCCCTGGGCACTGTTTTTGAGCCTCTTTGTGCTTAAGGCTAGTGCTCTACCATTTGAGCCACAGTTTTTGAGTGGTTAATTGGAGATTCGAGTCTCATGGGGATGTTTCTGCCCAGGCTAGCTTCGGATCCTCAGATCCTCACCTCTCAGCCTCCTGAGGCGCTAGGATTAAAGGCATGAGCCACCACCACCTAGATCATTTTTATTTTTAGTTGATGGAGAGAAGCAGTATCTTTCCAAATAACTCTAGATAATCATTTTCCAGTTTACTAGTTGGTTATAACTCTGGTGTTGAATTCCTAGAAAGAGAACTATTCTGGCAGTGTTTCACTTAATGCAGCAGGCAATTAACAAGAAAACAAAGCTTCCTTATAAATCAATTGATGTATTTTCTCTCTCTCTCTTTTTTAAAAAATAAAGCCATCTAGGGAATAGATTTAACAGTATTCCTCAAGAAGTTTTCTAATGTGTTTGTTTCTGTCCAGTGCTAGGATTGATTTTTAGCTTAAACTCCAACAGAGAAGTCTCCTTTCTGAAACAAAACAAGCAAAACAAAAAAACCCCTTTCTCCTATTTAAAACAAGGGAGCAAATCATTAGTAATGTAGAAGCTGAGATGGTCACAGAGCCACAGAGCTAACAGAGAAGTCAATTCTGGGTTTAGGCTAAATTAAGTTCAACAAGCCCTTCTGAAGAAAGCCTTTGGATTTCTAAATTTCTTTAGAAATCCACTCCTGTGGATCATGCCAACTGTGTATAGTCTGATAAGCACAGATTGCCACTGGGATGGTAAAAAGCAGACAGGCCACGCCAAATGGAATCACCACAATCAAAGAGTGGACCTCAGATTGCATAGAAGACATCATGCATTTGACCATATCTAACCCAGTGTACGTGGATGAGGTATTTCATCAGCGTTTTACTATGTCATTAAGCATTGTGTTCTGGAATGAAGTTAGTAAGTAAGAGAAATGTAGGCTATGACCACAAAGAGCTAAACATCTGAGAAACTAGGATTCCACTTTGTGTGTGTGTGTGTGTGTGTGTGTGTGTGCGCGCATATGTATGCACACCTGAGTTAAATATATTTCATACTACATATTGTTCACTTTACAGAATAATTGACTCATTCATTTTCTGTCAATCTTTTCACTGAATTTCCAAATTCACTTCTCTTAACACCGTGTTGCTGAGAGATTGTAGTAGAAGCTGTTTTACTTGATTGCCCATCTAGATAGCAGAGCAATCGGGACTTATTGTGGTCAGGCAGCCTGCTAGACTCTTGAGGAAGACCGCCTTTAGAAGGCTTATCTGGAGTTAGAAGCACTATACATTTTGAACAAAGATATATTCCTTTATCATAGAGAAAAGTCATTGTGATTGGTTGTGCAGAAAAGTGATGTCAAATGTAATAGGTAAAATAGTTATTAACCTGTCTTTAAAAGATTTCAACAGGAATCGCAACCTTTTTATGGGCAGAAACCAATTTTTTCATAAAACATGCCCTTCTCCATGGGCCATAATTCATTGGCAAGGAATGGTTTGTCACAAATGCTGGGGACAGTGTGGCATTTGCCTTTTTCATACATTTCCTGAATTTGTTTTGCAATTTAACACTTTATATTTAGAAAAACGAATAAAGAGTAAATTTATAATTCTAATCGATTTTTGCCTTTATTGAAGCACTAACACCTTTCAGGCATAATTTTGCATTTTAACTTACTCAAAAACTGCCCCTTTGGTGCTTTGTTCATTCTCTTTAAGATTGGGCAGGTGGCTTATACCTGTAATCCCACCAACTGGGGAGGCAGAGGATGGGAAGATTTCAGTTGGAGGCCAGCCCTGGTAGAGTTAGCATCAAGACCCCATCTCAACCAGTAAGCTGGACATATTGGTGTCCATCTGCCATCCCAGTTACCCAGAAGATATAAATAGGAAGATCCTGGCTCAAGGAGGCCCAGGCAGAATGCAAGACAATACTGGAAAAAATGACTAAAGGTTAGGTTATGTCTCGAGAGGTGTCGCATCTGCTCACAGAGGCGCTGAGTTCAAGTCTCCAGTATGCCCCTAACCTTTAAAAAAAAGACTTCTAACCCTATCACCCAGTGCTTCATAGGGCTAGTTTGAAGCTCCTATATCTTCTTGGTGATTTTTGGCTTTTCTGAGAAGGAAGCTGGCTGTAATGTGATTACTACAATGATCATTGCCAAATCAGCAAGATGGACTTGAGTCAAAAGCCTTGCTTGTTCCTTTCTGTTTTCCTGTGATACTGAGAATAGAACTCGGGGCTTCACATGTGCTAGGCAGGTGCTCCACCACTTGAGCCATAGCACCTGTCTTTTTGATTTTTTAGTTTAATTGTCACGTAAGTTCTCATGCTTTTGTTCAGGCTAGGCTTGGACTATAATCTTCCTACCTCCACCTAACCAAGTGGCTGGGATTACAGGTATGTGTCATCATGCTGGGTTTGGTTGTTCCTTTTAAAGTTACTTCTTAGTGCTTTAAATGAGGTAACTGTGGTCATCTTTTAAATTGTTTTCTATGTGACCTGGTGAGGAGGGACAGGAAGAGGCAGCTTGACTATTAAAAGACTTTTGAAACGTCTTAGTCTTTTTCCCTTTTTCACATTCATGCATATGGAATAACATGACAGAGCAGCACCTCAAACTGCTTTCAAGAATGATTAATTGCTGAGCAACAAAGGATTCCCCCATCTTCAGGAAGCGTCTCTTCAATTAATGTGTCTCCTTCGACACAGTAGCTGTCAGGAAGGGGAGGAAAAGCTTGTTTTAAGTAGTGAACACACCTCCATTTGTCATAAGCCTGCACTAAGCTTTTCAGAACTGCTTTTCATTTTCCTTGCCTGGAGCTAAATAACCTCTAAACAAGGTAAATCTCTCTCTCTCTCTCTCTCTCTCTCTCTCTCTCTCTCTCTCTCTCTCTCTCTGTTCTGAGGTGGCTGAGGCTTAAGTGTTACCCTTTTGAAACACTCCAACTCAATTTCTTTCCTTTCTTTTAAATATTAACCAGGAGGCCATAAATTAGAAAGTGCATAGATTTTTCTGTTATAATCCCATTTATTTTTTAAGGTCTGACAGAATAACTTTACCTCATTAAATCTAGTTGCAGTGCACTAAGATTTATTAAAAGGAATTGTAATGCATCTGTTGACTTAAAACAAGAGCTGGGTGCATCAACTTGATTCGAGTTTATGGTGATTTAGGAGAAAGGCATTTTTTTTTCCCCTTCTGAATTATTTTATAACATTTGGGAAAACCTCAAAAATAATAAGGTATAAAGGTGATTTTTTTCCCTCTAAAAGATTGTCATGTGAATTTACCATTTCTCGTTATTTAAAATGTAGGACCAGAGAACTATATACATACACCTATTTTTATTATTGATGAATTCTTGGACAGAAGGAAACAAATTATAGTTAAATGTATTGACTTGAGGTGCTTCTCTTTTGCTTTCTGATCTAAATTGTTTCATAAGATAATGTAATGTTGGTCCTTTGGCTTTTATGTGAAAAGCTATTAGTAGAAAAAATCATCTTACTGCTAGATTTAATTCTTAAAAATGGAAATGAATAGTCATCTTAGTCTAGTTAAGTGGTTGAATAATGGAGATAACAGAGTTCACTCTCAGATTTTTTTTTGAAATTTACCTAGAGTAGTCTACAATTCTTTCTGTTATCAGAAAAGCCATTCACTTACATGAGGATGTTTGGATTAGGAAATAAGTTTACTCTGCATCATTTTACAAATGTGCCAAATAAAGATGAGTATATATAGTGTTCTGTGAACACTGAAAACCACTTACTTTGAAGACATGGAGGAATGTTTTCTCTGGGTGCCTCTAGTTTCCTTTGTCCACACAGCATCTCCTACATGTTACAGAGTAGTCTCTCATCTATCTAAATGACTCAAACTTAAAATAAAACACTTACTAGTCAAGTGTCAGTGGCTCATGCCTGTAATTCTAGCCACATGGGAGGCTAGGTCTGAGGATCTCAGTTTGAAGCCAGCTTGGGCAGGAAAGTCCTTGAGACTCTTATCTCCAAATTAACCATCAGAAAAGCTGGAAGAGGGCTGGGAATATGGCCTAGTGGCAAGAATGCTTGCCTCGTATACATGAAATCCTAGGTTCAATTCCTTAGCACCACATATATAGAAAAGGCCAGAAGTGGCGCTGTGGCTCAAGTGGTAGAGTGCTAGCCTTGAGCAAAAAGAAGCCAAGGACAGTGCTCTGGCCCTGAGTTCAAGCTCCAGGACTGGCAAGAAAAAAAAAAAGCTGGAGGAAGAGCCGTGGCTCAAGTGGTAGAGTATGAAGCTCAGGGACAGTGCCCAGACCCTGAGTTCAGATCCTGGGATCAGCATAAAAGAACAACAACAAAAGGATTTATTGAATAAGTTTATACTTTTTTCTTAACCTTTAGGTATCTATCTATCTATCTATCTATCTATCTATCTATCTATCTATCTATCTATCTACCTACCTACCTATCTATCTATCTATCTATATATTTTTTTGCCTGTCCTGGGCCTTGGACTCAGGGCCTGAGCACTGTCCCTGGCTTCCTTTTGCTCAAGGCTAGCACTCTGCCACTTGAGCCACAGCGCCACTTCTGGCCATTTTCTGTATATGTGGTGCTGGGGAATTGAACCCAGGGCCTCATGGATTCGAGGCAAGTTCTCTTGCCTCTAGGCCATATCCCCAACCCTTATATTTTTAACTGGTACATAAAACAAATGTTCAGTTACATGGAGAAAAGGCTCATTAACTTCACCAGTTGGGAATTCAATAATTTCCCATTTCCTGTTAGAAATATGTGCTCCAAGAACCATTAGAATCAATGATAGACATAAAAATATTGTCTCCACAAGGCAAAATTTACTTCTGCAGAAGGGTGTGCCAAAAAAAGAAGAAAAGAAGGTGTGCTATCAGTCAAAAATCTGGCAAGCAAGCACACAGAGCAGGCAAGCTGGTGGGGGGCAGGCCTTGCCCCTTTGCTCACATTGGTTGAGCTCAGGCTTACAATCTGCTCCTGATTGGCAAGCTTGAACGAGGCAAAAATGTATTTACATAAGTTGATTTTTGAAATAAGATTAAGAGCATAGAAATAATCTCAAAACATACCCACACCCTCTGCTATTTCTTGAACAATCTGAGGTGTCTTAATTCCATCTTGAAGAGAAGCCAGTTTAAGGCAAAACTTTTCAGTTCAAAAGCCCTTCCATACCCCAGAGCAGTTCCTCTTTCCCTTAACAGGAGCCAAGCCACAAGGCCAAAGCAGGAAGAACAAAACACACCTGGATGGAAAAGATAGTTTTTCTCACACTGAGTCTGTCTGCATTTTCCCTTCTGGAGCTGCCTTTAGGTTTCCTCTGGGCAAACCCTTCCTACTTCCTCCATTGCTTCCGTTTATCTCCTAACTGGAGATAAGAATCTCTGGGACTTTTCTGCTTGGGCTGACTTTGATCTGTGATCCTCTTATCTCAGCCTCTTAAGTAGCTAGGATTACAGATGGAAGCCACCGCTGCCTCCTCTCATCGCTTAGGCTTGACTTTCTCTTATCCAGTAGCCATAGCCCTCTGTCTCTTTGCCTTCTCTAGTTGCCTTTGAAATCTTGAACTGCCTGTGGGTGTTTCCATTTACACAATCTTGTTATCCAATTTCATGATTTTAAATATACTTTGTGTTACAATAACCCCCAAATACGTCTAGCCAAGTCTTTTTCCAGAACCTACTCATTTACTTAATATGTCATGCATATGTCTAGTAGATATGGCAGGCTTACATGTTTTCCTCCAGGTCTTCCTCTGGTTGTGTCAGGGCAATCACACCTGAGTTATCTTTGACTCGTTCCCTTTCTTCTTTCTCCTATTTAGTATATGCCTAAGAAATTCTGCCCTACCTCCAAAGCATTTTCTGTCTAATATTCTCCATTGATGTCTATTGTCACCTTAGGCCAAGAAGCCTGAGAGACTAAGTTTTCCACAGGTCTCTACTTCTGGTTTTATCGCCCTTACAAGTGACTTCATGCATCCACT
This sequence comes from Perognathus longimembris pacificus, assembly GCF_023159225.1. Taxonomy (NCBI): domain Eukaryota; kingdom Metazoa; phylum Chordata; class Mammalia; order Rodentia; family Heteromyidae; genus Perognathus; species Perognathus longimembris. The sequence goes on along the minus strand of NC_063181.1, from coordinate 12,228,472 downwards.
TATGGAAATCAGTTCCTGGTGTAAGGAAACAATTTCTTTAGGCACAAGAACAGCTATTATCCTCACTCTCTCACCCTCTTCACAAGTGATTCTCATGCAAAGCCCTGGGTAGAAACCTTTTTAAGTAATGTCACCTTCTTCTCATCTCCCTCACAGAGCTTTGACAGAGGCAGGAATTCTTCAACATTACCTGCTGGCCAAGTAAACAGTGAAGATTTTGATTATGGGTTATAACGAGATAGACATTGGTATTTTCATATGAGAAAGTTCCTTTTTTAAAAATTCTCTCCGGTGGATCTTGGCTTTCTTTCAGGACCTTTCTCTCTGGGACTGTTTGATTAAAATGGGACCAATAAGGGTTGGAGGCTTGGTTCAGGTGGTAGAGTGGCAGCCAATGAACAAAAGAGTCAGATACTGAATTTGAGTTCTCGTCTTGGACCAAATAAATAAATAAATAAATAAATAAATAAATAAATAAATAAATAAATAAATAAATACATAAATAAATAAAAAAATGGGATCTGGACTTCTCCCTTGTGAGGATGTGGCCAGGGCTCAGGAGCCAGAAGCGAGGGGACTGTATCTAGGAGGGCTTTTTATCCAGGACAAGTCTTCCATTAGAGGAGAAAAATGGCTTCTAAGAGGTTTAGGGGGCAGAATCCTGGTTAGTAGAAAATGTATGTTTGCCTTTATGCCAATTTTTTTTGTCCACATCCCTCGGGTGGATGGCGTTTTGGCAGATACTGTGATAGGACAGTGCAAGAAGGGTTTTGCTAGCATGTTCACATGGACTGCAGCCCAGAGAGCACATGTATGCAGGCCCAACTCCATAGGAAACCTTGTCAATGCCTGGGAGTCATTACCCTACAAGACTCTCTCTCACCTGACGCAGCAAACAGCAGGACAAACTGAAAACAACAAAAATGAAGACGTGTTCTGGAAAAACCTAGATTAGCATCACTACAAGGATTGTCTTATAGTCTCCTGTGCGTGTGCGTGTGTGTGTATGTGTGTGTGTGTGTGCCTGTGTGTGTGTGTGTGTGTGTGTGTGTGTTTCAAATGTGCTGGACTGGGCCAGAGATGTTGTGATGTTTGACCAACAGTATGTGCAATGTTTTCAGCCTGTTTTGGTGGTACTTTTGTTGAGTAAATCTTGCTCCTGTCATTTTGCAGATTATAAAGGTTTTACTCTGTGGTCTAGGCTGGTCTCCAGTGTGTGAGCCTTTTGCTTCCAGTGTAAAGTGCTGTGTCACTAGCAGCTCAGCTCAGCAGGCCTTGTATTCCTGATTCCAACAATCACTATAAACTCTGTGGGTTTAATTGTTGTTTATTTATTTGTTCTTAAAGTCATGTATAGAAGGTTACAGTTTCATATGTAAAGTAGTGAATACATTTCTTATAAAATTTGTTACCTCCTCCCTCATTTTTCTTCCCCACTCCCTATTCCCCCTCCCCCACCCAAGTTGTACAGTTGGTTTACAGCATAGTGTCTTGTGAGTATCGCTGTTGCATTGGTTCTCTTTTTACCCATTGTCTCACCATTTTGGTGTTCCCCTTCCCTTCCCTAGTTCTGATAAATGTATATACAGTACCCAGGGTACCAAACTCAGACTCTCAGGATGTCACTCCAGAGCCTTCTTCTTCAGCCTCCTGTGTGTTGGGATTACAGGCATGTACCACCGTGCTCAGCAAGCTCTATAATTTCAACAACGAAGTATTTGACTCTCTTGGCTCCAAGAGTCCTAGCTCCACTCACCTTGAAAGTGGACTTGAACTGTGGAAACACTACCCGTGCCACAGCGGGAGAAGATGCCTCTCCAGGGCCGGTGCTCCTGCCGCAGTAGGGGAGTTCAGGACCCCTCACCTAAGGACAGTGAACCCAAATCGAATCCCTTTTAGCTTGACTATTTAAAGGGCTGACCTTTTCCCCCCCATAATATAGCAGTTTAAACAGATTCCATATGTCTTTTATAGCTGAACTGTTCTCTTTCCAACTTGAGTTTTTTTTTTTTTTAAAGTGTGAAAGGCTTTATATCAGATACTGAGAAGCTCAAAATACTAAAGGGAGCTTAATTAAAGCCACTGGAAAATTCACAGTAAGAGACAATAAAAGCAGCAAGCAAGAGAAATCACGTGGGCTGGATGTAGAAGCTCATGGGGGAGGAGCCTGTGGGGCCTGATGCCTCCAGGACAACCTAGTAGATCAAGGGAGGCAGAAAACAAAGTTGAATTTATGTTAAGACAGAAATCCCTCTTGACAAATATTGCTAACTCAAAGTCTGCAATAAGAATGCCTCAAAGAGCCAGATATTCAACGAGATCAAATCTTTTTTCTCTCCATGGTAAGCTAGAATTTTCTGATCATATGCCTGGTTATAGGGCTTCCCTTCAATGAATCCCTTCTCAGGTAGACATGGGTGGCTTAGCGCGCTGTTACCTGCATGGTGATTACCACTCATATGCAAGGATTACGAGTAAAGCTAGAATCACTGAACACTTAGCACCTTAGGTGAAGAGCAGGTTCAGATCTTCTGCATCTTTGATAATAACCTCTACCCACATTATTATTATTATTACTATTTTGCAAGTCCTGGGGCTTGAACTCAGGGCCTGAGCAATGTCCCTGGCTTCCTTTTGCTCAAGGCCAGCATTCTACCACTTGAGCCACAGCGCCACTTCTGGCTTTTTCTGTGTATGTGGTGCTGAGGAATCGAATCCAGTGCTTCATGCATGCTAGGCAAGCACCTACCACTAAGCCACATTCCACTTTATTATTTAACCCTTTCTTTGCTTGGTTTGAGCCTTCAGTGACATGCTAGAATATGGCGACCAAGAATAACTAAAACAATGGTATTTGAGAACATCTTTCACACTTAAAACCATTTCCTTTCATTTCTAACTGTGTTTGCCACAGTTGATCGTATGGATCATTTCATGGTCATACTGAGCATGTGTGATCATTGCTGATCATATGTATCTCAAGGGCTTTGCAACAAAGAATTATAGAATTATAAGTGGCCATGTAGCTGTTAGAAGTTAGCTGTTAGAAGTTAGCTGTTAGAAGTTCCAAGAGAAATCCTAACAGATTGCTACACATGTTGGACAGGTTACTGAGGGAGAATCATGATCTTGCGGTCCTTTTGATTTTTCTGTGCTGTCCTGGGGCTTGAACTCAGGGCTTGGGTGCTTCTTTCATCGAGGCTAGCATGCTACCACTTGAGCTACAGTACCACTTCTGGCTCTTTCTGACTAGTTTATTGGAGATAAAGTCTCACATAGACTTTCCTTCCCAGGCTGGCTTTGAACCATGATCCTCAGATCTCAGCCTCCTGAGTAGCTCAGATGATAGGCATGAGCTACAGGTGCCCAGCAGGTTGTTGTCTTTCTAATAGCACATCAACAACTCCAGGCAGGGCATGTTGCTGCATAGGCTGGGGAAAATTACACTGTTGTTGTTTTTTTTTGCCAGCCCTGGGCCTTGGACTCAGGGCCTGGGCAATGTCCCTGGCTTCTTTTTGCTCAAGGCTAGCACTCTGCCACTTGAGCCACAGCGCCACTTCTGGCCATTTTCTGTATATGTGGTGCTGGGGAATCGAACCCAGGGCCTCATGTATATGAGGCAGGCACTCTTGCCACTAGGCCATATCCCCAGCCCCGAAAATTACACTCTTACTGCTGTTTGGTTAGTCAGCCATGGCCTGAGTAAGGCTGGCTTTGCTTGTGCTGGGGAAGAAAGATGCTAATGACATGGAAGGCAACTGTGGCAAGGTCAGATGAAAGGAGTGTCAAAGGACTTTTGTTAGTATTTATTTCTCCCCACATGTAAGGTGTGTTATGGAGTTAAGAAAAATGTTGTTTCCTATATTTCATTTTAAGTGCAGAGCCTGTCTGGAGTGAGGGTACTAATGGGAGGGAGAAGCGTGAACGGACAGGTGAATGAAGATGGATGTGGTCAAAAGACAGGAAGTACACGTATGAAAATGGAACAGTGAAGCTCTCTGAGGTTCATTTGACAAGCGAGGAAGGGCGAAGAGGCGAGTGCAATGGAAGGGCAGCATCTGATCAAGGCCCATTGAACATGGATAAGGATATATCAAAGGACATATCCCTCCCTCCACATAATTGATGCTAAGAAAAATGTGGAAAAAAATGCAATTCAGTGAAAAAGGTGTTCTAGAAATGATGAGAGTTGTACTGAGAAAAGAGAGCTGTCCACTGGTGAGATAATTTGGACATTTTGTGTTATAGTTCCTGTTATAAATTCTCCATTCTGTGCCTTTCCCTGAAACAAAGGGCAACAGCCATCCTTTGCATATTCTCTTTATTCACAGACTCCAGGAAGCTCTCACTGAAAGCAATCCATCCTCACAAAGCCCACGGGATCCTTCTGTTCTGATCAGTTTGTATACGAAAGAAATAAAGGCTGAGAAATGAACTGTTTCACTAAAATCACAAAGTTTAAAGTGGGACATGAACCCCAATCTATGTCCAGAAACTTCTCTAGAATATCCGTCTTGCTGGGTACCAATGGCTTGCATCTCTAATTCTAGCTACTCAGGAGGCTGAGATCAGAGGCTCTTGGTTCAAAGCTAGCCTAGGTGAGAAAGGTTGTGAGACTCTTAGGTCCAATTAATCACCAAAAAGAACTAAGCCAGAAGTGGAGCTGTGGCTCAAGTTGTAGAGCACTAGCCTTGAGCAGAAAAGCTCAGGGACAGTGTCCAGGCTCTGAGTTCAAGTCACAGGATGAGCACACAAAAAATTTGTTGTCTATTTTCCTATGGCTTGGACTTATCATTGTATACTCAGCACTTAACACATAGCACCTGACACTTCTAGGAAAAATGTTTGCACTAATTAGATCCAGCTTGAAAAAGATGCTTTCTATCTGTCTGTCTGTCTCTGTCTGTCTGTCTCTCTCTTTCATCTATCTATCTCATGCATGACAAGAAGTTTCCATCTGTTTCTTCAGGTGTTTTAAAATTACACTTGGAAATCTTTCACAGAAATCAGAATTTTAGGGTCCCATTTAAAAGTTAAGAACCCCGGAGATCTGCTAGCGAGGACAAACAGTCTTACTGGGGGACCCAGTCACATGCCCCAAATGATAAGGTGGGTGGTAAGTGGGGAACGAGATGGAATATTGTGCCGAAGGGCTTGAGTGAGGTGAATAAGCAGAGGCAAAGCAATGGAGAATCTGTTGTTGCTCGGAGGTTAATAGAAAATATCCATGCTTTACTGAGCATAACTCACTGCATAAAAGATGGCGCACGCTTGCTTAACAAGGTCACTCTGCTTGGGGACATTTTTGATGTAATTCTCCATCAAATCCTTTCACCTGCCGTGGCTGGTCAAACCTTGCAAATGGAGTCAACGAAATTAGTCACTGGAAATTCAAGTGCACAGATTGCACTTTCTTAGGATTTAGTTCCTTGTTACCGTCCCTGCCTGAGGAATGACACTTTCTAATTGAGGGGACTAGGGAGTGCCCAGAGGCCTCTCCGCTGCCAGCCTCAGAGGACATTTATTTATCTCATTTAGATTCAGGCTAGTTATTGAAGAAAGGCATTAGTGTCAGTACAAGGAGTCAGTTTGGGAAAATAAGGAAGAGCCCCCACAGTGCAAGTAGCAGTCTGTTGACTGTTCTCTGCAAAAACAGAAGTGAGACAAAGTTAAGAGAAAAACAGAAAGCACCCACAGGGGGTTAAGCATGAAGAACAGTGTTTTGGCTTTCAGTTGCTGCCCTGGCACACTGATGTCATTCATGTTTCTAGCCAAAACTCACAGAAAAAAGAGACAGGAGAACTCTTACTCATGGTAATGCCTGGCTCCTTGTGGTCAGACAGACATTCCTGAACACCTTGAGCCTTAAATATTAACATAGTGACTGGTGTGGATGCATGTGCTTGTCTGTGAGACATTATAGCACATTGGTCCCATCCTGGTTACTCTAGCAGAGTTTTCATCGGCTAGGTCTATCTAGCAGTTTTTTATTGGCTAGGTCTAGTAATGTCATACCAAGCAACAAACGTTTTCAACCGTTGTTACCACCATCTTGGCTGCTGATGTAGGTTTGGTTTTTATTTTATACTTGACCTATAGAGATTTTGCTTTCACTGATCTTCCAAACTCTTCTTCCCCAACCATTCCTGTGCAGTGCTCACATGCGGATTGCAGATGAATCACAACATATCTGAAAACTTTTTCTGCACATATACTTTTTTATTGTCAAATTGATGTACAGAGCAGTTACAGTTTCATAGTTAGGCCTTGGGTACATTTCTTGTACTGTTTGTTACCTCCTCCCTCATTTCCCCCTCTCCCCACACCCCCCTTTACCCTCTCCCCCCATGAGTTGTTAAGTTGGTTTTGCTTTTGGAATCATTTGTCTTTTTATCCTTTGTCTCTCAATTTTGATAATCCCTTTCACTTCCCTAGTTCTAATACCAGTATATACAGTTTCCAGTATATTCAGATGAGATACAGTGATAGCGCAAGTACAACCACAGGAAGGGGATACAAGAGGATCATCAACAAAAGAAGCTACGGTTTCACATGGCATGTTGAAAGTAATTACAACAGTGATATAACAGTTGTTTCCATAACATGGAGTTCATTTCACTTAGCATCATCTTATGCATTCATAGGGGCATAGCTATTAGTCTCTTGTGATCCTCTGCTTGCACATATACTTTTTTGTGGTCTTCAAAGTGTTTAACCTAACACCATCTCTTAACCACTGGTCCCTCCTCTTGTTAGACTAGTCTGAAGGGAAACAGATGGGTATTTGTTCCTTACTACTTTGTCTATACCTTTCCTATTTTCTGAAGTTCCTGTCTTCCCTTCTGCTGTTGTGGGCTTGCTTTTAAGTTTAACAGGAAGTTTTTTTTTTTTTTTGTTTTGTTTTGTTTTTTTGGCCAGTCCTGGGCCTTGGACTCAGGGCCTGAGCACTGTCCCTGGCTTCTTCCCGCTCAAGGCTAGCACTCTGCCACTTGAGCCACAGCGCCGCTTCTGGCCGTTTTCTGTATATGTGGTGCTGGGGAATCGAACCGAGGGCCTCGTGTATCCGAGGCAGGCACTCTTGCCACTAGGCTATATCCCCAGCCCAACAGGAAGTTTTTTGACAGAAAGTTTTCTGTGGATCTTCCAGAGATCTCAGCTTCCTGAATGGCTAGGATAGGTATAAGTCACCAGCACAATTGTTTAGACTATAAACTTTGTAGACAAGCTCCATATTTTATGCATCTTGGTATTCTTAGTCTGGAAAGGTGCTAAAACTCATCATAGGTAGTAGTATTTTTTGGATAAGCCAACCAGTGAGTAGAATCCTATTGTTTGCAGGAGATCTGAAGATATTCCTTGGCTCATCATTATTTAGTTGGAAATTTGGTGCCAGAACCCTTAACTTCAGGGCCAAGTTTTGTGCTTGTGGCACTAAATTGTTTTTTTTTTTTTTTTTGCCAGTCCTGGGCCTTGGAGTCAGGGCCTGAGTACTGTCCCTGGCTTTTTCTTGCTCAAGGCTAGCACTCTGCCACTTGAGTTGTGGCACTAAATTGAAGGACAAATATCACATTTCTTTTTTTTTTTTTTTTTTTAGATTAACAAGTCAGTGGCCAATAGTTAATTCGTCCCTAATGTTGTCAACCTTACAACAAAGTTGATCATCCACTGTGCCTTGTTTGTCAGCTCACTGAAACTTGGAGCACAAAAGAATGGCAGAGTCCTAATTGCTTTTTGTGAACTACACTGCTGTCTTCCCACATGGTTACTTTCTCACGTAAGTCATAATTCCTATGCTGTGTGGTACCCCCATGGAAAATTAAACATTTTCTTTTATATCATAGCCTGCAACCAACGTATAGAATGGTATTAAGCATAATCATCTTTTCCATAGCTTTTGCCATGAAGAGGAGGATTCTCTCATGACACTTTGAAGGAAGCCAATTGTTTCCCCCTTCCTTCATTTTTTTCCACAACATGGCAAGGATGGTGATCCAGAGATCACCAGTTGGCCCGTCTTCTTCATTCAAACACTGTCAAGAATGGCATTTGCCATCAAGATGGAAGTTATCTTTCCTCTTGCCTCAGGGCTCCAACGTATAATTTTGACAGCCTTTCCTTTATTAAAGAAATTGTGCCAATTTTTTTTTTAAACCTGGAGCCTTCCTTTCTGTGGTTGAATATGAAATTTTAGATGCAGAGGGATTTCTTTCATGGCAAATTTAAAAGGGAATTTAGGACCAAATTAGAGAAGATTTATACTTTTGAAAGGCCATTAGTGTGATAATGAGTTTCATAGCATTCCTTCAGCAGGATCTATTCAAGACTGAATTTTAACCAGACACTGCAGTTGTTTTTAAGCCACTCACTAGTATAAATACCACACCCATGTCAGCCACTAGCATGAATGGCATGTGTGGCATTCTGTGACCAGAGGACGGGGGAGTACTCAAGAGCCTGACCTGCATAGCGTGTTTCACGGATAGCTGACAGATGAGGTACTTGGTAACCATAGAAGCCAGCATCTCTGAGGCCCATGAGCCTCATCAGATGACAAAGCCAGCATTACTAGGGCTTGATAGGTTCTTTCTAAAGAGCAGCAGACATCTTCCCCGGAGAACAAGAGCATACCATGTTCGTGTGTGTGTGTGTGTGTGTGTGTGTGTGTGTGTGTATATGTGTGTGTGTGTGTGTGTGTGTGTATTTTGCCTTCTGCTTTTTATTAAAATAAGCAGATTCTAAGTCCCGGCTGCACATTAGATATAGCTGTGGAACTGATTTTTTTTTTAAAGCTTTTGTTGATTGGATCTTATCCTAGTCCAATTAAATCCGAAGGCCCAGGGAGGAAAGACAGACCTGGACACTTTTCAAAGCCCCCAGGTTATCCTATTATGCTTTGAAATCACATCCAAAGCGAGTTTTAACCTGCTGCCACATTAGGGGGCTGTCGGGGTCCTCAGAAAAGCATTCAACACACCATAGCCTGACCTTCCCCTGTCAACAGGCTTCGGGAATGGTTATAAATTGTGTTCCTTTGCTTCAGTGCCCTCCCGGCTCACCACACTGCAAGCTCCCTCTCCAAGGCATGGTTTCCAAACAACTACAAAATGCCAATGGAACTGAAAGGTCAAATCAAAGTAAAACAAGGGTGGGTAGATGAGCCTTCCACTGTACCCCAAACAGTCTCTGTTCACAACTGTACACACACACACACACACACACACACACACACGACCAGAGGGAAATTAATGGCCCAGCAGAAATTTCGAGGCAGACAGAAGTCCTTCCTCAAATTCAGCAGCTCTTCATGAGTTTAGTCTGGTCATCAGGACGTGTGTGTGTGTGTGTGTGTGTGTGTGTGTGTGTGTGTGTGTGTGTGTGTGTTCCCTATTGCTGTGCTGTTGGCTTTTCACCTGCTAAATTGGTTGCATCTTCTCTGCAATTGGAACTCAAAGTAACAAGGACAATCCCTAGCTAACATGAGAAGAAAGTCTCTCGGTGCTCAAATCAAGCCTTTCTCCCAGCTTTTAACCCACACAGTTGGCCCTGGGTGCTCCACAAATGTCCAGGGCACAGTCTAGTGTCCACCACTCAGGCCCATGGTGTTGGGTGACCCCAAAGGATGAGTTTGAGTTGTTTCTTCCTCTTTAAGATTCACTACTTGTGCCGAACAGAGTAGACCGCCAGCATCTGTGGTTAAAAAAAACCCACCCTCTATTTGTTCCAGTTGGTTCTTTCATTCCCTACTGGGCCATCTTGTAAATTGGCAGTTATAAGTAATGACAAAGAGTCCCTCTCAAGGTTGGCAGGTGTGATGAGTAAAGTCACATGCTGACATAGCACCTGCAGTAAAACAATCTCTCTGCTGTCCCCGGAGTCGGGAGGAAAAGTACAAAATAAAATAAGATAAAATAGAATGCCTCCTTCCTTATCAGTTCTCTCCAATGCATACTGAAACCTCAGTTTTTCTTCACCATGAGCTTTGAACCACGGTTGACTTAATCTAATAACACCCTTTGTATTCTTGGTGCAGGAAATGTCTGAGCTATTTAAAGGGAACTAGAATGAGCTGACATTCCTGTTGATTGTATGTTGGTAGGCAAAGTCACTGTTGGTGAAAACCAAAACAACCACATTGGAAAGAACCAATGACCAGTAACTAGACCCTATATACTCCAGTGTTTCAACTTTGCCTCAGAATATGGCTGCTTAATTTGACAACCCAGAACTAAATCCAACAATTCATTACTTAGGAAAAAAAAAACCCTACTATTATTTTTTTAAGGATAGTTATTGCACTTTCCAGGTTAAGTCTAGATCTGAGATCAGATTGGTATCTATCTACCTGTGATAAAATAGATCCTTATTTATTGATATCTGTTTTCTTTTTCTGCATCACATTAAAGGTAAATTGTGTGCACTTTGATTTGTTTTTAACAAAAATCTATGTCCTGTCATTACATACACACACACACACACACACACACACACTCACACACACACACAGTTATATAGTTGCGGCTTCATTGTATCATGGTTTTAAAAAATGTAAATAGTGATTCCTCACCCTGAAATAAGTGAAAATAGTAGAAATAAATGAATTGTGATACAGTGAGGAAGGACTAACTCTGCTACTGCGCAGATTTTTCACCTATCTCATGGTCTCTAGAACACAACTCCTCCTATAGGTGAGGGATTACTGTATTACTAACTGGTTTTCTGAGCTTGTGAAAAAATAAATTTACATTGATGAGCATCTTTGGTTTGGGGCTATAGTAATTCAAATTTCTTTATTTTCTTCTGAGTATTAAAGTTACTGGTCCTGATATAGTTTCCTGTATTTGTTTTGAGTTACCATTGTGGCCATATTTGTGGCTCTAGATTCAATAATAAACCTCTATTCACTCCAGAAAAATCAACTTAACTTGTTTACATACTTGGATTTGGTGTCTTCTTAAAGTAGTTGGATTTAATTGTATTTCTTTTTGTCTTTTCTTTTTTGGTACTGGGGATTGAACCCAGGACATTGCACTTGCTAGGCAAGCGCTTTGCCACTGAGCTACATCCCAGCCCTAAAGCAGTTGGATTTAAAAGAAAGGTTTAGAATTCTTTTTTTTTTTTTTTTTTTGGCCAGTCCTGGGCCTTGGACTCAGGGCCTGAGCACTGTCCCTGGCTTCTTTTTGCTCAAGGCTAGCACTCTGCCACTTAAGCCACAGCGCCACTTCTGGCCGTTTTCTGTATATGTGATGCTGGGGAATCGAACCCAGGGCCTCATGTATACGAGGCAGGCACTCTTGCCATTAGGCCATATCCCCAGCCCTAGAATTCTTGATCAATTAGTGAAAAGACCTCTAATGTATTATTACATCTAGACAGTTGTTAAGACTTGTAATATGGTTAATTTTTTTTTTTTTTTTGTGGCCAGTCCTGGGGCTTGGACTCAGGGCCTGAGCACTGTCCCTGGCTTCTTTTTGCTCAAGGCTAGCACTCTGCCACTTGAGCCACAGAGCCACTTCTGGCCATTTTCTGTATATGTGGTGCTGGGGAATTGAACCCAGGGCCTCATGAATACGAGGCAGGCACTCTAGCCACTAGGCCATATCCCCAGCCCTAATTTTTTAATCTCTTAACCTGCTAGGCATTTAATGAGCCATACTTCTTTTAAAAACATTGTGATTTGTCTTTTATTTTTTTGTCAGTCCTGGGGCTTGAACTCAGGGCCTGAGCACTATCCCTGGCTTCATTTTGCTCAAAGCTAGCACTCTACCACTTGAGCCACAGCTCTACTTCTGGCCTTTTCTGTTTATGTGGTGCTGAAGAATGGAACCCAGGGCTTTCAAGCACTCTACCCCTAAGCCACATTCCCAGCCTTGTGATTTGTGATAATAGAAATCTGAATATTTTAAAAGTGAGATTGGCTATACACACAAAATCCCTTTTCTGCTATTACCACAGTGGCCTTCCCTTGCAAAGTTTATATAACAGAAAAATATATCCAATGAATGGGACCTTTTCTTCATAATGTTTTCATTCTTACTATATCTCTACTAGCGTTATATCATTATAGGGAGTAATATTAAAAAATCATTGTTTTAAAATGGAAGAAGACTCATCTTCATCTCAGCCTTGTGCCTCTCTCCATGTCTTATAATATGTAAAACCTGGCATCGCCACTTCTTGTACTTTTCAATGAAAATCTCATCTCTTTGTAGTCTTCCTGCCCTTAGCAATCCATTTCCAACTCTTATGGCCATAACACAGTAGAAGAATCATGTTAAGATTAAGGGCTGGACCCAGATTTGGCTTATTACAAAGAATGTAAACATTCTTAGAGATTCTATTGTGTTTCTCAAGATTATTTCAACACCAATAAATAGGTCTATCAAGGGAAATGATGTCTTTTATTGAGTATAGAGCCAAGAGTGTCATTTTCTGCCTTTAATTCAGCTACTAGAGGTGATTTAAAATGTTGGTAGAGGAGTATGATCAGCTTTCCTGAAATAAAGACATAGGGCATTGAAATTTCCTATGGCCAGGAATAAAAGGAATCAGCTTCAAGGATAGTGGAAGTAGCAATTGTAAACAATGTCTTCTGGGCATTTGAACAAGCAGTGACTTGTTGAAAGTTGAAATTGGAGACCAGTGGTGTTTTTCTTAATAGACAGCTGTTGTTTTCCCCCCTGTTTTGGCAGCAGCCTCCTCTTGTGGGAGCTGAGTTTCCTTCCAGTTAACTAATGATTTTATTCTATCTTCTTGGTCACAGGAGTAATAACATAACACAAGCTGGGGTGCTTAGTGGATCAAAATAGGATGTGCCAACAATGCCAATTGAGATCTTTAAACATTAGTAGCTGACTGTGTCCTAGGATCAGGGAGAAGCTCTTGGTGTCCCACTGTGTTAACTGCTTGCCTGAGGGAAAGTTGATTGACAGGGCAGCTATGATTATTAGAAGAGCCGGATAATGAAAATCAGAAGCCGGAGCAAGAAACCTAATGGGCTGATGTAACTGTGGCTTCCTTTTCTAATCACTTAGGCATCTACCTCCACAGTACATTTCTACTTGGCAGGCAAGTGTTGCAGTTGTAAAGTGTTTTGTATCTCTCATGGCAATTGGAGACTTAGTTAATCCTTATGAGGAAACATGTAGGTGGATATATATGAAAGACTTAAACATACAGTACCCTGTCCTATTAACTATGTAAATTAAAGACACTTGAAAAACAGCAGTTGCGAGATTACTTTGACCCTTGCGCTGTTTGTTAGAAGTGTAAGAAAATCACAAAATTCCCATGGTAAGAGACACCAGCTTTATCTTAGAAGGAAAAGCAACATTCTTGTCCCCAGGAATAACTTGAGACTGAATGCATACTGTGCAGACCTTATCAGGATAACTCTTTTTGTTGTTGTTTTGTTTTTTGGCTAGTCAAACACTCTACCACTAAGCCATATTCCCAGCCTGACAACTCTTATTTTTAACCTCTGCCCATAACAGTCAGATCTTCAGTGTACTATTTGTCTAGTTTAGTATGTATTTTTTTCCTTTTATTGCTTCTTTGGGTCTCCATTTATTTAGGAGGGCTTCTGTCTATGAAAAACTTGTTTATCTCTTGCTAGTTTCTCATGGTAATCCTATTTTCATTTTCTTTCTTTCTTTTTTTTTTTTTTTTTTTTTTAGTTTTTTAGGTCTAAGATCAGAACTTGAACTTGGTACTTTCCACTTTCACTCAGTGTCTCCTGCTCTGCCAGCTGAGCGATACCCCTAACCCCTCTCGTGTCCATTGTATTCTTGGGTTCAGCTGAGACCCTAAGAGCATGTAGAGGAATTTTTCCACCTCTACATAGATTATTTACCTAAGCGGATGTAACTAAAATAATCTTCTGTCATCATGTTAATTTCACAACTTAATGACCTAGCCTGAAGCCACTCTGTGGTGACCAGAGACTTTTATTCTAGAAGAGTTTCTTACTATGGTTAGACACAGAGATTCATTTTGATTGCTTTTTCCTCCCTGGAGAGTTGAAATCAACATCAGAAAATAATGCTGATTTGGTTGTTTCATTTATCAAAGCAAGTTGAAAGATTTTTGAAAGTTATTTTGAGTTATATCAGTTCAAAATTTTCAAAGCCAGCTATAGATAGTGAGCTGTAGGTATCTTATCTAAGGGATAGTAAAAAAAAATCAGAAAAGACAGACATATTCAGCCACACTAACACAGTCGAACTGAAATGTTTTATTCTAAATACTTTTCTTAGTGATCAAATATGTTGATTTCATAAGAACAAGTTTTATCTAAATGCTTAAACATAGTTCAATTACAAGGATGAGACATACACTTTTTACTAAGAAAATAAATGAGAGACTAAAGTGAAGCAAAGAATTAAGCAGACAATGTGTCTGTCCTTCCTGGCTTACTTCTTTAAAGGCTAAACAAATTATGATAAAATATTCTTCCCCTTATTTCCACAGACAATTTTTTTATTATTAAAAATCTTTATTAAACAGAAGGGTTATAGTTGTATAAGTCAGGCAAAGAGTACATTTTCTTTTGGATATGTCACCCCTTCCTTTGCTTTCTCCCAGTTTTGCCCTCCCATCCCACCCACAATGCATAGGTCATTTTCGACATGGTGTTCAGTGAGTACCATTGGTACATTTGTTGTTAGCCTTTGTCTCCCCCTCCCATTTCTGTGTCTTCTTTTACCCCCCCCCCCAAGACATAGAGACAAACAAAACAAAAAAAGGAAAACAACAAAAAAAGGAAAACAACAAAAAAGAAAAATCCTAGTTTTTCCATTTCCTGGAGTTTGGTAACTATTAACAGTTTGATAATTATTTTTCTGTATGACCAGATAAGCATAGGTAAATAAATATTTTTTTAAAATCTAGAATAAATGTATAAACATCTCAAAAAAGAAATAGTCATTTCAGACCTATGGGCATGATGGTACCATTTAACATATCACAGCATATCTTTGTGTTTAAAAATGTGAATTCCTAGTTTCTGAAAATACTGATCAAGTGATTCTAAGTCCCAATTTGCTCACTATAGTCTTAATCCAGCCGGAAGGATAATAGCTCTCCCTTTCACTCTTAAAAGTAGCCTGTGGTATAAACATGATTTTTCCTTCCGGATACTTCTTAGTTTTGCTAATAATTCTTCATTGGTTCAGTTTTTAGAAAGAGTTTATTTTTTTATGGTCCTAAGGACCCTTGGCTCTGTTTATAAAATCTTATCAATAAGAATCTTGGATAAATATGGGTTAATTTCATTAATAAAAACACAAACTACCTTAATGGGCTAAAAAAACTATATCTAAGGAACTCATTTCATGAATAAGGATATACATGAATGGGATGTCATTTAGTGTAAGAATGCACATTTTGCATGCTTAAGGCTCTGAATGCAATACCCAGCACAAGAAAGAAGGATAAAAGATGCTCATAGGATGAAAGTAAAGGAATGTAAAAATACACCACGAAAACTGAAATAAATAAAGGAGTAAAAGTAGATGTATTTATGTCAGATCAACAATCAAAAACTGTCCAGAGACAATAAAATTCACTATCACTATGTAATGATCAAGGGATCATTCAGCAAGAGGTCATAACAACTGTAAACATATGTATTACCCAAGTGCTGGCATACCAAAGTGTATAAAGCAAGCATTATTAGATCTAAAAGATGGACTCTAATATAATATAGTTGAAGACTTCAATACTCCACTATGGATGGATTGCTTGTTCAGATGAAGAAACCAGGAGAGCAATATTATCATCAATAGTTACATAATACTTAGGAATAAATGTAACAAGGAGTATAAGAAAGTTACAATGATTATTATGAAAGACAGATTAAACAAGTTGAGGACAATGAAAAATGGAAAACTATCCCATGCACATATACTGAAATAATATGGTTTTTTTTAAACCAGTTATCTCACAGAAACTAGTAGAGAGTATTTTGAATGTATCCAATGCAAAGAAATTATGTATGAATGAGGTGATATGCCAATCATTGTGATATAATAATTGATCATTGTATACATGCATTTAGCTGTCACTCTGTACTCTATAAATATATATAATTGCAATGTGTCAACCAAAATAATTATATTTAAAATGGAAAGTAATGCTTGTTTGTGGTATTCAATAGTTATGACGTTTTTCTTGCTCTCTCAGGAACCTGGATTTGAATCATACTTTTTTTTTTTTTGGCCAGTCGTGGGCCTTGGACTCAGGGCCTGAGCACTGTCCCTGGCTTCTTCCCGCTCAAGGCTAGCACTCTGCCACTTGAGCCACAGCGCCGCTTCTGGCCGTTTTCTGTATATGTGGTGCTGGGGAATCGAACCTAGGGCCTCGTGTATCCGAGGCAGGCACTCTTGCCACTAGCCTATATCCCCAGCCCTGAATCATACTTTTATTTTGTTAAATATATGCTCTTCAATGAGAGACTTACAATAGGGGTAATATTTCAGGTAATAGGCTGAATTATATCCTTGCCCCCAAATTTAAATGTTGAATTTGTAACCCCTATTACCTTGCAATGTGACTGTATTGGAAATATGGTATTTAAAAGGTAATGAAGTTTAAGGCAGATTGTGTTGGCTCACACCTATTATCCCAGCTCTTGGTAAGTAGAGATCCAATACCACTCAGTAACTCCACAAATGGGAACATGATCTACTAGGGAGACCATACTCAAACCACAATGTGCTCTGATGGGGACTAGAATTTTGAATGTAAGCCACTGAAAATACCATCTAGAGGCTGACATATTGCTTGTTGTATAATAGACATTCAACATTTATATTAATATTATTTATAATTTCATTATTGTTATCATGGTTCAGTTGAACCATATAAAGCTACACGGTATAAAGGATGGTATAAAGCTACCATCCTTCAATCTGTATTTAGAGACTTTGTATTCTGTCATCAGATAAGCATATTTTATGAGGAGTTTTACATTAATATCTATTTTATAATTATTTCAGAAACAATACATAATGATATTAGGACTAAGTGAAATAAAACAACATCATCATCAACAACAAAAACAAACCTAAAGTTAAAAAAATGGGTTCACAAGTTCCAAAGTAGCTAATGTTCACTTTTAGTTACTTTTAATATTTTTTTATGTAGTAAATTTCTGCTGATTATACTGATATTCACATAGACATAACCCATTCCATGTGGAGATATAGCCATAGCTATACATTTGCCTATGTGTTTATTTTATTCATGTATGGCCAACAGTAGTCTTCTCTGGCTGGCATTAGCTATAGCATTGTGAGATATGGGGATGACAAAATGTCTTTCTTCCCTAGTTCTTACAGAACGACTGTTGCACTCACTCCTCAATCTGGTTGAAGCCTTCCACAAAGAACTGGGTTACTACACACTGCAGCTGGGGCTGTGATTTTGTCTCTAGGCCACCTGGCTTACCTTGTGGTTGTGGCATGCTAGGTGGCAATTGCAGACTTGTCTTCTTTTCTCTTGTTGCCTTTGTTTCTCCGTGTTTGCCAGCTGCCTTGTCACCCCCTTTCTGATTTTCCATGGTCTTTCTCACTCTCTCTCCCTAGAACACAGTCTCTCCTTATTCACAGAGTCACGTGGAGCGAGCTTCTGATTTCTAACCTGCCCCTCCTTTCTTGCATGGTGACTTATTTGTCTTTTCTAGTGAATATAATAATTGAAAGTAGGAAACATAGCCTGTCAATTTAAATTTTGTATCTATGTCAAGGCTTATTGGTTAAATAAGAAGAAAGATTGATCAAGTAAGAAAAGTGGGGGCTGGGGATATAGCCTAGTGGCAAGAGTGCCTGCCTCGGATACACGAGGCCCTAGGTTCGATTCCCCAGCACCACATATACAGAAAACGGCCAGAAGCGGCGCTGTGGCTCAAGTGGCGGAGTGCTAGCCTTGAGCGGGAAGAAGCCAGGGACAGTGCTCAGGCCCTGAGTCCAAGGCCCACGACTGGCCAAAAAAAAAAAAAAGAAAAGAAAAGTGGGAACTCATTTTCTAGGGAGAAGGATCTGCTTCCATGAGAGTAAAAGGAATCCCAGTTGCTCACTATGGGGCCACTTGGTTTACATTACATTCTTGGCATGATACTATTTCTGAAGTACTTCCTATGTTGTAGACACCAAAAAATCATGTTATATGGCACATATCAATTCGTTAAAATTTCAAAAACATTCTGAATGGTAACTAAAAATGACATTAGGTCATTGCATACACATTGTGCATACACATTAACATAACATAATTGTATGTGCTGTACTATGTTCGCTATTCTATAGAAGGTAGAGCATACTAATGTCATGTTGGATGTGATAGCAATGTTTTTTTGCTAATAGGCTTTTATCCCAAACAATTACATGTTAATGTTTCTAAATGTAGTGTGGTCATCACTGCCCACTAACAGCAATCTGGATCTGTAAATTGAGGTCAGTGAAATGTATTGTCCTGACTTCTGAATCACTTTATCTTTTCTAAAATAAAGGAGGAAAAAAGAAAGCAGGCCAGTGAATATCTACTAGTTGCTTATGTAAGTATATCTAATGTGCTATAAAAGACATTGGCAAAGAGGGGCAATATCAGTTCAGGAAGAAAAACGTCTGTAGGTGGCTGCTTGTACAGTGAAAAGGAATATTTACTAGATCTTAGGCTAATTCTGTTAATTCACATCTTTGGACACACTTTTTTTTAAGAGTGCCATATGATTTCTTCTATTTCAGAAGAAATCTTCTTATATCATAAATGATATGTTTTTAGGAAGAGCTCGTTCTTATTGAATACCTGTGAACAGTCTGTACTCAAAATTACCTACTGAGAAAAATAATCATTCATAAAGTCTTCAGAGTTTTTCTGGAAAACACAGTGTAAAAGTGGACTCATTATAATGAGAATTCTTTTTTTGTTTTTTGGATGCTGATCCTGGGTATAATGGGAGCATTTAAACTTTTCTCTTGGTTGTTGTAGAAAATATCTACTTTATGAAGAAGTTCACGTTTGAACAATGCCACTGAATTTGATCCAGCCATTTGGTGGTGTTGACTCAAATTATTTACCTTCTTTCTTTTGCCAGAGTCATTATTGTCTTTTTACAATCCCCCATTCTCTCTCTTTCCCTTGTCCCTCAAATGTTTTTTTATTAAATCTGGATAGTATGTCTATCACACTCTATGAATAGCTTGTAAAGAAATCATACAAAATTAAACTTCCTGATGTCTTGCTGATTTGATGTCCAATAGAGTCATATTAATACTGTCTTCAATGACTGCTTCTTCAGGGGTCATAGATGCCAGTTTTTGTAATTCATGCCATCAGATATTTTTCTTATATTGCTTGCTAAAATGATATGTTTTTATATCAGGAAGATAAGAGACAGCTTATTGGAGGCAACATGGTCAGATTATAAAGGGATAATTCAAGTCCTAAATGTGTATCTCAAAGTGCAGGTTTATATTCAGATCAAGCAGTAAAAACAGTACATAAATTCTAGTAATGCATAGCAGAGACAGGAAAAATGGAACATATTACTAACAGCCATGGGGAAATAAAATTCCAGGTGGCACAGAATCATACTTAAATGGAAATGAAATGGCTATATGTTTAATTAATTAACTAATTTCTTTTGGTTGTGGGGCTAATACTCAGGGCTAGTGCTCAACCACTTTGAGCCACAGCACTACTTCCAGTTTCCTGGTGGTTAAGTGGAGATATGAATCTTGCCAAATTTCCTTTCCCAGGCTGGCTTTGAACTGTGATCCTCAGATCTCAACCTCCTGACAAGCTTGGACTACAGGTGTGAGCCATCAGCCCTTGGCTATTTTTACTAACTTTATTTAATACAAAGGAGTTTTGTGTAACTCCTTTGTATAAAGGAGTTTCAGCTCAACTTATCAGTTTATGTGCACAGTGTCTTAATCAATGCCACATCTTCCATTATTCATTCCTCCCCCCCCACCCCATTTATTCTAACCCCACCAATGTCTTCAAATTCCCTAGTTATCTTCTCACATATATACACTGGGTACTGTGTTTGTATTCACAAACCATTCATCTCTCTCTGTTCATCTGCATCCCTGCCCCCAAACCTCAATCCTCTGAGAAGAGAGTTATTTCAGCTTCCTGATATTTTATTAAGCATCAGTCCCCTTCAAACAAGACACAATTTCAGCTTCCTGATGTTCATTTATTAAACCGTCTGTTAATTGTTTGGAGAAGTTACATATGGAATCCTACTTCTGCCGATACCACACTTTAGTCAGTTTCTATGCACATGGCTCTGTACATACTTTTATATATGATTGTATTTTAGGTCTAACTTCTACATGTGAGGAAATGCATGCATCTTTTATCTCTTTGAGCATGACTTACTTCATTCAACATGAATTTTTTGCCTCAGGTCCACCCATTTCTCTCCAAATGGCATAATATTATTTGTAAGGCATGAGGGCTGTTTACATAACTTGACTGTGGTAAATAGTGCAGCAAAGAATGTGGGTGTGCAGATGCCTTTATTGCATTTTGACTTGCAATCTTTTGAATAGATGTCCTAGAGTGGTAGTACTGGATTATAGGGTATATCTATTTTTAGTTTCTTGATGAGTCTCACACTGACTTCCATAGTAGTTGTACTAATTTACATTCCCTCCAACTGTGAAATGACTATTGATTGGCTGACTCTATAATTTAGCATCCATTTTGAACATATTAAAGAAATCAAAGTCTCAAATGTAAAACCCCATATAATAAAAATCTAGAAAAATTAGCCTTCTTATTAAAAGTATCAAAAGTATAAATTGGTTATAAAATCAACTGTTCCATAAGAGGCTATCTGGGTTTCTCTCTGGCCCTTCTTCCTTACAGAAGTTACACAGTACTCATGTAGAATGAGAAAAGAGAGGGTTTAAACTGGGCATTGGTGACTCAGACTTGTAATCCTAGCTACTTAGGAGGCTAAAGTAAGAGGATCACAGTTCAAAGCCATCTTGGGTGTGAAGTCCATGACACTCTTATCAACAATTAACTAGCAAAGAAAAAAGAAAAGAGAAGTGGAAATGGAGTAGTGGCTCAAGTGGTAGAGACCCAGGCCTTGAGCAAAAATGCATGGGGATAGCACGCAGGCCCTGGGTACAAGTCCCAGGACTGGCACAGCTTAAAAAAAAAAAAAAGGCTTAAGTGAATGGATCAATTTTTTTTTTTTGGTCATTATTCTTTCAGTAAATCCTGTGCTCAAATACTTAACATATATTTTCTAAAGGTACAACAGTGAGAGTAATTAGTTTCAACTATTCATTTTGAATTCTAAGTGAAATCTTAGTTACAGCTATGCAACGAAGATATAATGAAATCCACCATTTCAACAGAAATTATCAATTAACATTCTGATGGCAAGAGCATATGAAAAAGCAAAAAAAAAATTGTATCTCCAAGCATCCCAGTAATATTGAGGAAATCAACTTACTTTTTCATGAAAACTAATTTGTTTAATATTGTGCTTACTGTTCTCTTTATAATTTTTTAATTTTCAGTTTTTGTTTTCAACTGGTATGTAGAGTTGTGGGTATCTATGTAGTACCATGTGATGTTTTGACACATGCGTGCATTATATAATGTTCAAATCAATAATGAAAAGTTGGTCTGTGGCTCAACTTAGGTGGGGAAATTCTATTTAAAATTTTTGATTAGTTTGTATTAATCATAGAATAATGAGCTCACTAGGATATTTCCATATATATTAATATACTTCAACAGTATGCACCCCTAGTCACTCTTTCTTGAATCCCTTCCCATCCCAAAGCCCTCCCCGCATAGTCTGTAACTTTCCTAGCTTCACTTTTTAAAAATTTAGCTTCTACACATGCCAGAAAAACACTTCACATTTGTCTTTTGCACTTGCTATGATAATTTCCAGTTCCATTCATTTTCCTGGAAGTGAAGTAATTTTGTTTTCCTTTATGGCTGAGTAATAGGCTGTTGTGCACATATACCTTACTGTTTTATCCATTGATGTGTTTCTTGGCGGATTCTGTCAGTCGGCTATTTTGAATAGTGCTTCCATAAGTAGATACAAACAGGTGTCTCTGTTGTATGCTGATTCCTTTGGTTATATACACAGCAAGTGTGTTCAGAGTGGATAACATAGTTAATTTTTTTCTTTTTTTTTTTCCAGTCCTGGGCCTTGAACTCAGGGCCTGAGCACTGTCCCTGGCTTCTTTTTGCTCAAGGCTAGCACTCTGTCACTTGAGCCACAGCGCCACTTCTGGCTGTTTTCTATGTATGTGGTGCTGGGGAATTGAACCTAGGGCTTCATGTATATGAGGCAAGCACTCTTGCCACTAGGCCATATCCCCAGCCCCATAGTTAATTTTTTGAGGAAGTGCCTTTGGATTTCTATAGTAGTTGTATCAATTTATAATCCCACTAACAAGTATATAAAAGTATCTTTTCCTTATATCCTTGCCATCATTTGCAGTTTGTTTTCTTGGTGATAAACATTGTGATGGGGTGAGAGGGAATCTCAATGTAATTTTGATTTCCTTGATTTTGACTTGCCTGATGTTTGAGGATGTCAAATTATCTTCTCATGTATTTATTGGCCATTTATATATTTCCTCCTGAGAAATGTCAGTTTGTTTGTACAACTGTAGTTCAATTTTTTTGTTATTTTGGTGTTTAACCTTCTTGATTTCCTTTTATATTTTGGATATCAATTTCATGTCAGATGAATAGTTGGCAAGATTTCTCTCTTATTCTGTAGGCTATCTCTTCATGCTGGTGATTGTTTCCTTTGTGATGTTGTGCTTTTTAATTTGATGCAATCTCATTTCTCAGTTCCATCTATTATTTCCTGAGCTATTGGAGTCCAATTCAGAAAGCCATTGCCTTGAACTGTTTTCTCTAGGCATCACAACACTTGATTTGACATCGTACTATAGAGCCATATAACAAAACATTGTGGTACTTGAAAAAAAATACACATTCCATTAGAAGAGAAGACCCAGAAATATACTCATGTAGCTAGGGCTATTTGATCTTGAACAAAAATACCACAAAAAAAAAATAAAAAGACACTGGTGAAGAGACAGCCTGTTCAACAAGTAGAACTGGAAAAACTGGATATACCTACATAGAAGAGTGAAATGAGATTCCCTGTGTCTAATACAAAACCAAAATCAACTAAAAAATGAGTCAGAGTCCATAATGTAAGTCTTGATATGTTCCAATTGCTTCTAAGTTTATGTTTTCATGTCGAAGTTTGAGTTTTTTAAAATTCATGTTGATGTTTTACTTCTATAGTTTAAGCGATGGACACACACACACACACACACACACACACACACACACACACGTAAATTAAAGGTCAGTTCGTTTCCTAATTTACTTTTTCTAAGTAGCCACCCTAGGGCATGAGGTTGAAACCTGAAACTCACCTAAAACTTATGCAAAAAGTAGCTCTATTTTGTCATGTTGTATCTTGCATTTTTGTTCTTCTCAGTATTGGACTCATCCCAACTTTCATCATGTTGTGAAGAAGACAGCGGTGGCAGTACTTAATTCATACCAGACACCACAGGAGCTCTTGCCTTTTCCAGTTTGTGTTCCGTGCCAAGGTCCTGCACCAGTTCATGGTATAAGGAGTGGTGATGTGTCAGACAGCAGATTGTCAGAAACCTCAGGACAATTATTTGTCAAAGAAAATACAAGTAGAAGAGAAAAGGGTACTCCTAAGTCAGATACATGTGTGCAGGTGCATGCACACACACAATTTGTGAAATGCATTAAGATGTTATTATGATGGATTAAAATGCAAATTCATATCTAGCTGCTGGTGGCTAACATCTGTAACCCAAGCTACACAGAGGCTGAGATATGAGGATTGCAGTTTGAAGCCAGTCTAGATGGGAAAGTCCATGAGACTCTTATGTCCACTTAAGCACCAAAAAGCTGGAAATGGAGCTGCAGCTCAAGTGGTAGAACACTTAGCCTCAAGCATAAAAGCCCTGAGTTCAAGCCCTGGGATCAGCACAAAAAGAAAAAAGTCACTATATATGCTAAAAATAAGTAGCACTATTATTTTTATTGTGAGTTGTCATTTATACGATGACGTTTTTCGTAGATTTTTTTCAAACTTTGAGTGCATAATATATAAACTTCTTTTTCATAGGCTGGAATAAGCTATTTTTATTAGTTTTCATTCATTCATTCATTCTTGTGTTTCTAGGGAACCAAACCAGGTCCTTGCACATGCTAGGCAAAGGTCTACCACTGAGCCTCATCCACAACCCTGTTTTAGTTTGTCTAATTCAAAACAGCCAAGACTATTGTTGGATGTCTGAACTAGCATATTGTCAAGATTACTGAGTGGGAGAAATTCTGATGGTAGAAATTGGAGCACAGAAGAGAGAAGGGCAAAAGTTACATACAGTGTCTCAATGTCTAGTAATATTTTAAGAACTTGACAATAAAACATGAAGGCCCAGATGTGTGTCAGTCAAGTAACAAATGCAGGAAGAATCATTCTGCCTTTCTGCTTTGTAATTTACACTTTACATCATGCATTGTTTTGTCATTGATTATTTAAAACAACAAGACAGCAAGAGAATGCCAGACTTAAGCTCACAGGTGCAGGGCTTTTGTTTGTGGCTTTGCTTTTTTTTTTTGCAAAGAACATGTTCAAATGCTTGATGATATAATCAACATGTTTTTGGAAGAACACTACTGAGAAAATCCTATTGGTTTCCAACACTCGGGGCGGGGGGGTGATTCAATAGTGACCCTGCTCTGGTGCTTGTAGCTCTGAGTAAACTGAGATGCTGGGCGAGACTGGGGAGATAGAGGCTCAGCTATTCCTCGTGAACCATTCTTCTTGCTGTGAGAAACATCACCGTGGTTATGAACACAGCAAGCATATCGTTATACCCACTGTCAGGTAGAACTCTAAGGGTTTCTGGAATAAGTTTGGATTTCCTTTTGTTTGCAGTAGTGAAATTCATGAAGAGAAAATAAAGCTGTTGGTATGCTTTTCTAACACAGCTTCATAAGTAGTTGGGCCATATAAATTATGGTGAATTCCATGTTCAATGCTTGGCCTATTGAAAAACCAGTCACATGAGAGCTTCATTTATCCATGGGTTGATTTTGTTTTGAGGGTGTGATACAGGACTGAACACTGAATCCCTTATTTTCTCAGAAAACAACAACTTCATTCTTATCTTGACTAATCCCTCAAGGTCTGCTCATTGAAATAATTTAAATAAATCCAACCAAAGAGATTGTCTTACAGTTATCAAGTACCTTTGATGAGGATGATTTCCTTACTGTAACTGCTTGATGATCGTTACGTCACTGTTTCTATCAAGGCCAAAGCAAAGGAACAAAATTGTTGATAAAATATTAAATTTCTTTTAAGGATCTTTCCTCCCCTCGCCTCTCTTTTTGTGGGTCATTAGTGCTTGCTTGCTTCACTGCCACAATCTGAGCTATGTCCCAGGTCTTGCTTTTTGCTAGTTGTTTAAGGAAATTGAGTCTCACAGACTTTTCTGCCTGTGCTAGCCTTGAACTGTGATCTTCAGTGCCTTAGCTAATTAAGGACTAACCATTTATCATATTAAGTCTCCTTTTCATTGTTTGTCTACCATCATATTTTTCATATGTTTGTGTTTCCACTAGCACTATTGGTAATAATAACTTAAAGCTGAAATGTCAATCAGAAGTCCAACAAGACAGCACATGGATGGAAGGCTGTCAAAGAGTCACAGAGGTCATCTAAGCTTTTCCAGTGGTCACAGCTGGCACAGTTGCAACAACAAAATCAACCAATCAATTAATAAAGCAATCTTGGATTACAGCCTAAAGCTAGAATTAAATAGAAGTAATGAGTGGTTGCACAACAATGTGATCACACTAAATGCCACTGAATTGTTCATTTTAAGACAGCTAATTTTATGATATGTGAATTTCATCTCAATAAAGAAAAAAGGGAAGGAAAACCCAAAGAGGCAATTAGCAGTAGTATTGGCAGCAATCCATCAAGAACAAAATGTTAACACAGTCAACAGAGTATCATGGCATAGCTCCACATTCTTTTAGATCAGTTTCTGTTTCCTTAGATTCCTAGAAAAAAAAATATGGTACACAAAATCTGATTTCCATGTGAAGAAATAAGAGCGTGAGGGCATAGGCATTTGGAGATGTGCTCAATATCAAAGTATTAACCAGTTCTCTTGATGACTATATGGACCTCACATTTATTGACTTCTGAGAAGAGGGATGCATGGCAAGCAGATGGGAAGCTCTGAGCACATGGATTGGAGGGGGCGGGGGGAGAGGGGCGACTCGCCATGCCCGGGGCAGTGGGACAGGTGTTGAGCATTGTTAGAGCAATTTTACATGCTGCTGAGGTACTGCTGGTATTAATGACACACCTTTATTGTCAGCACCTCCTTTCGTATTTATACTTTAAATGCGTTGGGATGCGGGAAGCAAGAACATTTGAGTCCCTAATGGACAGCTGAGACCCTTCCCTGAGGTACCCCATGCTTGAAGGAAGTACTATCAGCCAAGCAGGTGACCAACGTCCCTCATAGCAGCGACAGCTGCTTCGAACGCGTGCTGCCAAGGTGTAACTTCGGGCTCGAAGGGACTGCTCAGCAAACAGCATGTGCACGGGGTTTGGTGAACTCTAGATGACACTGCAGCCTGAATGGAAATGGGTGGTGGGTGGCACCAGAAACCCCTGTGATGGGTGTAAACACAGCCTCCATTTGCATAAGGGCTGGCCAGACCTGGAGCCAGGAGCGTGAGGGCCATGATCCAGGCAGACACGTCTGCACAGAGGGTCTTCCACGATTGCGGGGGTGCCGTTGCCACACCCCTTTCTGATGACAAAAGCAGGCTGTTCAGCTCTTTTGGGGAGTCAGCTGGGAGACACTCTGTGTGCTGCCCTCTGGTGTTACAATATTAGGCACGATGTAAAAAGGTGTATTTTTATCATCTTGAGATGGTTGTACAAAGGGATTCCCATTCAAGGCGGTTTCCAAGGACGATGCATCTTGATGGGTGTCATGCCTTTCATCATCCTTCCCCATCCCTCCCAGCCCACGGCTTCCTTTCACGTTCCCAGTTTCCTAGGGTGTGAGCTGAACCTTGTGACTGCCTTCTCCCCTCTACCTTTCCTCTCTTCACTTCCGTTTGATCCCCCTTTCAAGTGCCAGTTTTCTGGTATTTATTTTGGTGGACTGTGAGTTTGCCTAAGGAACTGCACTAAATTTAATTCTCTCCTGTACATACTAATACTTTTTAATACGTTGGTGTACACTTGCATCCAACCCCATATGTGTAGGTTTGCTTGTATGTTTATAAATTAGATCTAGCTTTCACGTATGACAAAGACCATCCTTTGTCTGTCTGGGTATCATTATTTTGAGACTCTGACTAGTTCCTGAACACATACCTAAAAATACTAAGTGTCTCTCCTGCCCCCTAAGTAATCTACATATAAAAAAAATCTCATTGAGGGTCCAGGCATGGTGACAGGCATCTATAAACCCAGCACTTGGGACACAGGGGCAGGAAGATTGCAAGTTCAAAGCCAACCAAGACTACAAGGGACAGTTTGTCTCAAAACAACCAAGAAGTAAAAATCCCCAAGGATTACCAGTCAGCTAAAATGGAATAAATTAAGTTCCCTCCCCACAACTCCCAGAGGGCTTTGGCCTGCTCTTCCTTAGGACCGTGGTTCAGCATGAACTTAGGTGCCAGCTGCCTCTCACGGTACCAGCGCCCTAGATGGGGCTTTTTATATGTAGACTATTGAGGGGGACAATTACTCTCAATGTTTTCAGGTATGCTTTTAGGAATTTTGCCAGCTTTAGCCGATAGTATAAGTGGCACACCCTATTAAATTTTAATTTCAGATAAGCAAACAAAAATTTTAGCATAAGTAAGACTCAGTTGTTAGAATGGGGCATATTTATGATGCAAGTTTATCTAGAGTTCAAATTTTATTTGGCATTGCTTCAGATAAACCTCTTAAACTCCCCCCGGGGGAGTAGGGTCTTTGCTGTGAGCATTCTTTTTTTTTTCCCCGGAATAATTACTTATTTATTGTCAAAGTGTTGTACAGAGGGGTTATAGTTTCATACATAAGGCAGTGAGTACATTTCTTTTTTTTTTCTTTTTGGCCAGTCCTGGGCTTGGACTCAGGGCCTGAGCACTGTCCCTGGCTTCTTTTTGCTCAAGGCTAGCACTCTGCCACTTGAGCCACAGCGCCACTTCTGGCCATTTTCTGTATATGTGGTGCTGGGGAATCGAACCCAGGGCCTCATGTATATGAGGCAGGCACTCTTGCCACTAGGCCATATCCCCAGCCCAATGTGAGTACATTTCTTGTACAATTTGTTACCTCCTCCCTCATTTCCCCCTTTCCCCTCCCCCATTTCCTTTCCCCCCATGAGTTGTTCAGTTGGTTTACACCAAATCCTTTTGCTTTTGGAATCATTTGTCTTTTTAATCCTTTGTCTCTTGATTTTGATATTCCCTTTCCCTTCCCTTGTTCTAATAGCAGTAGTTGCTGGGACTCATGCTCTTATTCAGCTTTGAGCTCCAGGGTAGTGTTCTAGCACTTGATCCATGCCTCCTTTTTGTTCTTCGCTGGATAATTGGAGTGAAGAGCCTCACATGTGTCTGCCTCATCTCGCATTGAACCTCAGTCCCTACATCTCAGCCTGCAGAGTAGCGAGGATGATAGGCAGGAAGCAGCTGCTATCAGCATTCTTAATGTAACCACACAGAAGATTATGACTACCATATTTCCCACACAACTTTTCTTATATATATATATATATATATATCATCAAACTGAATTACAGAGAGGTTACAGTTTCATACATTAGGCATTGGATACATTTCTTGTACTGTTTGTTACCTCGTCCCTCATTCCCTCCTCCCCCCTCCCCCTTTTCCTCCCCCCACCATGAGTTGTTCAGTTCATTTACACCAAACAGTTTTGCAAGTATTGCTTTTGTAGTTGTTTGTCTTTTTTTACCCAGTGTCTCTCAATTTTGGTATTCCCTTCCAATTTCCTAGTTCTAATACCAGTATACCCGGTTTCCAATATACTCAGATAAGATAGAGAGCCCACACAACTTTTCAATGACATATCTCAGTGTTTCACGTGGTTGTTTATCTTTTGTTGTGTTTTTGTTACAAAGAATAAATTTCCAGTCTTCTGTTGGTGTAGTTGAACTTTTCCTGACCAACTTTTCAATGTTCTGTTTTCAGTCCTGGAAACACTGAATTCTCCTAACTTGTCATCACTTCCAAAGAATTTGATCATGCATGGTGGTACATGTTTTTCTCCATTAATTGTTTTTTCATTCTATTTAGGATCCAGGTTCCTCAGTTCTGTAATTGTTACCACCTGTACATCTCTCTGTCAGCTTCCTAATGTTTTTCCATTCTTGGAGAAAAAAGGGAAATGTATGTTTTTACCCCATGTTCCTCAACCACAGGTCAGATTTCGATGTTTAACAGATGACATTCAAGGCACAGTGATCTCAATTTCAAACTCTTTTTTGAGAACTAAAGTGGAAGAATGATTCCCAACCACGAAGAGAATAAGATTATGAAACAAAAATATGAGAGAGCAGGAAAAATGTTTATGAGGACGCACATTCCATTTTCTCACAAATATTAGGAAACAAAAACAAGTAATTTAGTTTACATTATAGTATTCATGTTGAAATACTTTAAAATAAGCATCTTGAGTAAGTTGGACTCATACCAGGAATGTGCTAGTTATTTTAAAATTAGAAAAATCTGTTAATGTAATTAACTCAGAGACATGAGGAACAATATATCTTTATGAAATAAAGGAGTGTGATAAATGTTTCCATACTGCTTCAAAATAAAAACCCACAGAAATATAGATTTAGATATGTAAATACAAATACATATTTATATTCATGTACATATATTTCTATAAAGCATAAAGGCTAAAATCCCTACTTAGCTGCCAAATATCAAGAATAACCTTCATATTTATTATTCGATGATCTAACTCATGCCAACATCTAAGAAACAATATTTTTTCATCATTTCTAGTCAGAGCTCGGCAAATTTATATAAAAATGATGTGAGAATTCAAAAATATGTACAGCTTCTTGTGATTTATAAACAAATTATAGTTTGCATAGGAAATCCAAGAGAATCTATAGTCCAAGAATGAAAAGTACTTATGAGAGTTCAGTATTATTACATATTGCACAGTAAATCCACAAAAGTTACTTGCAATTTTTACAGCAAGAATTTTAAAATGATAAAAAATGCAGAAACCTAAGTAAAATCCAGCAAATGAGGTTTTAGGCTTTTGAAGAGCTAATTAAGTGGTATATTAAAAGACATGAATACCAGGAAAGTATAGAGCTAGAAATTCAAAATAACCCGTATGTCCCTCAGGCCCTAATTAATCTTAAATTTAATACAATCACACTTAAAATCCCAAAAGGGTTTTGCTGATTTTTTTTTCCATGGGAAATTGAAAAGCAGATTTAGGAGCTCTTATGTACCAGTAGAGGCCAAATATCACCATAAAAATCCAAGGAATACAAATAGTAAGGACTCAAGCAGATGCGAAGCTCTGTGATGAAGTTGTAAAAATTAAAAAGTGACACATTGATGTAGAGTTTGAATGCCAGACTAGAGTAATGCAGCTGGTTTCTGGGAGTGAGACTCATGAACAGAAAGAAATCTTAAAACTTAGGAATGTAAGAGGGTGCCTGGCCTACTCAATACCTAGTATTTATTTCAGGTGGATTGAAAGCCTAAATGCGAAAAAGCCACACCTTTCAAATTAGAAATTTAGTATAATATTAGAAACAATAATGGTTTCAGCCAAGAGGGTATCTTTCTCATATAAAATGTGAAAAGTATAAGCCAAAAGTAAAATAAATGGATGATTTGGTTTGTTTGCATTAAGAGGAGAATTTTCTACATTTCAGAAGATACTGAATCAAGAACAAGTTCTATTTTGATAGAAATATTTTCAAGAAAAGATTAGTATCTAGGATGTGTAAGGACCATAAAAACACTTTTTGTTGGTGGGGAGGGGTCAGTTGTAGGGCTTGAACGCTAGGCCTGGGCACTGTCCCTGAGCTCTTCATCTCAAGGCTAGCGCTTTACCACTTGAGCCACAGCACTGCTTCTGGTTTTCTGGTGGTTAATTGGAGATAAGAGTCTCACAGACTTTCCTGCTCAGGTTGGCTTTGAACCGCAACCTTCAGATCTCAGCCTCCTGAGTAGCTAGGATTACAGGGTGAGCCACTGGTGCCCCGCTTAAAAACACTGTTTTTGTTGAGACGTTTACATGCCTATATGGTTCCTATCTCTGCCTTTTCCTTTTTGGCCCAGAGGACGAATTTATGCTGCATCTTTGGACATCTGTGAGTTTTCCTCTCATATTCTCAATCTCTCCTCTCTGACTCATTTATATCCTTTGAATATGTTTTCCTATC
This sequence comes from Perognathus longimembris pacificus, assembly GCF_023159225.1. NCBI lineage: Eukaryota > Metazoa > Chordata > Mammalia > Rodentia > Heteromyidae > Perognathus > Perognathus longimembris. The sequence continues at coordinate 12,196,946 of NC_063181.1, read as the reverse complement.
TGTTAAATAGGGACAGAAATAACTGAATTCCATTATTTTCATAAGCATCATATGAGATTAGAGATCTATGTAAATATTGATTCTTTTCCCTGCAATGTCTTTAAGAATTTGTCATTTGTAATCCAGTTTTCAAGTTGAGTAGGATTTTCATTTCATAGAAGGGTTTTTCTTTCTATATAGTATTGGTCTTGAAAATGTCTACAGAAAACACTTGCAAAAGTTCACAGAATAGAACCCAGGGAAGAAAAGAAAATTGCATGTTAAATGTGAAGAGGGTACTGCAGGGAAAGAGATGCAAAACTTCATACAGACTAATCTTTTTACCCCCCATAAGATGACATTTCTTCTTCAGAATGAATCAGAAGAATATTTGAGTTATGGAAATGCATTTAAAAATTGATTAAAATGATGTATTATCTTATGTTCAAATTAGTAAATTGATATAGCACTTGGAGTGAACAGCAGGACATAAAAACACTTTTGAACAGTATTATGAAGCATTGCAGATGCTTTTTTGGGGAATAGCTGTTCATTTCCTAAATAGACTTTATTTGATAGCTTTTCTCATTTAATAAAAGGATGAATTGGAAAAATATGAACAGATTGTGATAACCAAAAATAAATGAACTTGACAACCTGGAAGAGGAGCTGTTGCCAGTGGACTGAATAATAATGTAGGAGAATTCTGTCACGCAAAATTTATGTATGCATAAGAAATAAAATGTCTGACATTTAAGTTTAGAACAGGCTGCTATGAAGCAGATTTTGGAAAAAAATACCAGTTGTAATTTCTCCCCAAATAATGTTTTAGTCAAATATGTAGTTGGCTATGTTTTACTGAATAATTTGAAATATCTTGTTTCTTCCTTCCTTCCATTCTTTGATTAAGAAAACACAAAATAATATTCTAGTGAAAATGACTACAATGAAAACTATGGTCCTTTTTTTGTTTCAAGTCTATATTATACACAAAAGGGAATTATCTAATCCTTACTTGAATATTGTGATTAAAGCTGTTATCTCTAGAAACACATCTTTTTTAAAAAACAAAACTAGCAATGGCAATCTCATTCTGACTGCCTATGTGATGTTGATCAAGTTGCATAGCATCTCTGAGCCTCCAATGGCTCTGGGCAGAAAGAAAAGAGCAACTCTAGAATGTTTTGATGATCAAAAGGCAACAGTGCATTCAAAATTATAAATTATGCAAAATAAAACATGCCTATGCATATGTATTTTACACATTATCGTTTCCCCCTCTGGAATTTTATGGCACATGGATTCAGGCATTTCAGCAATTCAGCTTTCATTTTCTATCCATATATCTGAGGGTCTATAGAGATGTTTAGGCAGCCATAAACCAATTAAGCACAGGCCTAGTTGAACATTTCCATGAAAAACTCACAAAGCTCATCTAGGTTCTTCCTATGATAGCTGAAGAAACAAAGGCCCAGAGGAATAAAGAGAAACCCCAAGAGAGCCTGAAGTTCACAGTAGGATCAGGATTTGGGGTTCATGTGTCCTGAATCCCTCCTTGTCCGTGGTAAATGTTTAGTATTCCATTCTGCTTCCTTTTCCTGCACTAGTGATGGAAACCAGTGCACAATGATGCCTTCCTCAGTATTTCATCTGGACTTCCTTCAAACAACAAATGATCACTGCGCACTTTCTGTGATAGGCAATGGGAAGTGAAAGAGGCTAGAACACAACTGAGGAGCAACTGTGCAAAGAAAAGAGGAAGAATAAACAGAATTGTTCAATGCAGAATGGTAGAATAGAATTATTTATATAATAAGCTTGGTGATGATACTGAAGAGAGGCCACAGAGGTCATGGAGTAGATTTCCAAATAAAGGAGATTAAAAAAAAAAACCTGATTTTGATGAAGAAAGAATCTTTTCTCCCTCTTCTTTTCCCTCTCTTTCTTTCTTTCTCTCTTCCTCCCTCTCTCTCCCCTGCCCTCATTGTAGGTGATATAGGGAGACCTGAGAGAAACCACTGAAAGGGAAACATAAGGACCCATGAGTGTTTGTGAAATGTAGCTTCATTGCTCACAAATACAGGGTGTGAGGGAGGGATCAGCAGAGAGTTTATTTCTAATGATACTGGGAGAGATCAGTGCAGCACTTCCCCCTTTTTTTCATTTAAAAATGTTAACTTTTTAAATTGACACTTTGAATTTTTATGTATTTATTGGGTACCATGTGACATTTTGACATGTGTACAAGATGTGTAATTGGCATACCCATCATCTCACGCAGGATCTTTTTTGTAAAGATCATAAAAATCTTAAAAAAAACCACCCTGATCTTGTTTTTATTGTGTGTTGAGACATTCAAAATGCACTCTGCTAGCTAGTTTGAAATAGTCAATTAATTTCTGTCATTCATATTCATCTCTCTGTGCCACAGAACATTAGAAGTTCTTCTTCCTACGCAACTGCTCCCTTTGTACTCATTCACCATCCTCCCTCCACTACCCGTCTGCCTACTTCTCTATCCTGGGGTAATATCTATTTTATGCTCTGATTCTTCTTCGGATTAGAAGAGGTCAGCATTTTTCTTTCATTTGTGAGAACATATCTGACTTATTTTGCTTAACAAAATCTTCTTCAGTACCATTCATGTGGCCTCCAGTGACAGAATAATTCTATTGTTATTTCTATGACTGAATAGTCTTCTGTAAATACATAAATAATATGTAATATATCATGTAAGATTATATATAATATACTATAATATATTGTAATATAGTATATAATGTTATATGATAGCCTATGATATATAATATGTAATATATATGTATATATGTGTATATATATACATATATATATTACTTTACCCAGTTATCTGATGATGGATTCCAAGGTAGACTTTATATCTTGGCTATTCTAAGCAGTGCTGCAGTAAATACTGATTGTAATTTATATTGATTTTAATTCATAGAGATATTGATTTTAACTCATCTGTCTGTGTGTCTGTCTGGTCTGTCTGTGTTTCCATTAGTAGATTGCTTGATCATAAATTAGTTCCATGATCTAAATTCTATTTCTAGTTTTCTGAGGAACCTTTATGCTGTTTTCCCATAATGACTGCTGTAAAAGATTCTCATAGTAGTAGTGAGGGTTTTTTTTTCCCCCCACAAGAGTTTCTTGGAAGCAGTTGTGATTGTGATGATAATGATTATGATTTTCTTTTTCTTTTTTTTTTTTTGCCAGTCCTGGGGCTTGAACTCAGGGCCTGAGCACTGTCCCTGGCTTCTTTTTGCTCAAGGCCAGCATTCTACCACTTGAGCCACAGAGCCACTTCCATCTTTTTCTATATATGTGGTGCTGAGGAATTGAACCCAGGGCTTCACGTATATGAGGTGAGTGAGCCCTTTACCACTAGGCCATATTCCCAGCCTGATTATTATTATTTTAATAATAGCTACTAAACTAGGTGGTGAGATGGTATGTTGCTGTAGTTCTGATGTGCATTTATTTCCCTGGTAACTGAGATGAAGTATTTTTTCATATAACTTGGCCATTTAAACCTCCTATTTTCTTTTTTCCGTTCTCAGATTGAGTCCACAGCCTCATGCATGGTAGGCCAGTGCTGTAACTCTTGAGTCCTATGCTTAGCCGTGTTTTGGAGATGGGGTCTTACTAATTTTGTTGGGACTGGCCTCAGACGTGTAATTTTCCTGCTTCCACACTGTTCAAGACGCTGGGTCACACATCATCTTTCGAGAAATGACTAGAGTAAAAACCAAAAACAAACCGAACCAAACAACAAACAACAAAACCAAGTCAGTCATGGTAGTGCAAGCCTGTAATCCTAGCTACTCAATTACAATGTAAGCTAAAGCGAAAAGGGTTGGGCATATGCCTCAGATGGTACAATGCCTGCCTCACAAGTGCTAAGGTCCCGAGTTCAGTTCCTGGTGTCCCTCAAAATGTCTAATAAGCTCACTTGCCGATTTAAAAAATCAGCTTACTTGAATTTTTTTTCCTATTCGTGTGCGTGTGTGTGTGTGTGTGTGTGTGTGTGTGTGTGTGTGTGTTGTTTGTGTCAGTACAAGGGCCTCATGCCCTTCCTGGACTTTTTCTTTCACGGCTGGAACTCTATCACTTGAGCTATGCCTCCAGTCCAGTTGTGTTGCTGGTAAATTGGAGATAGAGTCTTTAAGACTTTGGTTCAAGATCCTCAGATCTCAGCATCTTGAGTAGTTAGATTAGAGGCACAAGCCATTGTTCCTCTGAGTTTCTTGTTACTTTTATACTGTGGACATTAATTTCTCATCAAATAAGTCCTTGAGCTGATTGGAAGGTAGTTTGCTCTCCTCAAAGGCTACTAATTGAAATGTAAATTTCAGCCAAAATCACTTTCACAGAAACATCCAGAAAAATGTTTAATCAACTTTGTGGGTAAGATGGCCCAGCCACATTAACAGATAAAATTAACTCAAATTAACTCTCTCAAAATGTCCTATAGGTTTTAATATGTTACATTGTCTGGCACCAACAAATTAGTTAAATGTTAACTCCTGTTGTTGTTATTCAAGCAGTTAATTTATTAGAGCAGTATTGAGAAAACATGAGGTTTTTTTTTTTTTAGCTTGTGTATAAAATATTCTTCCTTTTGCCAGGCACTGGTGGCTTATGCCTATAATCCTAAAATACTCAGTAGGCTGAGATCTGAGGATCATGGTTCAAACCTAGACAGGGCAGAAAAAACTGTGGGACTCATATCTCCAACTAATCACAAAAATGCTGGAAGTGGAGCTGTGGCTCAAGTGTTAGAGTGTGAGTAGAGTGTTTGAGAAAAAAAGCTTAGGGATAGTGCCCAGGTTCTGAGTTTAAGGCCCAGGCTCAGCACCAACTCCCCCAATAAAGAAAAACAATCCCCCCCATTCCTACTTTCTAAATGATAGGGGAAATTTTGAATGATCATAAAAACTAGTCAACTTTATGTAAAATGTCAAATATCCTCATTCAAATTGAAACTGTGAAGAGAAAGCACATTTAGGTGCATATATACCAAGTAAATACATTTGGATTTTCTTTTTTTACTTCTGCATTGCTTTTCTTGGCATTCCTAGAGCTACAATTCTTCCCAGTGGCTAGAAAAGACTCAGTTCCTTTAATTGGATCAGCAAAAGTGCTGTGCTTCCTTTAAAAGAGAAGTTTGTTCTTTATCTTCTTTTCTCCTTCTTTCTCTTTTACTACTGCTGGGAAATCACTATACAATTAAAACCCAACTCATAAAGCCTTAGGTAGCAGCAGAGTTACATTATTCACACTTAGTTCACATGGTGAGGTTCATTACAACTAGTAAGAGTTGAGAGAAGGGCAGATCCCAATGGATTTGGCTTCCCACCAAATAAATCATTCATGAGCATGCAAGATTACATTTTTGCCTTCTTTCTCCATTCCTGTTGTGTGGTCTGACTGCCTAGCCTCTCATGCTCAGCACTGAACATTAGACACTTGGAGAAGCTTCACAACAGTAGCTTAGCGTTCAAGTGTCACTAGTTCCTTTTTCTAAGAGGCCAGGCTTTCTCCTTTTTTATTAATTGTGAATTTTCTCAAAGCTTGGTTTTCTTTATTTTTCTTTTGTTTCAAAAATAAAGACCATAATTTATAAGTGACTCCATACCCATATCCCTTACTAAATCTCCTCTTTTCCAGATTTCTCATTTATTTCAAGATCATTTGAAACTAGTGTTTAAAAATCATGAACATTCTTGGCTTATTTTGTTTTTGATTTGTTACTTTTCTCCCTGAGTCATACGGCAGGTTGATGTTTCTGACATGAAAAACAAAAAGCCTTATGCTTCCACCTCTGTTTTGCCTCATGCTGTTTCTTTTATGAATGTGCTTGGTGTTATGAAGGTAACTGAACACACTGGGTTTGCACTCAGCCTGGGTTGATAGTGGTATGGCCCCACCGGCAGAATTGAGGGTGATGGAGTTGGTATAGCCGGTGCCAGCTTTGAGCTAGTGGGGAGAATCAGGCAACAGTGTCTTGGTGTCCCCCACACCTCCATCTCTTGACCTTATCTCCAACCTTGTCTGTTCCCCAGCTTACTGCTTTGAGTCCCTTCTATCCCAAAGAAGCAATTCCTGATCAGGAGGATGTGACCTGTTAACTTCCTTTACATATGAAGGATATATGAAAGGAGCAATATTTAACCCCGAGAAAGCCTCCCGACATAGATGTTTAAACCATGTGATAAAGAGTGCACGTTTAGGGCTGGGAATATGGCCTAGTGGCAAGAGTACTTGCCTCATATACATGAAGCCCTGGGTTTGATTCCCAGCACCACATATATAGAAAATGGCCGGAAGTGGTGCCGTGGCTCAAGTACTTGGCAGAGTGCTAACCTTGAGCAAAAAGCCAGGGACAGTGCTCAGGCCCTGAGTTCAAGCCCCAGGACTGGCAAAAAGAAAAAAAAAGTACATGTTTACTCAGACTAAAAGAAAGCCAAAATTTGTTGTTTATATGTTTGTTTGTTTAGAAACTTTGACTTTATTTTCATTATCTCTTTGGAATTACATTGGACAGAACACTTAATCATCTGAGCACTTAATTTGTAATTTTAATCTTTATTTTGTTATTTTTAATCTTTATTTTATTTAATCTTTATTTTGTAAAGGTCCAGAGGAATTACAGTTACATAGGTCAGGGAATGAGTACATTTCTTTTTTGTATAGTGTCACCTCCTCCCTCATGTTCTCCTAGTTTTTCCCCTCCAGGGCTCCTGACTACCCAAATTGTATAGTTCATTTTGGATATAGTGTCTAGTGGGTATCACTGCTGGATTGCTTCACCTTCTCTTTCTTCTCCTTCTCCTCCTCCTCTTCCTCTTCCTTTGACTTTTTTCTTCCTCCTCCTCTTCTTCCTTCTCCTTTTTCTCCACCTTCTCTCCTCCCTCACACCTGTCTTCTTTTTCCTTCTTTCTCCTCTTCCTTTTTTGCAGCTCTACAAATCAAACTGAAGACCTTGAAATGCTAAAAAAAAAAAAATCACTCTCCCAAAAAAGCATATCCTCAATTTACCTGCACTATATTTTCATTCTCCAACTACATGTACTAACTATATTTTGCTGCATAACCATCTTAGTGTCGCACAACCTATTTATTGTCTAAGTTTCTAAGGGGTCTGGACACTGACTTCTTTGTTCAGATCCACTGAATACTATCATGGTGTTGCTGGCCTTCATACTTCCTAGAGCTTTGAGTCTTCTTCCAAGTGGTTTGAAAAATTAATTTCCTGGTTTCTTGCCTGGTGTGGGAGAGGTGGTGAAATGCTTGAATTCGGATCCCCCAAGAGACCACCAGAGACCAAGACCAATGCAAGCAGCAAAAAGGGCATTTATTTCGAGCTACTTCGGTCCTCCGCACACTCAGTAAATTGGTGATGCTAAGAGGCCCTGAGCCTAGGGCTTCCAGCTGTTTTATCCATTCTTTGGGGAAGGCAGGGACTTAGTATACATCATAGCATCTTTTAACAATCAACACACACCGGGGGAAAATTATAAAATAATTCTAAAGCATGTTTGATGCATTTGGGAAGGAATCTGGAAAGGGTCATTGGTCAGATCAAGGGACCAACGCATTTAAAATTGATTGGTTAAGCCATAGGGGTGTAGCAAGGGAGATACTTGCACAGCTGAAGGGTTTTAATTAGATACTGGAAACCACACCTGGCTGGGGGAGTTCTGGAGTAACTTCAAAACTTGTTTTTCTTCTCTGCCGGTTACTATTATGGGTGTTTATGGTTTTTCTGAGAACTCTCTGTCCCAGGGTGTTTTATGGTCTTTAGGGCTTACAGTAAGGTCAGTCAGGTACAGAATGGGGTCTTAGTACAAGATGGAGTTACTCTGGTCCTTCACTTTGGCTCTACAGTGGCTCCTTCCTCAGAGACCTCCCGCATGGTTCTTTTCATATGCGCACAATAGAGTTGTTGGCCTCCTCCTCCTCCTCCTCCTCCTCCTCCTCCTCCTCCTCCTCCTCCTCCTCATCTTCCTCCTCATCCTCCTCATCCTCCTCTTCCCTTGCCTCTGTGTGAATGTGTCTGTGTCAGTAGTGGGGCTTGAACTCAGTGCCTTATGTTCAAAATTGTTGACCTACCATTTGAGCCACAACTCCACTTCTGGCTTTGTGCTGGTTAATTGGCAATGAGAGTTTCTCAGATTTGTTTGCTTGGGATGGCTTTGAACCACAATACTCAGACTTCGGCCTCTCAGGCAGTCAGATTAAAGTCATGAGCCCCTGGCACCCAGCATTGCTCGCTTCTTGAAGGGCAGTTGGGAGTTCTTCAGTGTACCCTGGTAGGGTGTTATAAAACATAAACTAATCAAAGAAGTGCTATGCTGCCGCATTTTCTATATTCTGTTAGTTTGAGCAAGTCACTTATGCTGTGCACAGTGGAGAGGTGGGGATCATACAGTGGTGTGGATTTTGGGGGTGTCCTCATTGTCCCCTTTAGAAGCATTTCTCACAGGACTGCTGTAAAGGTAAAGGGAGTTCGTGGGAGAGCACAGCAGGCCAACTTTCCTGTTGCTGACGTTTCTTCCAGATGCCTTTCCCCCATCTGTACGGGGGAGAGGGTGCTATTTATCTACTTTCCCAGGGCAGGGTGACAATTTGACCACAAAATGCTTCATTACCTAGGATGAAAGTCTCTTTATAAAGCCAGTCTTCCTCTTTTTTTTTTTCCTCCAAAATAAGAAAAAAATACAGAAAGAAGTCATCTGTTGCTAGGGAAACCACAACCTTTCTGTGTGTGCTTATTTAGAAAAGAGACATATTCAAGACTCTTCTCTGTAGGAACAGGGATGGTGCATTATGTGTGTGAGAATAAACAACGAGGAAATACCATTCTTCTTGAAGGGGAAAAAAATCCATTATCTTGCATCTTGCTGAAAATATTTGATTCTCAGAGGGTTCAATTCATCCTCTTTGTCCCTCTACCATTTCGGTCTGGCTTGCAGATGAAAATTTCCTTTGAAATCAGCAGAATCCCTGGATCTGGACAACATTTGAGGAGATGAAGGGGTTCTGGTTAAGCTAGCAAAGAAGCCAGGGTCTCCCCTTTGTGTCCACATTGCACCTGGGCACAAAGTCAAGAAACACTTTCAAAACATTTAAGAATATTAGTGCTTCAGTAGACTCCTGCATGATCACTCAAATGAGCATGTTTTCTTGGTAGAGATACCATGACTCTATTTATACTTTTGAAAAGGCAGTTCTATTTTTCAGGTGTCTGAAATTTTAGCTAAAATAGTTTGATTCCTTTTGACTCTTAACCACCACCTCCAGCACAATGACTCCCCATTTGTAGATGGTAAGATGCTCCATTTAGTACAATTCTTTTTAGTGAGCCTGCTCAAACTCATTAATCACCAGCCTTCCATGGACCACCTCATCTCCAAGGAACTGTGCTTTAGAATCTCTTTGGGCATGTTCCGCTTGTGAAAACATGGACGCAGAACAGAATGACCCCAGGAGGAGATAATCAAATGAGATTTTCTGACCTGCAGAAATAATCTTACTTAACAATGGTACCTTGGCTCGGATCATGAGCTGTGTTAGCCTTCTGCGAACCTTCTGTGGAGGGTATCACTTACAGTCTCAAAAGGAAGAGGAAAAACCCATCTGAAAACTGACAAAGTTATTTTGAGTCTTTGTAGGTAGTCTGTATGCAACCCATCTACCAATTATTGTACAATTGGTTACTGTAGGAAAAAAATATGCTCAGATGGATGCTTCCCCCCTCGGGAAGAAGTCCACGCTCAGAAGGTCTTTCTCACTCCTCCAGGAAGGGATTGGGTGATGGTGTGAACTCCGAGGTTGAAGTCATCCCATCTGCTGATTAAACAGACCACTGCAGAGAACGAGCATGGAATCAAGGTATCCACAGGGCTCTAACCATGGGAATAATAGCTCTTGTTTCAGCTGTCTCATGTGTCTTGTTCACACATACCTCGGTTCTGTGATCCAGGCCTGTGGCGAGGGGACAATATTTTATCCGTTCTTGTGGTTCCTGCGTTCAGGCTGATAAATTCAAACTGTTAAACATTCCTTGAGAAAACTCAAATGATTGAAGCCAGAGTTAAAACTGATGTTATGCAAAGAGTCAGAAACATGATAGAAATGTTTGTAAGAAATGAATGTTGGTTAAACAAAAAAAAAATTAAGCTGGGTGCTGGTGGCTTAAGGTTTTTTCTTTTTTTTTTTTTTGCCAGTCCTGGGCCTTGGACTCAGGGCCTGAGCACTGTCCCTGGCTTCTCTTTGCTCAAGGCTATCACTCTGCCACTTGAGCCACAGCGCCACTTCTGGCCATTTTCTATATATGTGGTGCTGGGGAATTGAACCCTGGGCTTCATGTATACGAGGCAAGCACTATTGCCACTAGGCCATATTCCCAGCCCCATTAATGTTTTAATATTTATATTATAGTTGTATATTATTAATATTATAGTTGTAATCCTGATTACTTAGGAGGCTGATATTGGGAGGTTCAAAATTTCAGGGAAGCCCAGGGTGAGGCTGAGGTGTGAATTCACAAGAGGAAGAAGGGAAAAAGCTGGGTGTGGTATCAAACAACAGTCCTCCTGCTATAGGAAGCCTGAAAACCTAAAATCTAAGCATGCCTCAAGGCAGAGGGTGAGACCCTAGCTCAACAACAACCTGTGTACAAAGGACAGGAGTTAATGGCTTACGAGGTTGAATACCTTGTCTAGCAAGCCTGAGGCTCCGAGTTCAAACCCCAGTGCCATAAAAGGTGAAGCACACAGGTATTTAAATTAATACTTTGAATCACCATTTTACCATCATCAGGTACTTCACAGTAAAAAAAAAAAAAAAAAAAAAAAAAAAGGAGCTTGGGTTAGCTTCCTATCTCATGGCAGCCAGGATGGAGAGAGAGACAGGAGGAGGGGCTGGGATCCCAGTACCATCTCCATCTCCTTCAAGGCCCTACTTCAACCACCTCCCTTTCAGTGGGCTCCACCTCCCGAAGGCCGCCTCCCCAGAGCACTTCAGGCTGCAAGTAAACCTGCCACAGAACACAAACTAGAAAAGATAACATAAGCCTGCAAACAAAACAAAATCATTCTGTATTCTGTATAATCCTAGAGTAGAATTCAGGAACAATATGCTATACTTGAGAATAATGTATCTTCAACATCCAGTTAAGCTTGTTGCTAGATCGCTCACCATATTTCCTCCCCTACTTGTACTGGAATGTAAACTCAGGGCTCACACTTGCTATGTCAGAGCTCGGCCACCTGAGCTGTGACCCAAGCTCTTTTGAGTTTTGTTCCTTTTCAGTTAGGATCTCCTGTTTTAGCCCTGGGGCTGGATTTAGACTTAGGTCTTCCTATTCTTGTTTCGCACATAGCTGGGATTACTGGAATGAACCATCATACCTAGCCTTATTTTTCTTTTCTATTTTTAAAAACCTAGTTGGAAATGGAAAATTATGATCAGCTTATTTGAGAATTATTTAATGGCATTAGATCAGAAGTTATTTCATGCACATGATTTGCAGATTTCATTTTTATAGGACTGAGAAATCAAAATTTTCAGTCAAGTTTCTTAGCCAGTATATTATACATATTATATGCAATATGTATGTATGTTAATAATTACATCTTTCCCTAACCTCCTTTTCACTGCTGCTTGTGAAGTTGCCTTGAAAATAATTCCATTGAGGTTGGAGGTCTGGTTCAGTTGGTAGATCCACTAGCCACTACCGAAAGCAACAGATATCGAGTTTGAGTCCAGGTCTCAGACCAAAAAAGAAAGAAAGAGAGAAAGAAAGAGAGAAAGAAAGAGAAAAAGAAAGAGAGAAAGAAAGAGAGAAAGAAAGAAAATAGATCCAATTTCTATGGGATCTATTGGTGGAGAAGTGTCACTTGGGGATTAGAGAATCTCCTCTTTTTTCTCCTTGGCCAGATAATTTCACATTTGTGAGTCACCAGTGGAGTAATAGTGGGGTGATTATAGACTTGTTGTCTCTGCCTTCTTTTGCCATGGAGGTGGTGAGCAGATGTGGTGCTAGATAGGTAATTCTCAAATCCCACAGGTAGGTTGTATAAGCACGAAAACACTGGTAACATTTTGTGGTTGAAAGGGACCTTAACAATCAACTGGTGATTGATCTGAGATCAGAGAGGTGCAGGTCCTGATGACATGGAACAAAAGTGAAGGCTTCCTGTTTCCTAGTCCAGTGCACGTACAGCATGCCACAGAGCACCGGAATATGTCATCGATGTTTCTGCTAGATATAAGGTTACCACACTGTGATTTTCAGGACTGTGGATCTTCAGAGGACATGGTTTCTAAATGATTTTGGAAGCCTTAGGGAGCACCTGCTACTTTTCAATAAGTGAAAAATATCTTTAATCTCTATTAGCTTCTCCTTGCTCCAACAGCAGTGCCAAATAACAGTACGCAAGCTGTCAGCATCTTCATTAAAAAGAAACAAACAACGATCAGACAGCAATATAAAGTAGTTTAAAAAGTGTTATTAGTGGCTGGGAATATGGCCTAGTGGCAAGAGTGCTTGCCTCCTACACATGAAGCCCTGGGTTCGATTCCCCAGCACCACATATATGGAAAACGGCCAGAAGGGGCGCTGTGGCTCAGGTGGCAGAGTGCTAGCCTTGAGCGGGAAGAAGCCAGGGACGGTGCTTGGGCCCTGAGTCCAAGCAAGGCCCAGGACTGGCAAAAAAAAAAAAAAAAAAAAAGTGTTATTAGTAAATTGATGAGCAGTAAAGCCAAGACTGTGGGTCTCTTTTTTCCTGTTGTATGCAGTTGCCTATTCTTTCCATAATCCAACCATCCATTATTCATAGTTCATTAATGCTCTCCTCTGTCGCAACCTTGTAAAACTCTCTTGAAGACACAAATAAAGCCTAAGCAGTAATTTAAGTATTTGTATTGGCCAAATCATATGTATTTATAATGACGAATATATAATTATAATGATGCATTTTGTACTACCTAAACTATAATTGTGAAATGATATATATGCGTAAATATATTTGAAAATTAAAGTTAGCGTGTTTGAAATGGAACAAGTTGTACATTTGGTTAGAACCCGGAGTCGTTTTAGTGAATTGTCTTCATAAAAATTCTAACACATATGAAATTTGAATGCACTTAGAAGATTATGCACATGGACACCAAAATTGTGTAAAAACCCAGGCACAGTTGGCGATAACTAGTCCTTGTGAATGCCACAGATGCTTGAATTTCCCCCTGAAATCACGCACATTACCTGACAATTAGAATGTGATTTAAGTCTATCTTTTAAAACAGAGAGGCAAATCTGCTAACAGATTTTTTTCTGAACAGATAGACAGATAAGGCATATCCATTTTAGGAAGGGATAGCTTGGGGAAGAACCAATAGATGCCACACTAGTGTGTTTAGCCGAACTTCTTTGCTTTTTCATTGAACTATTTGTAATCAATTGCATTGCACGTGTATCTTCTTGACATCCTCATGCCAAGTTGTTTTAACTACAGCTCCCAACCCTTGTCCAACTTGGACTTGCTCAGTATTTGCTGTGTGCATATCCTGTAATGGAGAACCTATACTTTATAATTGCATGTGAATGTGCAGGTAGTGTATGGTGATTGAAAACTTATGCCACAAGAAAGACTATTTTCTGCTGGATTCCCAGGAGAATGATATCATAGGCTGAGTTTTGCATAATCAAGCATTTGTAAGTTTATTTCAACTTATGTGCTGTGAGAAAATATGAAAACACATTAAGGTTATTAGCTGTAAGGACAAGGAAAAAATGTAGTCTGATTCTCTTAATTGAACACACTATAAGGTAATCTGAGAATAACTCTTGCAGAGATTGCAAAATAAATGTAAGTTATTTGTCAAAGCCAAGAGCTAGGAATGATCAGTTGAGATCACGCAAGTCCGGAGGTCTACTAAATGGGATGAATTACTCAGTTCATTAGTTCAGGAATTGGTTAATGTTGTGAGAGCTTCTCTAGTTATTGATACTCTCAGTTACCAGTGCATCTTGGCTAATAAAACATAGCTTGCCATTAGAATTGACTGCTCAGATCTTAAAAACAAAAACCTAATGATAACTCCTGTTTCTGACAGATGTTATTTGTCACCTGAATTTAATGGTAAGAGCTTATAATGTTGAGAGTGATATTAGTAAGGGAGCTAAATAGAAGCCTTCAAAGTGCCTCCTTTCACAGACAGTTTGAACAATCACATTCTCACAGAAATAACTTTATAAGAGATCAAAAACATTCCAGGATATGAGTGGGATATAGAATTACGTGAAGACACCTGAAGAAGCAAAGAAGGGGAGTTTCATATTCTCCATGTCACCCTTCCTGTCAGCCCAGGCAACAGAGTGGAGACAGGAACTCCTCAGTATGGAGCAGATGGAATGAAACTAATATACAGCTTTGTCTCAGATCACAGCCCTAGGCCCATCTCAGTGAACTTAGCCCCAACTCCGGGGCCAAGTTAAGCCTGTAGCCCATAGGATCACTTTAGTATCACCTCATCCTCTGTGGGTTCAGCATGCATACTCTGCATGGCGGTCCTTGCACAATCAGGCCTTGGATGAGCCCCATGCAGATCTAGGCTCCAGGTGAGGCTTGGTCCTTTGAAAACCAAGGTCTGTCCCTGTGTCCTTAGGTTCTACATCTTCAGGCTCATAATCTCTTCTAGCATCAGGTTAGTACCATCCTGTCCCATATCCTCAGAACCAGGCCTGACACCCATCCCTACAGAGCAAGGCCACACATCTATCTTGGTGGATACAATGATCAGACGGTGTCAGTGCCACTTGGATCCAGATTTCATACCTTTACCCCAGGAACCAGGTTCTAGGCTTGCTTCTATAGATGTAAGTACTGGGCCTACTCATTTAGATCTAAGATACAGGATACTCCCTGGGAATCAGTGTACCACCTCTGCCTGCCTTCTGACCCAGGCACTAAGTCAGTTGGTTCCCACATATCCCTGAATTGACTTGATAGAGAATTTCTGGGTGGCTGCCTGGGCGAGGGCTTTCTCCAGTCTATAAGAACTATTTCTTCAAATGTGCAAAGCCACATAAAAGCACAGGGATTGGAGATAAATCAGGTCAATGTGACTCACCAAAGAAACACAGTAATGTAGTGATGGACCCTAAGAAATAGAGATCTGTGATTATGCAAGATAATCATTTTAAAAGCAGCTCAGAGAGCTACAAGAAAAAATGCTTACATGAAATGATAAAAAAATAAGGACAAAATGAACAGTTCAAGGAAGAAGAAACCATAAAAGAAGCCAAACAGAAATTCTAGAGCTGAAGAACACAACGATAAAGTGAAAAGGAGAGATATTATTCCACAATACCTGTTAAGAGGTATTGCATAAGACAATAGCTCTACCATATGTATGGAGGTTCTTCAAACAATTAAAAACTGAGGCTGGGTGCTGATGTCTCACACCTGTAGTCCTAGCTGCTCAGGCAGCTGGGATATGAGGTTTGTGGTTTGAAGCCAGACTGGGCAGGAAAGGCTGTGAGACTCTTATCTCCAATTAAAAGCCACTAGAAGATACCAGAAGTGGTGCTATGGCTCAAGTGGTTGAGCACTATTACCTTTGAACACAAAGAGGCTTAGGGACAGAACCCAGTCCCTGAGTTCAAGCCCTAGAACTGGCAAAATGAAATAAACAGAACTACCGTATGATCTAGCAATTCTGTTCCTGTCAGCATCCCAAGGGTTATCCGTACTGCTATGGTCCTGGAAGCTTATCCACTATAATCAAGACAGAGACACCTTAGCCCCCATCCATGAATAAATGGATGAAGAAAAAAATTTGTTTCTTTGTGAAATATTACTCAGCCTGAAAAAGGAGAAGAAACTGCTCTCAGCAACAACTGGAACCTGGAGGATGCTATGCTAGGTGGAGTAAAGCAGATACAGGAAGACCAGTGCTGCATCATCTCATTAACACACAGGATCCAAACAAGTGAAACTCAGAAGTAGAAAGTTGACTGCCAGGACCTGGAAGGGGTGGGGCTGAAGGATATTGGCCAAATGGTGCACAGCTTCGATTAAGAATGAGTTCTGGAGATATAGTCAGCCACATGGTGGCTCTCAGAAATAATGTTGTGCTACACATTGAACTATGCACCAAGAGTGGATCTTAAGTGTTCTCAACACACTCACACATGCTTGCAATTAAGTGAGATGATAATTACGGTATTTCACTTACTAGTGATAATTACTTCACAATATATGTGTATATCAAAATACCATGTTATATACTTTAAATATATACATTTTTGTTTGTCAATTATACCTCAGTAAAGCTGGTGGATGTAGATTAAATGCTACTGAGTAAATAAATAAGCATCAGCCAAGTAAATAGCTTGAGGAGAACCAGGCAGTTTGCCAAATTAAAAATAGGAAACATAGTTAAAATTGTAAAGGTAAAGCTTGACATTGTGCATGCTATTTTTGTAGCTATTTTAGTTGGCTTTTTGTCTCTACTTAGGTGACAGAATCTGTGAGAGTCTCGGTCCACTATGCTTGTGATTTTATAACCTGGGTACAGCTTGAAAAAGATCTTTCTAGATTCAGTGTTGAGTAGGAAGTTAACAGGAACTGTTTGTTAAGGAAGGCAAGCAAGCATGGGGAGATCCTAGTGAGAAACACAGTCACCTGCCAAGCTCACGGAACAGACTTGGAGACCAGAAATGAGACTCCTATGGTGGCCCCACAAGATCAAGTGTCTGCTAGGCAGGCACGCCCCCAGAGGTGGCAGTAAGTAGTTTAGCCCCTAATGGGCAAATCCCTTCCCTGTCCCTCAGGGGCTGAGTACTACGCGGTGTATGCATCTTCCTCGACATCACCTAAGTCTCATTATTTTCTATTGGATGATCTTCCTATCCCATAGAAACCTTTTGTTCTTGGTTGAATTTTAGGAGGCCTTTGTTATCTCCATCCCTCTTTGTTCTCTTGTGACAGGAAGGCTTTCTGGCATGCACATCTTTTTCCTTGCTTTCTCACTATTGTGGTCCATCCCTTTGCCTGCTAGTTGGCTGGCTTTTGATACGCTATGTGTGACTCTTTGTCTAGGAAACTTCCAAGTGCGTGAACTTTCCGACCATCACATCTGTAAGCTGGTAAGTCATTGTGTATGCAAACTCTTCTTAACTTTTCCCTTAGGGTCAGATGCCTTGTCTTGAAAATGGACTACTACTGGTTTTATTTTCCATCCTAGGAAAGGCAAAGTGAAAGAGAGGACCAGCTCACAAGGTCTTCTTGCCTTCTGATATCCACACCCTTGTCATCCATCCCACAGTGAATGAGTACTGATCTATTTGACCAATAGCATGGCAAGATGGATGAGATATGACTTTTGAGACTAGAAGCAGAAAGGCATTCTTTAGCATGTGATTTCTCTCTCTCTCTCTCTCTCTCTCTCTCTCTCTCTCTCTCTCTCTCTCTCTCAGATTGCTTATCCTGTGAGAAGTCAGCTCCCATTCTGTGAGGATGTAGGGGGCTTCCAGAAATCTACCTGCTGGAGAAATGAGGTCATCCCAATAAATGGGAGCTGACTTTCCAGCCCTGTCAGTAAGATACTTCAGAAGAGGATTGCTCAGCTCCAAAGACCTTGAATGATTGCAACCCCTGTACAATCTATTGTAGCTTTATGACACTGCTAACCCAGAACTGCCCAGCCAAACAACTTGCAGATTCCTTTCACACAGAATCTGTGACAGGAACCAAATAATTATTATGTTAATTGATTCATTTTTAATATGATTTGTTATATACCATTTGCTAGTTAATACTCACAGAGAAAACATTGTTCTGTAGCCAATTCATTCTGATTCATGGGACATTTCTTAGCAATGGAGAAAAGGTCAGAGCTTCAGGTCAGGAATAAAGGCTGAGGAGTCAGAGCTTTCTCTTTTCCTGCTGAATGGCTTTACTGTACATTTAGGGGTACAGCTCTCACTTTGTTCTTTCTTTTATCTCTCTTTTTCATTATTTCTTTTTCTTTCGCAAGGCTAGTGCTCTACCACTTGAGCCACAGTGGTAGGGTGTGTGTGGTTAATTGGAGATTAGAATCTCATGGACTTTCCTAGTGGGCTGTCCTTGCACTTCAAATCTCAGTCTCTTGAGTAGCTAGGATTACAGATATGAGTTACTGGCACCTGTCTGATTAATATTTTTATTAGCATACATTAGTTACAAGGGCTATGCAATATATCCTTTCAAGTTCACCCCCTCTATCACTCTTTCTTATACTCCTCTGCTTCTTAAAACAATTTCAACAGGTTTATCATTATTATTTTCTTTTGTGCTGGTCCCAGGGTTTGAACTCAGGGTTTGGGTACTGTCCCTGGAATACTTTTGCTCAAGGATAGTGCCCTACCACTTAAGCCACAATTCCACTTCCAGCTCTCTCTCTCTCTCTCTCTCTCTCTCTCTCTCTCTCTTCTATTTCTCTCTCTCTTTCTCTAATTTGGAAAATATTTATTGTCAGTGTGAAGACTGATAGTGTCATATTTCCACAAGGAGTATAGCATGGATTCTCCCAGCTCTTTTTTTGTGGTAGGTTATTGGAGATGAGAGTGTCATGAATGAATTTTCTTTCCTGGGCCGGCTTTGAACTTCAGTTCTCAGTTCTCAGCCTCCAGAGTAGTAGAGTTGTGATCCTAGATCACAAGTGAGAGCTTGTAGTTTTATACATTTAGTATTCTTACATATGCATATGAAGAACTGCTGCTGATACCCTTTCCTCCCCTCTTCCCCCCCCCCCCCCCCCCCCCCCCCCCCCCCCCGCCAAAGCCTGCTTTATAGTGATTTTCGTCCAAGGTCAAAGGAAGCTGAGAAGTGCCTTCTGTTTAGTGGCTGAAAATGGTAGTTTTGGGGTAGAGATTTTGATGGAATGTGGCATCGGATTTCTTGTGATATTATTTTATTCCTAAGGTATGAGGTCTGATATGTTTTATAACTAAGACATAGAGTCTTCTATGAAGTATTTTCCTTCAGAGTAAACTAAATTTTTCTATTTTTTCTAAATATATCGATTCTTGACTTCCATCCCTTAATGTGTGTTATTAGGATAATTACTTGGTAATTATTTGCATCATTAAGTAGTTGCAGTTTCCTGTTTTAGCATGCCCTTACAGTCTTTGTTATTTGTTGAAGAAAATATGTTATGATTTTTTAATGTGTGTTACGTTTTTAAAGTCTAATTTTAAAAATTAAGTTAAAAGGTTGCATTAATTTCATTTTTGTACTAGAAATATTTTCCTTAGGTACACATATTCCTTATATTCTAAGCCACTGAAATGACTGATTTATGAGTTAGTCTTGTTGTACTCTCTGAGCAGGATGCCAGAATCAGCTGTGTGAAACGAGTAAACTTGGAGTTCTCCCAGAAATAGCTTTGAGGCACCAATGCAATTGCATTTATTTTTAAACCCCAATTATGATGTTTCTCTCACCGTTCTCCACCTAACAGCATCTCTAAGCATCTCAGCTGTCTTTGGGGAATCCCCCAAAGATATCTTATCCATGTCTGTTAACCAGTCTTAGGCCAACGAATCACCTGTAGCTCTTCTTAGAACATCCAGTTTTGTGATCTCGTTGTATTTGGTCATTCTGTATATTCTGTATGGCTTGTGCACCCATAGTGAAAATATCACAGTCATGGCCAAGAATATTGTCTCATGATTCTTGGAGTGGTCTCATGGTGCTAGTCTCTGTGCAGAGGCTGAGAGAATGTACTTCGAGTTTCTTTTAAAATCTTGAAAATAAGGGGGGGAAAGGGGGAGGGGGGAGGGGGGCATGAGGGACAAGGTAACAAACAGTACAAGAAATGTATCCAATGCCTAACGTATGAAACTGTAACCTCTCTGTACATCAGTTTTAAAATAAAACTTAAAAAAAATAAAATCTTGAAAATAGGATATTTGTTCTTCATTGAGAAGCTCATCAAGTATTGTATGAAAATAGTTCTGTGAGCTTCTAGTGTTTTCACCTCAGCCAAACCCTGTTCACAACTGAATTCTGAGGGATCTGCTCTAAGGTCCAGAAAACTTCCTTGAGCTATCTCCTAGTTCCTATTTAAATCCCAATGTTTCTTTCTGAATCTCTTTGGTAGTCCCCCCCTCCCTCCCTTCCTTCTTCCCTCCCTTCCTCTCCTCCACCCTCCCCCTCCTCCTTCTCCTCCTATACTGGGGAATTGAGCTAAGGCATCATTATAGGCAAACAAGCATGCTACCACTTGAGGCAGCCCCTAGTTCTTTTGCTTTGAGTTTATTTTTCACATAGAGTTTTGCACTAGCTTTACTTGGGCCAGCCCCAGACCACAAACTTCCTATCATTTTCTCCCAAGTACAGGAACGGAGCAGTGTGCTCAGCCCCTCACATGCGATTTCCTTTTGTGTGTGTGTGTGTGTGTGTGTGTGTGTGTGTGTGTGTGTGTGTGTGTGTGTGTGCATCCCTGGGTGTTGTGCCTGGGCTTTTTTGCTCAAATCACAGCCATTCAGCGTTCTCTCTCTAGAGTCAAAGCCCTACCACTTGAGGTAGACTTGTAAAGGTCACCTTAAGATTTTGTTTTTCAGTCTGTCTTTCAATTTCTCTCTATGTGTGCAGGGATTAAATGGAAAAGGTGGTGTGTTTCACTATTCTTAGAACAGCACATCTTCTTCTGGCCTTGTGCTTATATGAGGAGAGGGAGAGAAACTGATTTCCAGAAATAAGCCTGTCCTTTCTTAGATGGAACTCAGTGCTGGAAGAGAAGGGTGGGAATTTGCAGGTCATTAAACTCCAATTTAAGTCCTGTCTTATCCTTTTAAAAATTAAAATACAAAAATCAAGTCTGTTTCCAGCTTGATAAAATAACTTGTGGCTAAGTGGACATTTTCATAGAAGAGACTGACTTCTAATCATGTAAGCCGTTCAAAAAAAATATGGCTTTGGTAATTGTTATACATGCCTGTTCTAATGAACTGCCCTAGCGCTCTATGTGCTAGGAGATGCATCCAACTCATTTAAAGTCAATTCTGTGAACCTTAAACATGCAAAATGCTGTTCATGCTCACTCATATGGTTTCGAAACTTTAAAGGAGGACTAAAATGGTTTTTATTAGATTAATTGACTCCTATATGGAATTTCTAATTACCAAGTGCATGTGGTATACAAGGGGGAAAAAAGATAAAATAGTGCATTCAAAGAAGATGGTGAGGCTGTTTACATCTTCAGTTGACTCACTGTTGAGAAATTAAAGGGTAGAACAGTTTGGAGAATCTTTATTTGCTAGTGTTCCAAAGTCATTGCAGAATTTCCCCCTTATCAGAATTTTAAAAGGTTGGATTTGAAATGACCGTATCTGGACTGACCTTCTGGCTCTGCCACTGCCTTCTACGCAAAGATGATGTCCTGTCGCTTGTCTTAGATCAGGAACAATAGTGCTAACTGAGCCCCTGATTTCAGGAGAGATGTACCTGATAGTGCTTTGTGACCCTGTATATATTTTAATACGTGTTTATAATTTAGATAAACTAGAAAACATGTGTCCTTCATCCCTTTAAGCCTGAATCACTTCACTTAACATAATTTTACCCACCCATTTCCCTGAAGGATGGGTGAAATTCCATTACATATAATGGAATGTGTCATATATACATATGATACATATCACATTTTTGAACCATTTGTCCCTTATACAGTGTCTGGGCTATTTCTATAAGTTGGCTATGGTGAATAGTGTAGTAATGAACATAGGTGTGCAAGCGTCTTTTTCTGTATCTTGACTTGTAATCTTTTGAAAAAGTGCTCAAGAAACGTATTGGTGGATCAGAGAGTAGTTTTGCGTTCAGTTTTTTTTGGGAATCTCTAAACAGCCTTCAACAGTGGTTGTACTAGTTTACATTTCCACCAACTGTTTTGTAAAGTTCCTTGCTCCCCACATCTCTCAATAAAAAAATTTAACATGTTAAACTTACTCTAAATATGAGCACACTAGACATGGTTGACTCAGTTTCCCCTTAATCTGGAACTTCTATTGACTCAGGTGATTGCTGTCAGTGATCTGGCTGAATATGCACTGAATAGATTGCCTATAAAAAATACTGCTCTTGAGAGGATGCCATCTGATGCAGTAGACCAGGAAGAGTTTACTGTACTTCACCAAAACCATAACATGCCCAGGGCTGTATCCTTGCTGTTGATGAAAAAGAAATTTTTATGCCCCACACATCGACATTCCTGGGAGATGGATGTGCTACTTCAACATGCTCCTGAACAAGCGATGAAGAACAGCTTTACCTGACCCTCAGGGTATGTAGGACTTCGGTCCACAGAGCAGCAGAAGGGATCTGAACTTCAAGTCCATCAGTGAGATTTATGACTCAAGTTTAAAAGACAGAAAGAAAAAGAATCAAATGCCAACAGAATCCACAATGAAAAGGAATACACAAAGACCATAGTATACATGCACACATGCACAGAGAGGGATGTATTTTGATTGTTGTTCTGACAAGAATGATATGAAAAAGAGTCTTTAGTGTATGACTCTTCCAGATCTAGAAGTGACTAAAAATGGAAAGAAAAATGTTTTAAAAGAAATCCCGGCCCTATCTACATTCTTGCTACTTCTATTGATCTTGAAAGATACTCACAATTTTGTTTTTTGATTGAGAAGAACGTCTGAGTTCATTGAATTTCTGCATAATCATTTCATGGGTGAGCAAAATTTTATGTCCCTCTCTAGCCATCCAAGAGAGACTGGGATTGTTTCCAGGAGCTATCCCCGGCTTCATTAATTTTAAGGCCATCTTCAACCACACAGATCATAGTTACTTAAGAATTCTTATACCATAAGGACAAATAAAATTTTCTATTAGATATTCAAGCATTTGATTCGATTCCAAAGATCATAGAGAATGTTTCCTGAAATTCTGGTGACTAATGCTAAATTGTACACTTTCAGAGATGAGATGATCTAGCCTGGAAATAGATTACGTGAAAAACGTTTTAGTAGCTTACGAGAGAATTAGAATACAGATTGGGGTTGAGTCAAAAGCTTTGCCTTTTTAGCCATAGAACTTAGGGGAAAAAAGATTTAAGTTTGTGGAATGTTAAGCCTTAATGTAATCTGGAAATTACCTACTCCTCACCTCACCCCACAAAAAGACCATCTCTATGTATCCAATGATTGTGTGTGTGTGTGTGTGTGTGTGTGTGTGTGCGTGTGCGTGTGCACTAGTCCTAGGGTCTGGGGACTTTCTTGAGCTTTTTTTTTTTTTTCAAGGCTAGTGCTCTACCACTTGAGCCACAGCTCTATTTCAAGCTTTTTGGTAGTTCAATGAAGGTAAGAGTCTCATAAAGTTTCTCTCCTAGGCTAGCTTTGAGCTGTGATTCTCAGATCTCAGCTTTCTGAGTAGCTAGATAATAGGCGTGAGCCACCAGTATTCTGCCCCTGATTTTTTTTTTTTTTTTTTGCCAGTCCTAGGCCGTGAACTCAGGGCCTGAGCACTGTCCCGGGCTTCTTTTTTGCTCAAGGCTAGCACTCTGCCACTTGAGCCACAGCACCACTTCTGGCCATTTTCTGTATATGTGGTGCTGAGGAATCAAACC
The DNA here is from genome assembly GCF_023159225.1 of Perognathus longimembris pacificus. Classification (NCBI taxonomy): domain Eukaryota; kingdom Metazoa; phylum Chordata; class Mammalia; order Rodentia; family Heteromyidae; genus Perognathus; species Perognathus longimembris. Next base: position 12,173,309 of record NC_063181.1, on the reverse strand, counting down.
CAGGGCCTCATGTATATGAGGCAAGCACTCTTGCCACTAGGCCATATCCCCAGCCCCGCCCTGATGTTTTTGTCATGGAATCATTCATCTAGTTTCTGTCTTTCTACCCTGGGCAATTCCACTCTTGGACACGTGTAGTTGCTACAATCTTTTACATGGCGGTGAAAATCCTTTCTTAATACATTCCCTAATAGTTTCTGGATCTACCTAGTGGAAGAGATTTGTCAGTTTTGTGGCTTTTCATAGGTTTTAGGAAAATGATTATGCATTCTTTAGTCTTTTCCCTCTCTCTTTTTGGAGATACTGAGTTTTGAATTAGGACCTGATACTCGCTATACAAGCATGTTATACTTGAGCCAGACCAGTTTTTTCAACTTTTCTTGCTCAAGGTAAACAGAATTATATTTACAGGATTTTGAGCCCAGCTTAGATAAAATTCCTTCTTGCCCATTTTATGTTTGTGACCTTATTGAACATTTCTAAACCTTAGTTTCCTTGTCTATAAAATAACTACAGAGTTCGGGCTGGGAATATGGCCTCGTGGCAAGAGAGCCTGCCTCGTACACATGAAGCCCTGGGTTCAATTCCCCAGTACCACATATATGGAAAACGGCCAGAAGTGGTGCTGTGGCTCAAGTGGCAGAATGCTAGCCTTGAGCAAAAGGAAGCCAGGGACAGTGTCCGGCCCTGAGTCCAAGGCCCAGGACTGGCAAAAAAAAAAAAAAAAAAAAAAAAAGTAACTACAGAGTGAATGATTTTATACATCTTTGAGGATTAAATAACGCAGGCTCTCAGCATATGTTAGCTGCTATTTTTAGTTTCGTCAATTCTTCCTTGTGTAACTTAAATTCTTAAGCACTAGAATAGATCCGGATAAGTTTGGTTTGGATTCATTTTTAATTTTAAAAATGCTTAATTTATGAGAGTAGTGTGTGTATGTGTGTGTGCATGTTACAGTAGAGTCTTTTTGGCATCCTAGTCTTTGGCAGTTTGTTCCCACTGAAGTCCTTTTTAACACTGTCTCTGTGTGTGGCATTTCCTTTATTTCTTCTGGAGTCCATTTAAACATGAAATTTAATGGAAAATATTATGGACATTTCTCAAAAAATTGAGACTGGAACTACCATGAGATTGTCTGTCCCACTCCTGGGAATATATCTAAAACAAATGAACTCAGTATGTCTAAGAGACATCTGTATTTCTGTGCTCATTGCAGCACAATTCACAATAATCAAGATAAGGATTCAACTTAAGTATATATCAATGTGCTATATATACATAATAGAATACTATTCAGCCATAATAAGAATGAAGTCCTGTCATTTGTCACAACAAAAGGTAGAGCTGCAGGATTTTTTTAAGTGAAGCAAGACAGTACTGTAAGCAATGTTTTGCATGACTGCACTCAATGTGGAATTCTAAAGAGGCTGATCTCAGAGGTAGTGATTTTAAGAGTAGTTCCCAGAAGCTGGGAAAGGAGAAAGGGGTGATGGGAGAGATAGCTCAATGACTTCATAGGTATGTTTAGACAGGAGGAAACAAGTTCTGATCTTCTATTGCACTCTGGGGTGACTATAACTATTGTATTGAGTATTCATTATTGTGTTGAATATTTCAAAAGAGGGAGAAGTGAGGAATTCGAATGTTCTTACTATAAAAGAAAGATAAACATGTGAAGTGATGAATATGCTAAATACCCTGCTTTGATGGTTACACAGTTTATTCTATGTGGTGAAATTTCACATATAACTATGTACAAGTACTATGCATCAGATCTGGACTAAATAAATACTAAACACGAAATTCAGACTTTTGGATGGCATGCACTCATACCTGTACATATACATGCAAAACCTCTCCCTCTCAATCAAGTACTCCAATATTCAACATCTTTAACAAAGCTCTGGAAAATTAAAAGGGCTTCATTTCACAGTGCATGAAAACTAAAATCAAATAGCTGACTTTTTTACTCTTTTTTTTTTCTTCACATTCAGCTCCAGGTGTTTCTGCTACTTTCCTTTTTCCCTATCCTTGCTCTCTGGTGCAACACTATCAAAATTCCTCAGAGATGTTTTTTCCCCCTCACTGAAACAATACGATTGCTAAGGTTCAGTTGGTTAGACCTTAAGAATACAGCTGACAAGTGTTCTAAAGGTAGTTTGTCTCTAGATAATATGTTTTTATTTTCGGTAGTGTGGACTTGGCTCTTTGTAAAGATTGAACAACAAAAATAATGCAATCCTACAGAGAGCTTTCTACATTGCCAATTTGAGAAGGCAATGCAGCTCTTTATGGGAGATCTTTAAACAAGAGCAGTTTTTATTACTTTCAAATCACTTGCAGATGTTATTCAATATCTTTGCAGTTGCCATAAGATCAAATCTAAGATACAGCTCTTGTTGCAGCCATCTGTTTAGAGCTTTGTTGAGAGATTTTATTTCTCTAATTCCATCAGGATTAGTTTTTGTGTGTCCAAATGTCTGTAAAGGTGAGTGTGCAAACTACTCATTGGCTGTGTACTTGCTGAGCGCTTTGCAGTTTCCAGTCTGTCTGCACTACAGTACGAGATGAGTCTGTATACCAGTCAGGCAACCTGGCTCTTTATTTCTACTGATCTCTCATCACTTGATCTAAAGTCTGGCTCACGGTACAGTTTTGGTCAATATTGATTTAGTGAGTGGTTGATCCTACTCTACAAGGCAAAAATGGCAAAAGATGTCCTCAATTCATTTTTAGATACAGAAACCAGGGCATCCATATCTACCTAGGTGCCCACCTTTCAGAAAATTAGAGCCACAATTTTTATGATAATAAAGAATTTTGGGTTCTTTTGGTAGTGATGGAGCTTTCTTTTGATTACTCCTGTTCGAGTGAATTTAGCACAGGAATGGCCACCATTGTTTCATCAAATGTAGATAGAATTGTGGGAAGATTCTGTGTTAGATCTCAGCACATAACTGCTCTCCGCATCCCCATGAAGTGAAGAGGTGGTTACAGGCCCAAGAGGGCGAATCTGGAGTCAAGTTGCCTAGGTTCACATCTCCACTCAGTCCCTCCCATCATCCGTCCCTGATCAGCTGCAGCTCTGCATTACTGTAGTTCCTCACTTGTAAAATAATGAACCTACTCATTTATGACATATCCCCTTTCCTCCATCCCCTCCCTCCCATTCTCCCTTCTTCCCTCTCATTTTCCCTCCCTTTCTCCTTCCTTCTCTTCTTCCTCCCCTCCCTCATTCCTTCCCTTCCATCCTTTCTTTGTTTCCTCCTTCCTCTCTTCGTTTTCTCTCACTTTCAAATATTGTCCCTTTAATTGCTGCTTTTTCTCCCCCTATCATATCGTCCCAATTTATATTAGGTTGAAACCGATAAAACGGACTCAATATTTTCTTTTCAGGCCTGTCAGTGGTATTTATAGCTTTCAGAAAGCAAACACAACACATTTAAATAAGCAAGCAAACACGCTTTAAGTCAGGCCTGGCTGATATTTAAACTAGGATTTAGTTTGTTTTCTGTATAGAAGTCATTCCTCTCCCACTCCTTTCACGGGAGTCCTATTAGGGAAGCTCCCACACTGATAAGGCTCCTGCTTTATTTCTTTTAACACTTGTTTCTTTTCCACATGTCAACTTCTTTGAACCTGGGATGCATTTTACAGTCCCAGAACCTGTGGCTCTGGTCAGCCAGGGCAGCCATGGTTGGCGCATGCGTGAGTTTAGTCATGGCTGTCTGTTGGTCCCTGCAGTGGAGTTTCTGTGGCTGGCTCTAAATATTTCAAATTAAATTGCAGTTTTAAAGTGTTGGACATGTGAAAAATCTATCATTTGGCTAAGAAACAGTGCATTAAGGTCTAAGGTGTATTCATGACACAAGTATTCATCATATCAGAAGTAGCCACTATCCCATTGTTTTCTTGGAAGGCAAATCGAAGCATTTGAGGAAAATAATGGGCTACACAAAACACTGCTCCCAACGACAGCATCTAGGCAGCCGGAGGGATCTAACTGCAAGGAGAAGCTCCTGCCCATTTCCTTGTCTCCTCTCCGTCCCATTGAAGTTCTACACCCCTTCTCTCTGCCAAGGTGAACAGAAAACTCGAATTCACCTCTGTACTTCTACTCCAAGAAGACCTGGGATGATCTTGTGTCTTTCTTGGTTTCCTTTCTGTGACTTCCTCAGGTGACAGCAGCCTTCATGAAGGGGAGACATGAGGCACAAAGAGGTCAAGAAAGATCTGAACAAACAGGATTTGCCGAAGTCTCCATTAATAAAATTGATGGTGATTTGTTATTACCATTAATTCCATCTCCTATTGGTTTCCAATCAGACAGTTGCATGGGAGTCCATAAAAATACAATTCCTCTGGGTCTTTGGGGCCTTTCTTTTTTTTTTTTTTCTATTGTTCTTTTAAAAAAAATTTTATTGTCAAACTGATGTACAGAAAGGTTACAGTTTCATAAGTTAGGCATTGGATACATTTCTTGTACTGTTTGTTACCTTGTCCCTCATTCCCCCTCCCCCCTCCCCCTTTCCCTTCCCCTCCCCATGAGTTGTTCAGTTCATTTACACCAAACAGTTTTGCAAGTATTGCTTTTGTAGTTGTTTGTCTTTTTTTACCCTGTGTCTCTCAATTTTGGTATTCCCTTTCAATTTCCTAGTTCTAATACCTGTATACACGGTTTCCAATATACTCAGATAAGATACAGAGTGAAGTTACAACCACAGGAAGGTGATACAAGAAGATCATCAATAATAGAAGCTATAGTTACACATGGCACATTGAAAGTAGTTACAACTGTGCTATAACAATCATTTCCATAACATGGAGTTCATTTCACTTAGCATCATCTTATGTGTTCATAAGGGTATAGCTATTGGGCTCTTGTGATGCTCTGCTGTGACTTGCCTAAACCTGTGCTAATTATTCCCTATAAGGGAGACCATAGAGTCCATGTTTCTTTGGGTCTGGCTCACTTCACTTAGTATAACTTTTTCCAAGTCCTTCCATTTCCTTACAAATGGGGCAATGTCATTCTTTCTGATAGAGGCATAAAATTCCATTGTGTATATGTACCACATTTTCCTGATCCATTCTTCTACTGAGGGGCATCTGGGTTGATTCCAGATTCTAGCTATGACAAATTGTGCTGCGATGAACATTGTTGTGCTGGTGGCTTTAGTGTGATTATGTTTGTAGTCTTTTGGATAGATACCCAAAAGTGGGGCTGCTGGATCATAGGGGAGTTCTATGTTTAGCCTTCTGAGGAATCTCCATACTGCTTGCCAGAGTGGCTGATGGGGCCTTTCTTTCTAAAGGTTTTTATCATCAGGAAAAATTCTTATTACATAAACTTGTGCTTTTCTTTTTTGTAAATTGAGCTCTTTTGTTGTAGAGAGTCTCAGGAGGGGACCTTGTGATGGTTGAGAAAAATATATGACTTTTCTCTTACCAAACCACTAAGTGTATATAATCATAAGATATCCTGCCATTATGTATGTGACTAAATTCTTTTTAGAATGGTTGCATCTTTTACCCAGTGATGCACAGAAGGAAGAGAAGTTGCTAGAATCTTGTAGATTAGATTTTGAAAAATTTTAAGGCAAGGAGAAGCTCGTGTCATTAAGGATTTATTTCACTAATTATAAAAGAGGAAAGTGGTAGGGACACATTGGCTTACAGTGTAATTAGTAGTTTTTTTTTTAAATAAAGGGAGGCATTATGCATCAGTGGTGCCAGTGGTTTATGCCTACAATTCAGCTGCTCATGAGGCTGAGAGGTGAGAGTCATTGTTCAAAGCCAGCCTGGATTAGGAACTCTTATCGTCAATTAACCACCAAGAAAAGCCAGAAGGAGAGTGATGGCTCAAGTGGTAGAGTGTTAGCCTTGAGCAAAAAAGCTCATGGATAACATACAGGCCCCGAGTTCAAGTCCCAGGACTGGCACACACACATATGTATACACACACACACACATGATGAGTTAAGGAATCCATATCATTTTGGATTCATTAAAACGGAAGAGAATATTTTATGTCTGCCTAATAAGACTTTCATTTCCTCATGATATATTAATTTAATGATTGTTGTGTGTGTCAGGTAATAAGTGCATGAGGTGCTGTATTCGTTTAGGTGTCTGCAGTGAAGGTGCCCGCAGCCCAGGCCTCTCCCCTGGAAGCTGCAAGGATCCTTCTGGGCCTCCTGCTGTCTCCCTGCGTGGCTTGTAGTTGCAGCACTCCAGTCCTGACCCATCCCTCGGTCCCTTGGCCTCACACTGCTCTTCCTGCCTGCCGGAGCCTTTCCCGGGTCCTTGATTCTTCTAGGGACACAGCCACATTGAATTAGGTCCTGCTCTAGTGACCTCATCTTCACTTGACTCCATCTGCAGAGGCTTCAGAACCAGGAGATAAAAATTCCACAAAGCTCTACTGCAGGTACAGTTCCACCCGTAATGGATGCAGTTTGAAAAACAGAAAGGATGTAAATGTGTTTTCATCCCTCAAATTTCTTCTATTCTGGCAAAGGAGGATGCTTATCCACGATAGGATAAGCTGTAAAAAATAAAGAGAGAGAGAAGTTAGGTGAACTATCAGGAAAATGGAAAGTAAAATATTTCCTATAACACTTCTATAATTGTTCTTCTGGCAACTTTGTTCCAAATAAGACATAAACCTCTTAACATGTCAGAACTTAATCTACTGCCACAATAGTGCATTAAATGAGCTAAGCCTACTCACTAGGGTTTAATATTTATAATAATATTGTGCTAGCTAATATAGTTAATGTAACTAAATAGATTTATAATAATGATCACTCCTTCCCATTGGAACTGTTAAGGTTAGTCATAAGAATTATAAAACAACAGATGCATCAAATATAAAATTTGTAAAGTAGAATGATTTTAATTTCATTTCACAGGCTTGAAACATACGTATCTTTCACAATGTCTTCTTCTTCTTTTTTTTCTGTGCTGGGATTGAACCAAGGCCTTGCATGAGCTACCCCTCACCCCCGACTCCTACTTGCCTTTATTAAAATGTTGAAATGGTTTAGACATAGAAAATAGGCAGTTAAACAAAGAAAATGAAGGTGGTATGTCTATCAAAGTTCCATTTTATTTTGCTTTAAATTCACTGCTGTGAATTAAACTTCTCTTTTTCTACCAAGGGGATACCTATGGATCTTGAATTGACTGGGCAGATTGTGGAATACTCTGAGACTCAGTTTACCCATATGCATGATAACATGTAATAGACAGATTTTGCATGGTCTCCATCATTCTCTTGTATCAGTGGACCTTGTTAGTTGTTTCTGACCAAGAACTTATGGCAAAGATGACCAAGCACCATGACTCTGCCTATAGCATGATGTGTGCAAGACTTAGTCTTTCAAATGAGTATATCAGAAAGTGTCCCTTTAGTTTCAAAGAAGCAAGCTATCAAGAATAATTGTCATATTGAAGTCCATGTGGCAGGGGAATTGTAGGTGACCTTTAGGAATGACAGCTGTCTCCAGTGATAAACAGAAGCCCTTAGTTCTGCATCCAGAAAGAAATTAATTCTGCCAACCACTCACAGAACTTGGAATTGGGTCTTCTTTAGTCAAAACTCCATTGAGACAATAGTCACAGGACTGAATTGCAGCTGGTAGGACCCTGAAGCAGAGAAACAGCTACACTGGACCCACAGATATAATAATAATAGTAATACATATTAAGTGCCTAAGTTTATGCTTACTTGTTTGCAACAATATAGAACGAATGCAACATTAGTCTGATAAACTAATATTATGGGTTTCTCGGAATGGTTGGTAGATTATAAATAAGGAATAAATGTGAAAGATTCAGCTGAAGGCTTAGCAAATAACAGACATAGATCCTATGCTAGTTCCCAGCAGTTTCCTTTGCAGTGAGATTCTTTGACATGTTTCTCATCATTGCAATGTAAAATTAGACCAACCTGGAAAGTGAGCAAAAACAAACAATACACAGAACCAAATGCAGATTAATTATGTGCTTGGATACTTGGCTCTAAGAATGAAACTTAGAAGAAAATTGGACAAGGAGTAAGTGGATGTGATTGCTTTAATAGTACTTTATCACTGAGAAACAACCCCCCCAACCCCCCACCGTGGGTTAAAGCTTTTAAATTCTTCAAATTTGGAAACCATCATTAAACCCCATTCTTTCCTGGGGAATTTAATAGTTCCCAGCACAACAAATAGATGATTTGGGGGATTTCATTGAAATTTGTCCTAAACTGTACCTTTCATATTTTTTTCTTATACGTATCTCTTAGGAAACTATCAATGTAAAGTAGTCCCTAGACATTTTGCAAAGATTTACCTTGACATTTACCTTTTTAACAGAACCCAAATTCAATACTGACTTTAATATTTACATTCTGTCTGTAGAATGGAGAATGGATTTATTATGCACTCCTTTTATTATATTCTGAGGATAACAAGATCGGAGGAGATTTCAGGAACAAACTCATATGTTTTTTTCTTTCTTTATTGGATTTTGTCTTTCTGGATATCCAGCATTATTTAAAATTGCACTCACAGTTGTCACTAAACTCATCTGTAAACATTCAAATGTATAATATTAAGTAATGCTTTTCTCCTCTTTTACAGTCTTTATTGACTTCATATTTCAAGTTTAGTCATATGACTACTGCACTATTCACTGATTAGTGAACGGATTATATAACATAAAGCAACCAGCTTTTCATAGATTTGAATGTAATAATTTGTACATTGGCACTATGAAATCAATTTTATTACAAGTTAAAACCAGCAATAACACAGTAATTACAATCCCAGAAGGCCTATAACCTAGTCTTTTCCTAATTGTCCCATT